>NC_083855.1:604166-1208333 GCF_029169275.1 Apis cerana
TATTGTTTATTTAAAATTACATTTAAATTTTTTATTTAGATTATCTCAACTACATCATTCTATATAGAATATTTTTAATATTAGAATTTAATATTTAGATTTAATATTAGAAACTGATTTTTAATGATGTCATAAAATATATTTGATATAAATACATTTAATATTTGATATAAATAATTTCAAAAGAAAATGAAAGTGAAATTTGTTATTTTGATTTATCATTTTATTAGATTAAGAAATTTAATAAAAAAATTCTTTCTTTTATTATTTTTTCTTTTTTTTATTAAACGAGATTTAGTATTATTTTGAATATTAATTTAGAACAATGTTTTAAAATTTTTTTCAAAACATAATTATCATCAGATGTGGGCATTATTCGAAATATTATTTCAAATAACATGTTATATTTTTTTTATAATTATTTCGTTTTTGAAATATAATTTTCATTATTTAATTTGAGAAAATAATATTAAAAATAATTATTTTGTATTTGAAGTGAAAATTTTAATTAATAACAAAATAATCAATTCATAATTCAATTTATACATCTTAGTTATATTATAATCATTTTTATTGTCAACATAATTTGATGCTTGATTCATTTACATTTTATTTATTATCTATGTTATGTAAAGTAAAAACTCTCAGAACTTCATTCTGAAATGCAATAATTTCATTCTGTATCTAATAATCATTTTGTTATCATTGAATAATTACATATATTATTATATATTATATATGAAATTATCAATACAATATTGAAAACTTGTAATTCCTATAGCAATTCATGAATAAGTAAAAAAAATATTCTATAAGTAATTAAAATACAAAATTGTTATAACAGTAATTGACAATGATTAATATAATAACATCATATAAATGATATGATAATATGATAATTTTGTTAAAAATTTTGTTTATAAATTTTAGTATAAAATTTGAAAAATATTTATCAGAAATTGATAATATGATATATTTTGAAAAAATAATTAAGTCTGATAATAATGATTTGTCTTTTATAGCATCTACACATAGTGCTCATTTATTTAACTTGCATCTTCTGATATTATGAAAGCTTTATGGAATTGAATTTTAGAAATTTATATAAAAATTTATTACAAAAATATTCTCAGTTATGGAATTTATATTCAAAAACTATAAGAAATAATAGAAATAGTATTTATAAAGGAAATTTTGTTTTATCTTCTATCTAATCTTTAACGCGCAAATTTAAAAAACTTTATAAAGATCCAATGCATATATAGGTATGTATTATATACTTTTTTTTTATTATTTAAATTCACTCTAAGAGGATAAAATTGATCCTTGAAAAGTTATTTTTCGGTTATTTTTCGATGTTACATTATAAGAAATTATAAGAAATAAAGATCGGACAAAAATTGTTTTTTTTTATGAGGAAAGAATATAATAAAAAAAAATATAAGTTCTTATATTGCTGTATTTTATTCTGCGACAATTTAAAAGAACTTTTAGATCTTATTGAATGACATGAAAATTTTTTTTAACATTTGTAATAATAAAATAATTCATATTATTAACTAAAACAAATAAAAATAAAGAAAATAGAGAGAATTGTTTGATCTAATTCGTTTTTATTAAAATTTATTTTTAATGTAATAATCAAATTTTTATTTTCTTCAATCTACTAAGTAAGATTTCAAGAAAAAATGAATAAAAAAAATTATAAATTATAACTTTTTTAACATTTTTAACTAACAATTTAATTTAATTATAACTATTATAATATAACTATTTTAAATCTTCATTTTATATTAATAATTAATAAAATAAAATAACAAATTAAATGAGACAAAGAATTAAATCAATAATGTCAATTAAATATCAATCAAAAATAAAATAAATCAGTTCAAAGTTCTCAATCTTATCAATGATTGAATATTGAAGCACACATTCAAAATTATTAATTTTTATCCTTATAAAATACTAATTGAATATTATCTAAAGCAAATTAATCTGAACGAAAATTTCTAACATCATTATATTAAATCATCAATGACAAATATTTTATTAAAAATATCAATATTCATAGCAATCACTTCAAAACGAAATTTAAAAATTTACAAAGCATCTTACAAAGCAACCCCTATTTATAGATATTTATTGAATGAAATGGATTCGTATTATTATCATCTATAGAAGTCGTTTGCGAGCCATTGAAAGATCATTGATTTATGTCGTTAAAACTGCATGTGCAGACTATGCCTTAGCTTTTGCTCGTTGTTTGTGCATACGCGTAAGAAAATGCGTACTGCACCGTATAGTCGGAAGAAAGAGTTGGGGAGTAGAGTACATCGTGAAAAAAAACAAACAAAAAAAGAAGGGAGAGAAAGAGAGAAAGAGAAAGCAAAGATGAGAGAGATAGGAAGAGAAGTCTCTGGGCGATCGAGATGCTAATTCGTTTTGCTCGCTTCCTTGGCTTCTTCGTCCTTTTCTGCGAATGCAGATCGTCGGCGTACGACCTCTTGGAATGCGTTGTTCGTCTCGCCGAGGAGAGGTGAGCTCGCTTCTTGGCCAAAAGGACGTGCAGGATTATCGAAGCGTTCTTTCGTTTATTCACGAAACAAAACGATTCATGTTAAGAAAAAAAGATCTTAAAGAATTTTGTTTATCGATAAATCGATGAAGATGATTTAAAAGTATGAAAAAGAAGAATTTCGGGCTGATATGTCGTTAAAAATTCAAGAGCAAATTCAAGTAATAATTGGATAAGAAGATGGAAATTTTGATGATTGAAAATTTTGAAAATGAATTTAAATTTATATTAAGAAATAATTTTTAATGAACTTTTAATAAACATCGAGTAGTTGAATTTCAATTTTAAATGAGATTCATATTAATGAAGATAAAATGATACTTTTATTTGTAAAATTGTAGTTGAAAATTGTAGCGAATGTAAAATATCTATAATAATGTTAAATTATAATAACACAATAATATATACGTATAACTATAAATGTATAATAATTTTCGAATATTGGATAATTATTATATTTTCATCTAATTTACGATGAAAAATAACAACATGAACAATACATATTTAAGAAAGGAAATGGAAAAAAATTAATAAATAAATAAATAAAAGATCCGATTTCTGTTACTACAACAACATAATAATAGAATAGAGTTTCTGAAAAGTTTCGAAAAATTTACCGTATCATTGACTGACGATGGAAAGTGTTTAGTTTACAAGGTTCATCGAGGTGCAGATATTTCTCTTTATAGGACATCGATCTCTCATCTGGGCGTCGATTTCTCTTTTTTTCCGCACAGTTAGAGAGCATTTCCCCTTTCGCTTTATACTACTCCGTGAGTATCATAGCAATATCTATGAACATTTAAAGAAAGAATAACAATACGTGTAATATCTATCTATCACGTTTGATTAACAAATAAACAACGATAATTATGTTCACCGAAAGTCATGATTTTTTTTTAAACATTTGCAAATTGAACAAAAAAGAAAGCTTTTTATTGTTTTTAATTTTTTTAATTTTTTATTCAATTGTTGTTTCTTTATTTTTTAGTTTCTTATTGTTCCTTTTTTCATTCTTTGATAGATTAAAAAATTTATTAATTTATTTATTAATTATTAATTTATTAGTATTTATTAATTTTATAATAAAGAATGTTAGAATTCGATCGATATTAAAAAAATTAAAAAAATATTTAGCATTTTCTAAATATTTTTAAGTTAAAATTGACATTAAATTATTATTTGATGGAGAGAATTATATTATTTAAACTTTGAAAGACTTTGAACTATTAGAACAATAAATTGATATATCTAAAATTATTGATGGAAATTTTAAATATAATTTATTAGAATGTTGAAGCGAAAAATTATAGAAAGTTATCCTTATATAAATATAAGGAATATATAATTAATTATTTAAAATTAAAATTATCAAAGTTTGCGATGTTTCCAAAATTTTAAATATTCAATATTTTTTAAATTTTCAAATTTTTCTTCTGTTTTTCTTTTCCTTTAAATTTAAATACATGTATAAACAGAAAAACAATTACATATGAAAATGAAAAATTAATAATCTCCCAATTATATTTTATATCACATATATTATATAAATTATTTTCTTAATATAATCCTAAAATAATAAAAATCAAAATATATTAAATATAATAATTAAAAATATAAAAATATTAGATATTTTCAAAATATTGAATGATTCATATGAATAAAAACAATTTTGCAAAAATTCTGTTTTTTTTGTGTAAGATTCTTGAAAGAAATGAATCACGATCTTTTGTAACATCTTGATATCACGCATCACAATATGTATATAATTCTCCTAATAATTATAAAATTAGAGAGCATACATTCACGCGAGAGACACAAGAGAAATGAATGTACCGACTTTTGCAATCAAAGAATCCAAGAAGAAACTCAAAAACTCTCAAGAAACTCTCGAAGATGATATGAATTTTAAATCATTCTTACAATCATTTTATTTAATCTCTTTGTTAATACTTAAAATTTTGGAATTTTCATTTTATTTATATGATTTCTTATTTTATTTTATTATTTTGTTTTTAACAAATAATAACATTTATAATGAATATATATTAAAATAAATAAATATATTATTTATAATTAATTTCATAATTATTTAATCAATTTTTAATGAAATATTTAATGTACTATAAAAATAAGAAGGAATAGAATCAGTAATTAATATCGTTCTATTGAAACTGAAATTATTAAAACGTTTCATCAATATCATAGTGTTTAATAAGTGAAATACTCCGATAATAATTTTTTTTATCATTTTATCAATCTAAATGAAATTAAAATAAAATAAAATTAAAATAATATCATAAAAAAATTTTGAAATTAACTCCTAAATCTAAAAAATCTAAAGCGGTTAAATGAATATTTATTTATAAAAATTTATAACAAGAGGAATATCAAAGTTGAATGTAACTTATTTTTCATGATATATTTATTTGTTCATAATCACATATTTGATAATTTAGATAATTTGTTTACCAACGACATGAAATTTTTAATCACGCAAGTATCTGTTATTTAACAAAAAATGTGAAGAAGATCGCGAAATACCGAAAGGTTTGAACCGCATCGAATATCGGCGCGGTGTTATGTCCTACATAATGCACATTCCAACGGCGAAGTCATTTACTCCTCGTCAAAATGGATATTAGCGGTCTGTTGGCTGGTGCGTTGCGTTTCACTTCGCGAATCGGTTAAATGCGTCGACCGCCACGTATAAGGACTGAAATAAGTGAATACCAGTTTCCGCGTTGTGCGCCGACCGTAATTTCGTGGTATCAGTTGCGTTCCTTTGCCCTTCGAGCGTGAACCAATTGAAAAAGAGATCTTTCTTGACATCTTTCAGTTATGAAAAATAAACTGCTAATTCTATTTTGAGAACATTTTTTTTTTCTTACAAAGACTTTTCCTTATTTCTCAAATTAGACTTTTATTGTGATGTAGATTTTACTATAATATTATTTAATTATTTAAAGTCTTCGTTCTTCACACGTACTATCATATCATGTAATAATATAGATGCTTTTTCTTTTGAAATATAAAGAATAATAAAACTTTTAGCTTTCTTATAGAACATTTAAGTTTGCAATAAAATTAGACATTTAAATATATCAAATTTAAATTATGCGTGCTATACATTAACTCCATCATTAACTATCATTGACGAAAGAAATATATAATATAATAATAAAAATAAATAATTTATATCATTAATTAAAAATCTTTTATACAGAAATTTAATTTTCATATTCATTTTGAAATTTTATATTTATATAGATATTATATATATATTATATTAATTAATTAATTTGAGATTTACGATTTTTATAATTTTAATAATTATGTTTTCAGATTGTTTTTCTATATTTATATTGTTAATAATTTTGCATATATTCATAAATATGAAGTTTTTAATATATATTAATAAAATTAAATAAATCTATAAATGAATTGATTTATTTATGTTTCAATTTTGCGATTTCTTTTTTACTTTTGGAATTTTTCCGATATAAAAGTAATAATGAATAAACGTAGTCATTTTATTTATCTTAATTTCAATTAATTATAATTAATTATAATAAAGAAAATGTTGAATAAAAGATAATTATGTAATTTGTCGATATTTATCTTTTATCATGTAAATAAAATAAAAATTCAACAGTTCAAAAAAAGGGAATATTTTATATGACTTCTTAATTTTATACAATTTTCAAACTGTAGATTATTTTCATGCGATCTTAATCAATTATTAATTTTTCCTAAGTTAATCAAAATAAACATCGTAATTAAATATAAAAAAAAAATACAAACAGATTTTCATTTCATTGAAATTTGGTTTTTGTAAAATCCTCCGATATTCTATATATAATTATTTAGAAAAGAAATTTTTTTTTAAGAAATATATTTTAAAAATATAAATTTAAATTATTCAATACTTAATTATAAAAAAATCTTAATTTTAATAAATATATTTCTTAATTGATTAAAAATTAAGTTTAAATTTATTTAGTCTATCAGTAGATATTATCTCTATTATCTCTATTATATGTCATTCGAAAAACTGAAATTCGAAATTTTGATTAATATAAAATCTTTTTTAAACGCAGAATACGACGCACGTGGTGCATCACCGAATAGATTGAATAAACATGACGCATGTGATGTGTCATCAGTTTTGAATACTGGAAGATACGATTCGAGACTAAACATTGGATAATCAGATTAAAAATTAAAAAAACATTAATATGTTTTAAAAATTTAAAACATATTAATAATTAAGATTAATATATTACTTATATCAAATTTACAAAATTAAAAAATAAATATAAACTTCATATATCTATTACTATCAATTATCATAATTTTTTAAAGTAAATGAAATCATCTAATAAAAAAATGACATCAAAAAATTATTCATTAAAAAATTACTCTTTTATAAAAATAAATACATATAAAGCATCGTTGCACTCTGTTTCCACCTCGCTTCTTTTAATACCAATTTAAATTTCTCATAATTTATCTAATAAATAAATCTCAAGTAATATATCAATTTTTGTGTTTGTTTTGACTTTTATAATTGATGTCCAAATATGGTTCACGAATGTCTTAACATTAATGAAAAATTGGAATAACATAAATAACGCACATGATATGCAAAAATATTAAAAAAATATTCTTATTTGGAACAATATAAAAAGAGCAAACAAAATATCTAATCACTGTTCACGTCTGCTAAAAAGTCCTCTGGAAAAAATAAGAATCAATATTGAACGAAATTATGTATAATTAGGATCATACTAACGTATGATAAACAAAACAGAGGAATATATCTTATTTTATGCCGTTTTTATTAACTTTATATTATATATATCTTCATAATAATATAAATTTATATTATAATTGATATTCATTACGATCGATTTATACAATCTTTGACAGACAAAACTGATTATTAATAATTTTTTCACACTATATATATATATATATATAGACGATTGGATGAAAAATGCCCGATTCAATTATCTTTTGTAAATCACTTTGTAAATCATCAAAGAGTGATAATATCCGTGGCTATAAAAAATAAGACAGTCAATCCTTATGCATAACTTACCGAACGCGTGGTTGCGAGCGTTCAAGGTGGCTGAAGTCGGCTGGTGCGAATGTTTCAGTTTCGTGAGTATAGACTCGGTAGGAGTAATAATCGTATACCGTTACTTCTTTCGAAAGGCCGTTGACTCAATTGCGCCCCGGATAAAAGAGGCAGTTCACGAGTTGTCCGCGAGAGCTCCACAAGATATATCGGTTGGTATACATGTATCTATACATTTGTTCAATAATGAAATCGAATTATAATGGATCACTTAATTTCAATTTCGAGACCGATTAATGAATAATTCTTATGATAGGAGGATCTATATGCCTTTTCTTATTTCGATATATTGTATACACAAATTTGCATAAGATATACAAATAAAAATATAAAGTTGCAACCGATAGAACATATTAATTGATGGATGTTAGATACAAAGAAATTTTATTTTTTTATTTTTGTACTTTTTTCACTTTCTTGTTTACATCTTTGAAAAGATTACATAAAAGGAATCAAAGAGCGATATTTTAAATGTTCTTTCAAAGAGATTTTTTGAGAATTTGGTGAAATGATTTTTGTATTGATTGATAATAGATGTTTCACAGTTTCAATATAATGCAATGGATATAAAATTTTGAGAATGACACGGTTAATAATTGTAAAAGTATTCTATTGCCAGAGGATTTCGTATTTTAATTATTAAATATATATCAAAAGTAAATTTAAAGTAATTTTAATTTTTACAATATATATTTAATACAATTTTAATATATGATTAATAATTGAATTTATAAAATGTACAATAATTTTAAAAACTTTATAGTTTTTATTATAGTTTCAATTATCGATTAATAAAAAATTTGAAAGGATGGTAGTAAAAGAGAAGTGAATCTTAAATCTGAAATTTTAGCATCGAATATTTTTTATATTTTATTGAAACCTGTATATATATATAGATATTAGTATTAACATATTGAAAATTATCTATTTAAATGTTAAGATTATTACTAATATAATAATCTTTACTTGCAATCATTAAGTAATAATTTCTTGCTTTCAATGATCTTTAGATATCTGTTTCAATATAGCATATCTTGTCTATAATTTATAAAAATTGATTATTTCATTCTTATGAAATCAAATAATTAATTTAACAAGTGCTAAGAACAATATCTCATACGAGTTTAGAAAAAACTAATTTTCCGATAAAAGGCATGCAAATATAGCAATTACTTTTATTTAAATCATGCTTCAAATAGAATAAATCTCACAATGAATATTAAGTTGGTAATAGTATATTAAAGAAGGAAAAAGTATTAATTTATATATATCTAAAAATTATTAATTTAATAGATATTTCAATTTGAATTTTGTGAAATTTATTACATGAAAAATAAGAAAAACATAAACAGATGATGAATATCACTTTGTGTATTCTTTGTCTCTCGTACAATAAATTTTAATTGATAAAATTTAAATTAAAATATTTTCTAAACTAATAAGTTTTAATCATATATGGGTCAATACTTTTGTATAAAAAATATTGAGTTGCATTGATTGGTTTTTTAAGAAAATATATAATTTTATTTAAAGGAACAAAATTAATCTTCATATTGTTTTTAATCACAAAAAAATTAATAATATGATAATATGCTTTCTTCAACATCATTTGACTTTTATGTGAAATAGTTTTTGTTGCGAATAATAATATTGAGAAAATCAAGATATTAAAATCAAATTTATAGATATTGAGGTTGAACCGGGCTATTGAACGATGACTATTTCTATAGTTGTATTATTTATATATAGAGAAAATTCAATGTATAATATTGAAAGTTTTTAATATCTCAGAAACTAATAACTAATAAATAAATGTAATTGAAATTAAAATTTTATATTTAGAATTTATTTCGTTCTATCACAGTTCTTCATATTTTGTATTATCAATTTGTTACCCGGATCTTTGAACTTTATTTAACTTTCATTACTTTACAATTAATTTAAACTCATTGAAAAAATTTTATAATTTTTTAAATCTATATCGATAGTTAATTTTAAATTAAAAATTGAAATTTCTGAATAGAAAAAGTATATATGAAGTTCTATTATTGAATTAATAGTAATGATTAATACTTTCTTTTGTTTCATATTGTATTCTTGAAGCACAATAATATCCCCAACTAGTGGAACATAATACTTTCTCTTCCTCTAAATTTTTCCTCATTTCTAATAATTTCTAATAACTATAGGAAAACCTATAATTCTTTTTAACAAATTAGTATAACATTAGTATAATAACAAAAATGATAACTGATATTACATCGTATATTTTTATCATATTTCTTTTCACATGTTGAAATCTTCGAGTAGCAAAATGTTTTAAAGACACTTTCTTTCTCCAAATGTTTCTCTATGACTTTTATAGCTTCAACTTAATAGAATCTATTATAACCCATCTACCTGGCCGAACGTGCTTCTATTTAGGGTCAAGTTTAGGGAACTTAAAATCCATATTTCAAATCTCGAGAATATTCTGATCATTTTTAGCTTGAGTCATTCAAATTTGAGTCAGACAATATTTCTTAATTTTTATTAAATAATTTATAAAAAATTATTCTTTATTCTTTGTCTATAATTATATAAAAATATATAGTTCGAAATATAATATAATTCAATCTCATTTTATTTAGAAAAAATCAATCAATTTTTTTAAAAAATATTTTATATTTAAAAAATAGTTTCAAAGTTTAACAATTATGTGATATTATGTATAAATAAATATCTGAATGAATAAAAATTTAAATATTAATTTTATTACATTATTGTTTATAAAAAAAATTCTAAAATAATTTATAAAATTTATTTTCATAAATAAAAAATTACATTTTCATTTTTCAAAGTCCATTTCTCTGGATAATATCACATAATTATTCATATTCGTAAGAGAATCAATAATTAAGTCAATATAAAATAATGGAGTCAATTTTTTTTTAAAAATCTTTAATATTAAAACCAATATATTTGGTTATTACACGAATTTCTGATATAAATTTCGATCTAATATTATATGTATAAAAAAAAAAATACATATCAAAATTTTAAATATGACATATATTTGAGATCAATTTTTTCGATATCGATATCTCTTAAAGTAGTATCAAATCTTTAATCAATATTATAAATTAAAAATTGATATTTACTAAAGTATTGATATCTATTTTACAAATATTTCTATACTTATTCGATATCTTAGCTTCATTTTTAAGTGTCACAACAAAGTATTGATTTGTATATTTAAAATTGAGATAAAATGAGAAAATAGATATTGTTAAGAAAAAAATGAGACAAATACAATATATCTAACAACATTTGATTTTGGTTATAATGTGAAAACTAAAGTATCGAATAAATATTGAAATCTTTGAAAATATCTAACGATATTGAAATATTCGTAAAGTATCAAACGAATAAATACTTTTGTGATATATGATGTGTGAATGATATTTAATTCGATATAGATAATTTGATTATTGTTTTAGAAGTGCGTATTGAAAAATAATACTAAGTAAATTTTTATAAATTTGACAAAAATTTATTAATAAAATTTTGATTCAAAATATAATAAATTCTAATGATAACTCTAAATTTTATTACAATTAATATATTGATATAGAAACATAATTAATAAATAAGATATTCGAATTATTTTTATGATTTGCATTTGCATTTTTTTACTTTCATTTATAATAAAAATCTGTAATAATAATAGCAATAATAATTATGCTTTTTATTCATAATTGGAGTAATAAAAAGTGATTTTCTGCATATTACTCTCGTAGTTTTCGTCTTTTGAATATAAAAATATATTATAACAATGATATTATAAGAATACTATTGTAACAATATAAAATTATAACAATAAACAAAAGAACCGAAATCAATATTTGAAGTTAGAACACGAATAAATCTAATAAATATAATGAATTTATTTTTGAAAGATAACTGAAAATGCAATAATATCGAGAGAGCTATTTCATGGAAATATGATTATGAGCAATAAAAATATATATATAATGACTAACAAATACAAATATTTACATATAAATTGAATTTTTCAAACAGTATATAATTCTCCAAAATTTTTAAAAAAAGTTTAAAATATTTTTATAATAACCTTTAAATCTTATTAATCTTTTCTTATAAAATGTTATTTAAGTTTTTATTCGTAAAAATATTCGAACATTAATGTTTGCTTAACTTTAATAATTTGTATCTTTATTAATTATAAAAAAAATTTTAAATTTATTTTAATAGAGTATATTATTTAATGTATTAAATATAATCTGATATGTTATATTAGAAATTCAAATTGTCAAATTAAATTAACACGTATACAATTGCATAAATCTTCGTATAAACAATTGAATCATCAAATAAAAAAGAATACGAATTAAAGAAAAATAACAAATTCAAAATAAGAATAAAATATAAAATAAATTGTTAACAAAAAACAATATCTTATTTACTATTTTTATCTTATATTACTCAAAATGTATTATAGAACCAAGAACATATCAAAATAAATAATTTTTATATAAAATAAAAAATTTTAATTATTATATTATAAATTTTTAGTTCGAAAAAAGTTGCTATTTTAATTATTTTACTATTAATTTTTAAAATATTCGAATGTTTTTGTGATGGTTTTATTTAATTTTTAATAATTTTATATATGTTAATTTTATATATTATTGTATTATATTAAGTTAATATTAAGTTATATTAACTTGTAATACAAATAATCATTTATATTTGTAAAGTGCAATAAATATTCTATTGAAAAAAACAAGTTTAAACAAACATTCATTTCTTCTGTAATTAAGATAGATTTTAATTTATTATTTATTATTATTAAAGTTAAGCATATATTAATATAATATTAATATTTTTACAAATGTATATACCGTATGTATATTTATCATTCACTTTTACATAAATCACATTAATATCATGATATATAAATAATATTATATAAATAATTTTTGCCAATATCCATTAAACAGTAAAGTTAGTTAAAAGTATATTGCAAATGTTCAATTGTCTATGATGAGTAAAATTATGATGAGAAAAAAATTGCCAAAACAATATTGATAAATAGAATTGCTTTGTAAAATTGCATAAAATTTTCATAAAATTTCATAAAATTTTAAAAAATTTGTATATAAATATTATATTAATTTATTAGCTTATTGTCAAATTATTCAATATATTAGTAGAATAGCAGATAATATTTTTCGAAAGAGATCTCAAAAAATAGATATTAAGATATATAGAAAAATATATCGCTTATCAGAAGATAAGATAAATAGATTTAAATGCAATTGATATCAACGCAGAAATATTGCCAGATATTGATAAATCAATAAATGTAAAGATTGTTAGACATCATTTAAATGAATTTGGACTAAAAGAATGATTTAAAAAAAGAAAAGATTACTAATTTCAGAAAAAAATAGATGGATAGAAATAAACTTTACAAAAATTCATTTTAATTAAATTTATGAATTATGATCAAAAATAATATTTGTAGATAAATTGAAATTTAATAGATTTGAATCCGATGAGAAAACGTATTAGATGTTGTATCGAAGAGTATTGAAAAATATTGAAAAAAATTTAACTAATGATATTATTAACGATGTTAAACTAACGATGAAGGTTGTAATGGATTACTTAACAACGTCTACAATGTTCATGAATTATATTCATCTAATTTACACAATCATACACAAGAATCATACACAAGAAATCATATAAGAAATATATATTTAAATATTGTGGGACATATTATATAAATAAATAACCATAATATCTATATATATAGATACATACGATATTAAAAAATTGGAAATCATATAATTTAAAATTATATATTATAATAAAAAATGAAACATCATTGCATAGTTACATTTTTTTGTGCTTTTTTATGCCATGTATTCATTTGCTTTTTATTATTTTTACATCTTTTATCTTTGCTATCAATTTTTAAAATTAATTTTCCATAATTTATGTTTCTTATTTACTAATTATGAAATTTTTTCATTATGTTAACTTTTTTATTATATGATTATAATAATATTAGCGTTATCATTAAGCATATTAAGCACTTATATGTACTTTTATTACTTATTTTAATTACTTATTTTTAACATATCGGACAAATGACCAATTGCAATAAATAAGTTGTATAAAATTTCATCGAAAAACGAAACAAAAAAAAAAGATTAAAATTGAAAAAATATAAACAAGTTAAACGAATAATATGGATCGTTATATATGAATACAAAATATAACAATTTGAATAAGTAATTTTGAATCAAAATTTTTTAAAACCTATTATTTGAACGAATATTATACTATATTTATTATTAATAAAAATAAAATAAAAACATATATTTTTTTGTTTCTCATATGTTTGGATTAATTCTTTTATACGAAACTTGATATTTATATTTGATATAGAAAAAAAAATATTTAATCAAAAATTAATTAATAAATTAAAATATACAAAATTACTTTTCAATCATATCATTTTCTATAATCTCTAATCATACCCTTTTCGTTTTTATTTCTTTACATTTAATTCGCAACATTTATACAAATTTATTTTGGTTTAAGAAATCTAATTAAATTAACAAAATTATGTCAATTAAATTATCTATATTTAAATCTATAATAATGAATGAAATAATAATCAGAAAACTATTTATTCAAATATTAATTATGCTTCCACTAGTTCGATTTATTCGAGCGTTATTTGAAGCACTCAAGAAATTGCGTTCGTGTGTCAGTTTGTCCAACATGCGCATACGATCGCTTGGATATGGACCTATTCGGTACTTATTTTTCCAAACAAGAGGCGCGACGCAGCACACCAATGGCGGGTGCATTTTGAAAGTTGAAACACATTCACGACCGAATTCATCCTGATTGCTTTGCTGCTGCGCGCTAAATACCTGTTTAGTGATTCCGCCGCCGCGTGCCACTTTCACAGCAAAAATCTGTCGAACATGTTTGAGACTCGATTTCCAAACCAACATGCACACGACAATACCAATTTTTCTGTCTATAGACAATAATTCTATCAACATGTATCGAATATTTTGGAACAACTTCAAAATTAAATGGAAAAGTTTTGTTATATTTAATATTTTCATCAGTTAAAACGAAATAATTGTTAATTATTGTTATTGTTTATTATTAAAATTTAATTAAATTAAAATTTTTTTAAAGAAATTATTGTTTATTGTGTATCTAATTCTCAATTACATTTTTGTTTAATTTTAGTCTTTATCTATTATAGCCTTAGAGTTTTTATTACTATTACTTTTATTATTCAATAAAAAATATTCAAAAATAATGTTTAAAAAATATTGAACATTTTATTGCAATAAATCAATAACGAATATATTAAAGTTCATAATGTATATAAAATTTATAATTTGTAATAATTGTCTAGCTAAAATATAAATATCAAAATATATTATATATATTTATACAAATTCTATGCACAAAAATTCTATTTCTGAGATTAAAGCAAGATAAATTTACTTCAATAATAATAATCAATTTAAAAAGTTAATTATTAAAAACGTATATAAAGTTACTAATGAATTATATAAAAAATTAAAATTTTTCTTTTTTAATTATAATTTAATTTCTGTTTTATTGTTTTATTTCTAATATTTCATCCAATACTTTTTCATCGATATTTAATCTAACTTTTCCCACTCGTATCTTGATCTCGAAGAATAATTTAATGCTCGTGATCGAGGATTGCGTCCTCACGCGGTCGTGCAGGTATAAGACACGACATGCTCGCATCTAAATTCATCCGTGATTCGTTGTCGTCCTAAACGAACAAACATACGTATATGTGGCCCTGTGCTCGCTCTCCATGGAGTTACTTCCATGACAAAGGCCGGTCAAACCTGCCTGACAACCTGTAAAATTCCTATGAATGAGCGCAACCTTCTCTTCTGGTCACCAGCAACGGCGTGTGTTCAGGGCTCTCGTTTTCGAGAGTGTGCGCGCGAATGACTTCGACCTCGTCCGTTATTAAATTCCTCGACCTCAAGAAGCCGGGATACACGCGGCCTGTACGGAATAAAAGGGGAGATTCCCGGTGTCACGTGACACCATCGAAGTTCGATTATTTTTTCTACAGACAACGGTCTTACACAGTAAGATGATCGAAAATTGAACTTTTATCTTCATTCAAATTTTTATATACTTTTGGTTATGTTTAAGTAATTGCTGTTTAAGTAATCTTGGTAATTGATATTCTTTTAGATTATCTATTTTATTGTAAATCTAATTTTTTTTCTGTACGAACAGTTTTAGATCATATCAATGTGATTGAAAATCAAATTTTTAAATTTCTATTTTTACATATTATTAATTATGTTTATGAAATCTTAATATTATGTTTATTTAAATTCTTTTTATATAGGTATAATTATTTAAAATTTTATCATATAATTTTAATATAATTTTAATATGATAGGTATATAAAAAGATAATCTTTCGTTAATATAAAATGTCAATAAATTTTATTTTAAAATTTTTCTAATTAGATTAGATTTAACATTAAAATTTGATTAAAATTAAAAAAAATTTTTAAAAAGAATTGTAAAAATTAAAAAAAGGAAATATATTTTTAAATATTTTATATCTGTATATTTATAAATATTTATATTTGAAATATTATATAATATTGTATAATATTCATAACAACACATTTATAACATAATATTTTAAGTATAAAGATTAATTTGTATTAGATAATTTAATATATATTACAGTTAATAGCTATTGAAGTTAATAAAGGATACAAATTTTTAAAGAAAAAATACATTGTTATATATTAAATCTTTTAAAAGTATTCTTTTATAAATCCCTTTTATAAATTTTTCCAAATTTCTTAAGATTTTTTTTAAATCAAAATTATGTTTAAAAATATTAAAACTAGCCTAGTCAATGTTAAAAATATCAAGCCTAGAATGTTAAGTCTAGCCAAAGTCAGAATGTTAGAATATAGTTGGTATATGTTAGAGTGTTGAAGTAAATTTTAATTGACTCTATGGGAGAGCTGTTTTATGATGACTTTATGGTAGTAAAAGTAATAGACGAAGAATAAATTGGTGGCGAATATAAAATATATATGATTCTAGACAGGTTGTAGATATTCCTTCATCTTTTCTTTTTATTGATTTTTATAGATGCTTATCTGATTTTTTATATCTGATTTTTTTATATTTTTTTTTCATTTTACAATATAGTAGAATTACTTCTACTGTATTGAAATGAATCTAATTAAGATTTTTTTTTTATTTATCCTTGACATTTATATTTTTTCTTCTTTGTCTGCATGCAATATCTTCCTTTATAAATTGAATTTGAATTAATAAATTTATTATAGTATAATTATTATTATGATATAAATATAAAACAGCATTTCATTTATTCACAAATATAATTTCTTAATATGTGATTAAAAAAAATTATTTATCATAAATAATTAATATTCAGTGTAATGAAAAATATCATTCATATTATAAAAAATTAGTAATTATATAAATTCTAAATAATATATTTATTCAAAAATTGCAAATCATTTTTGTAACTATACACGAATGACTAAACGATCGAATCCTTTTTCGTGACCAAAATTACATAAGAGAATTAAATAAGAAATAAAAATATTATATATCTCAGAGATGGATCAAACAATTGGAACTTACAAAATAATCGTAAATAGATAATCAATTATCTATCAATTCTTTTTTTTACTCTTTTTTATCAATGCAGAAAGAACAAAAAAAAGAGACGAAAAAAAGAGAAGAAAGTAAAATAGAGTAAAAAAAAATTGAAGAAAACAGGAAGAAATGGAGAAAAAATCAATGATTTTAAGCATACACCAAACATTAACGAGGTGTTGAGAAGCAGGATTATCCACGACGAAGAGGTCAAACACATTGTCGATCGTCAAGGTTACTTAAACGATCGTTTCTAAGTTACAGTAATACGCGCGTGCGTATTCGCTCGCAAGTTCTTATTCATAGCCCTGTATCAATTCTTTAAAATTTCTAACTCGAGTATAGAGGCTAGCCGTCCTTGCCAGATGTCTCAATTTTCAGTGTGGTATGCAGCGCCTATGAGTAATACATCCGCGTATCGCAACAAACCAGAAATGGCAATCGCGCCGCGTTGCGACAGTCAATGCTACCACGAGGAAAAAAATAATGTTCGAGAGACGCGCCGCGCCGGAGAACGCCTGCCTTTCGTTTGCTAGTTTACTTGGAAACGCGATGGCCAATTGTCTTTTCCGTTCCCGATATCGAAGGTATCATTTATAAGATGTAAGATTTCATTCAATGTGAATATATACACATGTGAAATAATATTCTAATTTTCTAATAATTTCTTTATCGATATTTGCGTTTATATTAATTGAATATAATTGAACATTTTGGATTATAATAGTATTTATAATTTTGATTGGTAATCTTAATTTTGCATTATATTAGTTTTGTTTTAAATTTAAATTTTTGCATCATTTATTGATATTATTATCAATTAAATAAATAAATAATAGAAGTATAATTTTATAATAATTAAAGAAATAATATAATAATATAATACTCGTGATTTTTCTTTATTGTAAATGTGTATGTGTACTTTTGTAAATTTAATACATATTAATTCAATACATATGAAAATAAATGTTAAAGCTAGATATTTAATACAATTATAATTACATGTTTTCTTATTGAGTTTACGATTTTATATAATGATGACAAATATATAATGATATTGTTATATAATCATTTATGATTATTACATTTCGTAAGAATTTAAAAATATTATTTTTGTCAATTTTAAAATAGAATATCTGATACGGATGGCTTTTCTCTTTGTAAATAAATTCACATAAGTTTTTTGTTCGTAAAATTATTTTACAAAATAAAATAATAGCCACTACTTATAATGCTAAAAATCAATAATCTAAAAATTAATATTATTTTTTTGAAACTGCATTTTTATCTTTATAGTTTAGTGTTTTTCGTAATATTAAATATAATTGGCTGTAACATTCTTAGGTCACATTGTATAAGAGCATGACGTACCACGACGTAATTTGTTTGTTCTACGAATTGAATGGATATTGATTGTGAGCTATTTATTAGCCAGTTTAACGTCATGCTATTATCTCTTATAACCGCTTATCGTGCCACCTTGAAAATTATTAATTATTATAATTAAAAATCAAATAAAAAAATTTTAGAAATATTTTTGTTTACTTTTAATAAAATCATATAGTATCTTTTTTTTGATAAAATTTATAAATAAACTTTCAAAATTAAATTTTAAATAAACAGAAAAATATTTATTCTAATTTTCTTCTTATTTTCGGTCGAAAATCGATATATAGATGTGATATAACTGAAACTATATAAAATCAATGATTGAAATAATTAACAGATTGAATAAAGTGATTCAAGCAGAATTTTGTAAGAATATCAATTTAAATCCAAAAGATTCTTTTATGATAATTATCAAAATATTAAAAAGAAAATTATATTATTTGTTACAATATGATTATATATTGTGTAATTTTAAAATAAAAGGAACATATTTCTTCGAAAAACAATATTTATATAAAATTACTGTATAAGTATATTTATATGAGATACTATACAACTAATATTATAAAATAATAATTATAAAGATATATAAAAATGTTTAATATGTTAAATATTGATTGGATTGAATTGATTAAAATGATTTTTGTAATCAAAATAAACATATTCTTTCGCGAATATTGTTAAAGAAATTAATATATTTTTCATTATATCATTTGATTTAAAACAATCATATATTATATAGGTTTAAGACATTCATTGCAAATGATGTGAATTTTTCACTATCGCTCATCTTTTATTCATAAATTAATCTTATCAATTCATCGCATTCGTTACTTTTTTCAGTATTTCGGACAAACAAATGTTTGCGAGCATAATAACATATATAAATAATTTTTGAAAAATATGACGATGTTTATGATATAGATATAATATACGTATACACATAATAAATATATACATAATAAAAATATATATAATGATAAAAAATATAATTAATATAGAATTCAAATAGATTAATTTTATATATAATTTGATTTCTGAAAAATTTAGCAACAATTTTATTTTAATGTACTAAAATTTAGAAACGTGTAACAAATATAATTGATCTTTATGTAATTTTTCATTTAAATGGTATGATTATAATTAAATATTTATTTTCTTGAAAGACTTTAAAAAAAAAAGTATTTTTTATGATATTACATTGTTAATAAATAATAAAATTATATGCGAAATACATGAAGAATGCACATAAAAAAAATTATAAATGTTATAAATTTTCCCTTTATAATTAACTTTTCTTTATTAATTAAAACTAATTAAATAAAATTTAAAGTTATTAAAATATAAATATTTGACACATAATATTTTATCAATAAATAATAAAAATTTTCTTTTTCAAAACTATAGTTTCAAATTTCTATTCAGATTTCGCTTTTTTCGTTATATTGATAAAATATTATTTAAATCTACTCATAATAAAGCAAAATAGGAAGTAAAAATCCATAAAATATCCAATAAATCCAATAAATCGAATCAAATAAACAAATTCCAATCTACTTTTCTGAATGAAGCGAAAACATTTACTATGCGAGACTATTGAAACGATTTTCAAATTATCTTAACACGCATACCACATGCACACGTGCGCATATTGCGCAACGAACAAGCAACCCTTACATAATGCTCGTTAGGCGATAAAGAGTCAATTAATTCACGCATTTCAATTTAGTCGAAAATTATTCAACGACGACGACGATACGATGATAGCAATACCATTGAGGTCGTGAAGAAATATGCGAAACAATCGAATATTAGGTGCGCCTATAGCAGCAGGAAACAAAGTGAAAGTCGACAACACAGTGACGCGTGAAAAAAGTTTGAACGCATCGCGATCCACTCGCATACGCGCGCTGGAATACAATTGAAGACTTCGAACGAAGCGGAGCACATCAGGGCCGTGCTAAACATATTTGTTCCGTGTGAGAACCGATGTCGCTCTGAGAAATGAGGTATTAAACTAGAAAGAAGACAAAATCGTGCAACTGGAAATGGAACATAAATAGATGTTCAAACTTGGTTTTTAATAATCTTGATGTATTCTTTCATACATTGATACAATCGTTTTAATTTATCATACACACACACACACACACACACACACATATATATATTGCAATTTATAAGATATACATAAGATGTAAAATAAAAACTTTTGATATATTTTTAAATTTTTTTAAGACATTTACAGAATAATTTCTAATTTTTTTCGTTAAACATTTTAATAATCAAAAAAATAGTTTCCTTCGAAACTCAGATGTCTAATTTATAAATGTTTCTTTAGATTTTATTTTTTTTTTATAAAATATTAATGTAATAAAATATTTAATTTAGTAATTTTTAACAATCCTTTGCTGTTTTACCTCTTCTATAAAAATTTAAAAAAATAAATCATACATTCTTTTGAAATAGATTATTTTAGAAAGATATGTAATCAAAATTAATAAACTATAATAAACTATTATCTTGATGATTATTGATTGCGATAATATAATATAATATGTTCTACAAAACATATTCTATCTTTATTGATCAATTAGAAATAAAAAATAAGTAATTCAAATATCTTTTATTCACATGAAGTTAAAAATTTATTTCAAAGATTAGATTCAAAAATTAAAAAAAAAACTTTCTTCATACATGTTCTTCTATTTTAAAAAAAACGTCATTAAAAAACAATGCAATTCTGATTCAATTCATATTAATAGATATAATTCTAAATTTTATATATAATAATTTTTACATAAAATTAAATAATTTCAAAATCGTTTCAATTCCTAGTGGCCAAAAACATATTATTTCAAAAATTCTGTAATTACATTTGCAAACAATAATATATATGCAAATATCAAAAATGTAATTCTAAAAGATTCCGATGGGTATTCAATTGAAATTTGAAGAACCGATAGGAAAAGGAAATGGATTTTAAATATAAAATTTTTATTCAAATCAATTATTTTCAAGATATTAATAAAGATACCATGTACTGAATACTCTGTACAAATATACAAACATTGTACGTAATATACATTGAATGCTGCCTATTCTTATATAGAAATTATCTGTCTTATATAGAAATTATATCGAATAGCATATATAATAATAATGATAATTTATGATAATGACGATATCCGTTTTTATATTATTATAGGATGCTCCATATAAAATTTTAGCAATTTAGAGAAACATTATAATAATAAATTAACAGCTATAAGACTGACTAAAAATATAAATCTTTATTGTTTTTAAGAATTTCTTGTAATTCAGGAATACATTTGATGATTAGATCCGCAGAAACTTTCTATTTTAATTCGATATTATTATATCATTAGCTAATCGATTGTCGATGATAACGATAACTACCCAGCAAAGATAGTTGTATTAGTGATACATAATATTCAGGATATGATGCTGAAAACTCGTTATTAATATTTCGAAAAATAATAATTTAAAACTTATCTCACTCTCTCTCTCTCTCTCTCTCTTTCTCTCTCTCTCTCTCTCTCTGTTATAAATCAAATTTCATGTTAGTTGACTGCAATCTTTTAAAACTTTATTCTTAAAAAAATATCAAAAAATTCTCCTCATTGTTTCATAAAATATGTTCGAAATTTTCAAGATTGTTCATTTTTATTATATTAAATTTTATTATATAAAAAGATTTTGATTATTATATAAAATTTATGCGATAGAATACAACATGTTTGACATTTATCCATTGTTTATATAAATATATCACAACGATTGCATCCAAAATGTATAATGAGTTAATTTCTACATATAATATTCATCTGGATAAAGTAAAAATATACAAAATATACATGTATATACATAAATATATAGACTGTATATATATGTATATATATATAAGTATATATATATATACATAAATATATAGACTGTATATACAAAATGTACATATTAAATATATTGAAATTTTGAGAAATGAAAAAAGATGAAGAAGAATATACAATTTTATCTTGAATCTTTACAAGTTTCCGAGATATTAATAAAAATCTTTTGATATAATGCATTGAATTTTATCTGTACATACATGCTCTTGATAAGTGTGCGTTAGCTTATCTATTCGTTAGCGTTTCTATAAATTCATGTGACCGCTTATCTATTGTTTCTAAATATATTATAGCAAATGGTATTCAAAATATATAACAAATAGATCGATCAAAAACTTATTTGCTTACGGATTACGACGAGACTTAAAATTTCTCAAATTCGATATTGAGTTTCCTCGAAATTCGCGGAATAGAAAAATAAAACAACTCTTGGCAACGAAAATTAGAATAATCGAACTTATAATGAATAATAATATTGCTTCTGATATCTATTATTGTAATTAGAATCCATAAAGAAATAGGTTTTTGACCGATCTACCCGTTATATATTTTAAATGCCGTTCAGTGCGTATGTTTATAGAAACAATAGATAAGCAATCGCATTATGATGACGCATACATTGTCAAGGACGTGCACGTATAGAATTCAATAGATTCTATCAAAAGTTTTTTCTTAATATCTTGAAAATTAATAAAAAACTCGAAGCTAAAATTTTATAGTCAAAGCTCCTTCTCCTCCTTATCTCATTCATCAATCACTCAAGAATTCTTTTATATTTCATTTTTATATTTTATAGATCCAAAAGATGATTTCTGCGATATGCTCAAACTCGATATGCGATGGATTTAAGATATTTCAAATTCATCGTCATTCAAATTCATGAATAATTTTCGACGAAAGATACGAATTTATATATAGATAAAATGTTATAGTAGCAATTTTTAACAAATATTTTGAAAACTAAGATTAATTATATAAAACATTACACATATATAGAAAAATATTGTTCAGAATCTCGTATATTTTCTGTAACATATTTAACATATTTAAAAATTATCAAAATCGGAAAAAAGGTAATTTTTCTACAATTTTGTTTCTCATGCTTCGTGATATATTTAAAAATTGATAGTATTTTTTTTCTTATATACATCAGGTTTTACATCAGGTTTTTTCTAATATTTAATTGTGTAAAAAATATCTAACTTCATCTATTAACACAAAATAAGAAAATATAAAAAGACAATAAAATAGAAAAGCATCGAAGAATTCTCTATTTTTATAGAATTTGAAGATCATTCCAATTTTTATTATGTTAAATAGGATATCGAAGATATTTTCTGGTGGTCATAGCATCCCCACCTACGCAGACAGTATTCGCTAACTCGCGATGTATGTTCAAGTAACTCGTTCTTCACAGTTCTACGCATCGAAATTCTTGCTGATGCTCATGTGAACGCATGCATCATTCATTCGTAAAACAAATTTGCGTCGTATGTACTCGCGTGTATATATGCGTGTAGATCATAATGACGCGTTATACTTTTCGTCCTCGATGACCGTACTTTTCAACGCAATTCCGCTTCCTTGATGGCGTGCTATCAAATTCGATAACGAGCACTGAAACAGATAAGACATGATCTTAGGTATTTTTGGAATCGAGCCGTTGAATGAAAATGCTTTATCACGAATATATAAGTATAATTGTATAATACAATAAATTTAAAAAGAATCTTTTGTCTTTTAAAAAGTTTGTCTAAGGCTGATTTCAAGAAGAGAAATAAAATATTTTTATTTTAATTATAAAATTGTTGCAAAAATTTTTTTATCTTTTAATAAATGTTGACAAACAATATCTAGGAAATAATTAAAATAATGAATTTATTTTATTTGTTGAAAGTCCGATTATAATGTATTTTTAATATAAATTATTTTATTCTAAAATTTTTAAGTATATAATTTTTTCTTAATTAGTTTATTGTTATACATTATAATCTTGCATGTTCTAATTCTGAATTGAGATAACAATGAATATATGATAATTAAATTAAAATTCAAATATATATATATATATATATACATACAATAAGCAAGAAATTTTCGCGTAATATTATAATCTAAGAAAAATTAAGTTATAATAATCTATGAAAATATTTTAAATTAATAAAAAATATTTGTTTAATATAGTGTGTTTGCAAAATATAATTAAAAAAAATGTAAATGTAAATGTAATTCAAAATTATACAATTATATTAATAAAATTAAACATTTTCTTTAAGCGTTTTCTAAAAATTACAAATAAATTTTAAAAAATATATGATTCAATCTTGAAAATATTGATCCTATATTATCAATTATTTTAAAAACAAAACAAAAAAAAAATAAGAAGCACAATAAATTTTGCTCTAATATTTCTATGCAATTTTATAATACGACAATCTCAACGAATATAATTGAGAATCTTCACGAGATCTAGTATCATAATATAATGACATTAACTGAGTAGCCAACCCATACTAACGTCGCGAAATATGTGATTCTCGAAAAGCGTGTATCCTCATGGTATAATGCAGGAATTTTCATAATGCAGACCGTGGAACATTTTGATAGAGTAGTTTTAGACTAGAAACTGGAGCAACATAATAGAGAAGTACTTGAACATAAGAATATCGAATCTACCGCACTACTTATTTATCCAAGTACAGGATATATTATATTCTGAACTAGAAAAAAGAAAAAAAGAGAAACAATTAGAAATTAATAAAATTAAATTTTAAAAAAATGTCAAAATAAAATAAAAATTAATCATAAGAATTTTGTATCTTTGCTACGAGAGTAATTCCAAAAAAAAAAATGCATATATATATAAACAATTTATCAAAATATAATAAGAGTTTTTTTGACTATAATAAATTTTACTTATTCATCAAATTTATTCATCAAATTTATCAATATTGTCATAAAATAAGATTAAGTTTACTTTTTTGTCACATTTATAACTCTTAGACACTTTAAAGAATCATTTTTTAATAAGATTTTCAAGTTGTATTGCATTTGTGTTAAGAATCTTATATTTATTTCATCAATTATATTATATATCAATTAAGTGAGAATATCAATTATTAAAATTTAAACATAAATTAACGTTTTTTTCTATATATATTAAATTTTACAATTTTTAAAAATCAAAGAATAATTGATCGAATAAATATGGATTTTAATGTTTTGTTACGTCATATATTATAATTATATCATATACTATGTATAAAAAGAGAAGAAATCAAAAAACAAAAGCAAAATAAAGATTTATAAAATGAGCTATCAAAATTCCTGAAAAAAAAATCAAATGATTCCTTTTGTGTATTAAACTGTAAAATATAAAATCTAAGAATATAATAATATAAGACCTTATTACATTATTATACAAATCAAAGAGAAAAGATTAAAGTTTAAGGAAAAAACTAATATATTACCATATTATTATTATTATTCTTTCTAAACAATCAAAGAAAAATTAATTGAATCAATATGGAACTCAATATCATCACCTAACAAATATTTAAAAAATCAGGTTTCTCATTCCTCCTATCATTTACATAGCAAGAGAAAATAGAAGACAGAAAACGTTCAGGATAGAACGTCAGGAGCCGGCGAGGTCATTGAATAGCTTAAAGGTCGACTGCCTACATCTACAGAACAATATCCCATGGGAATCCTTTTCCTAATTGAAAGAGATCTCCTTTCCATTATTCGTTTCTGTGTTACACATCTTATTTCTATTTTTCCACAAAAAATTTTGTTTTTCATAAAATGATTGAAACGTTATAGAAATAATATTTTAATTGCTCACGAAAAATAATTGAATATTTCGAAGGGACGTCTTTTTTTCTTTTATTCATCTAAGTTTTACAAAACGAGGAAAATCAAATTGAAGCAGCAGAGTTTATTTTATTAATGATTTTACGTGATTTTCACATTTCTAGATTTCACTGCAAACAAGATTTATTGTATCTTTTTTCTTCATTGTCTGATTTGCAATAGAATAAATATATTACGTTTATTGAATATCGTTGCTACAATATTTATTTTCTCTCTCCTCTCTTTTCCCCTTTATAAATATTTAGAGATATTTCTTTAATAAAAAAAAAATTATTTTCTTTTTTCTTTTATGAGTACTGAATAAAAATACCAGATAAATAAAAGAAAAATGATAATTTTAAAATTTGATCCAAGTAATGTGAAGATTATATTATATCATATCATAAATTGAAAACAATTTGTAATTTAACTCAGGTCTTTTAAATGAATATTTCATTGAATCTATAAATCGGAAGATTTAAAATCAAAGTTTTATAAAAAAAAAAAAAAGTTATCGAAAGACTTAAATTGTAATGTAAGTATTTCGTACAATTATTTGCAATTCAAATTCATTTATATGCTAAAAATTCATTAAACTGAAAATATTATTAAAATACCGTTGAAATATGTATACGAAAAGAATATATCATGACCCAAGATCGATCCAAGATAATATATTTGCATCGTGATTAGTGTTGATAACTTTAGAAGCAAGCTAATAGAAGATATTTTCGAGATCGTTGTCCATCCTGAGGTCACCTCCTGTATCGGCCGAATAATATCCGATGGGAATCTTCTGGCCGCGAGCGAGAAGAGAGCAGGAGAAAACGGAGAACGTTCATGGATGGAAAAGAAAGACGATGAAATGGAGACGAACGGAAAGAAGAAAGAAAGAGGAAGAACGAAAAGAACGAAGGTGAAAAGATGAAAAGAGAAGAGATAACAGCACGAGAAGAAGAGGGTAAAGAAAGAAGAGAGAAAGAAAGGAAAGAGGCGTGCTAGCTATTCACATTACCTTACTTACTATACGGGGTCAATGCCACCGCGTCCCCACTTCACTTGGCTTCACTTGGCTCCCCTTCGCTCCTTCTCATTCGCTTATCGTCCCGCACCCATGATGTTCTTTCTCTGTCACTCTCTTCGACGTTCCTCCTGAAGCCTTCTTTCCCTTTACTCGCCTCTCTACTCGCGCCTCTCGCGAACCTCCGTGTATACTGTTTCTTCCTTTTCCTTCCATCCACTCGATCCTCTCCTTTTCCTCTATCGGTACCACCACCTTTTCCTTCTCTTTCCCCTTATTTTCTTTTCTTCTTCTCTGCCACTACCTCATCTTACTTGCTATACTCTTCCTTTTTCTCCTTGTATCTTTCTTCTTCTTTTGTTGCTTCACTACTCTCCTCTTCGCTCACGCGCTAGCCTTGCGCACCCTCTCCTCCCCGTTAGTTCTCCTGCAACCACCCCCACCGACATTCTCATCGACCGTTCGTGTATAAGGGCACAGAGAATGGCTCTTTGGTATCGTCTTAACTCTCATCCTTCTCTGCCTTATTAGTTTTTCCTTCCCTTCTTTCTTTCTCTCGACTTTTTTTTCCTCTCTTTCTTTCTCTCCTTCTTCTTTTTAATGCCTCTATATCGTCCACCAATTACTCGTCATTATCCATCTCCGAGAAAATCCCAATATTTTTTCTCAGTACTATCGTATCGATATTCTTCTGTTTCTCGTTGCCTGTTTCTTTTCTTCTTCTTCTTCTTCTTCTATTTCTTTTTCTATTTCTTCTATCGATTTTCACATTCTCCGCAATCTCTCCCTTCTTCATCCCCAAGAATCCAGCTCAACCCATATCTAGTCTGGTATAAATTATTCTAAAAATTCGTACTGTTATTATTATCACTTAACTATTCCCAGCAGTCCTGATCGCGTTCGCAGCTAACACAATGCGAGACTTTGTTCGTCGTCGCGTCCACTGAAGCAACCGTCCACGATGCCACAGCTCGATTCTCGAATGCCCGAGAAGCGGCTCTCGATGCTATCTCTTTGGTGGTCTCTCTCTCACGGGTCGAATCGATTTTATGTAAGTTGCTATTCTCCGTCTCTTTCTTCTCCCCTCACCCTCATTTCTTCGTTTCCTCTCTCTTTTTCCTCTTTCTCTTTTTCTCTCTTTCTTTTCTTCTTTTTCTTTTTCTTTCTTTTCCTTCTTTTTTTTTTATAATAATTCTTCCTCTCTCTTGATAATCTTTTCTTTTTTCATTCAGCACAGATGTCCTTTCTCTCTTATCGTCAGTATTCTTTCATTCCAGAATCGAGGATGAGAAAGGATGAATGATTGTTAGGGAATGGATTGGATTCTTTCCATCTTTTTTCTTCTCTTTATCCGTGGTTTAGTTTTTACGCCAAACGGTGAAATTGGAAGAAGCTGTGATTTTTCAAAACTTTGAATTTATTTTCACCGAAAGATGAGCTGAATTAAAGATCGAATACCGTGTCGCAACGTAATGAAAGCATAAATGGATATTTATATTTTTTAATTGTAAAAATGTCAATGTTGATGTAGTTCGATCTAATGGATGGAAAATCGACGAGAAAATTAAAAAGAAACCGGTTTCAACCCGTGAATGATCAATAATTTTAGATTGATTATATTGAATATACTGGATTGTTTGAAGCATTGATCAATGAGTTGTTGATCAAGGTAATCTGTTCGCACTTTTACTGGAGGAAGTAAAATACTAATTGCAATAGAAACTGATATCACATTTAATATAACGATATATCATTTTTGTTTAAATAGATTTAGACGTATTTAAACGTAATTCTAAGTGTTATTTAATTTTAATTAGATTATATATTCAAGTAAAAAAACAACGGAAAAATTAATTACATATTGATATATCTATTTTAAATTATAATTATAAAACAAATATATCTATAAAATATTTGATGAAGTTGTAATAAAATTATCTTCTCTTTGATTTTTAAATATTCTATAAAAAACGAGAGATTCTAAACAACTTTTTTCTATTCATATAATTTTAATTTTTTTTTGTTCAGCATGCGATTATATAAACACGTCAATAGCATTTAAAATAACTAATTAACTAATAATTAATATCATTATTAGTATTTGTAGAGAGTTATGCATTCTGCGAATTCAAAAAAGTGCAAAAATAAAAATAATCCTTATGCCATCGATATTGCAATAATTGATGTTACTAACACAAGTATGAGACCGATATCGTCGCTATAATTTCTATCATTGTAATTTTAATTGCTTGTGAATTGCATTTCATTTCCGGATCCTAAGTTCTGTATGGACAAATACTGGAATGTAATGAATTCTGTTGAATATTCGTGTTATAGATTGGAATTAAAATATTTCAAGCTTACGATTTTGCAAATATTTCGTAAATTAAATCAATCATCGACTAGATAAAAATTATTTAGAATTTTATTTTTTATAACGTATTGAAAAATTGTCAAAATGTAGTATTTTTTTCTAGAAATATGAAATTTTAATAATAAATTAAATACCATGAAATATTAAATACTAAATACTAGTTTTTTAATTTAGAAATAGATGAATTATATTTAATAAAATATTTAATAAAAATTTATCGATTTATTTTTAATTTTTTATTTAATTAAGATATCTATTTGTTATCTATAAATTATCTAAGGTATCTATAAATTAAGTAGATATAAATTAAATTCTTTATAACATTCATTATAATTATTTTATAGCATAAATTTTATTATGAAATATATTAAATTTCATAAAGAAAAATTTCTTTTAATAAAAATTTTATTTCAATTAATTTTCTGTAATTATCATTATGAGATTATCTATTAATTAATTTCTATCTAAGAATTATTTATATTAAAATACGAAAACCTGGACGAATCATGCTACTACATAATATGTCATATAAATCGTAAATAAAAGAAAATGTTTAAATTCTTCCAATTAGAGAACAAGCGATAGATCTTTATTTTCAAATTTTATTTTTTCAATTCACTATATGATTCTTTACAAATCTTTCTATAAAATTCTAGAAATACTTATCAAACTTGTGTGTTTAACAAACAAAAAACCTATTATTCCCATCGAACTTTAACATCCATTTCGTTCTAACATCCATTGTACGTATTAATGATATTCTAGAACCAAAGAATAGAAATCCATTCTTCCATCGTTTCTTCTCATATCGTCATATTGAAAGTCGAATGACAAAATGACTTCAATGCCAGTGCAAAAGAACGACGAAATGACTCGACATCGGAAGGATGAATCTTCGTATCGCAATATAGTTTATAGTGGATGGCTACAAAATTAGAGATGGCTATACTTCGTGTTTTAATAGCGACGGCTGAATGAACTGTGACGTATATTCATAGTCAATGCAAGCAACCACCCACATGCGAGATCATCACGAAAATCTATTTCGTTTCGGTATTATTGACGTCAACGATGTAAAAGGATGCGTATTTACCGATAGGGTATATTTCCAGATAATTCATACTAACCTTAGCCATTAATAAATGCTATTCTTGAAAATAACAGAGGATGTAGTAGATAAAATCGATAGATAGGGCTTTTATTCAAAAACTTTAAATAATTAGACTATTTTTGCTACCATATAATTTTTTTACATTGCTATTTTTTGGATCGATAGAGATTAGATTTGGAATTTATATTTAAAATTTATATTTAGAATATTTTGAGATATTTTTGAGCATTTTGAGAATATTGTATAGAATTATTTAAATATTTCAAATTAGAAGAAATAGTAATTAGGATTAACATATCTTTGAACGTTTTGAAGAAAGACATGAAATAGAATTGTAATTAATAAATTGATTCTTAGATTTCTAGAAATAATTAAATTTGCAACGTTTTGGAATTTTTTTAAAAAAGATTAAACAAAAGATATTAAATAAAATTATTTGATATATTATTATTTTATATTACTGAAAATAATTAAAATTAAAATATTTTAGGATATTATAAATGAAAAATTAGAAAGTTTATATTGAAAATAATTAAATTTAACTTTCCAATGTTCAATATATTACATAGTTTTTATTTAAATTTAAGTAACTTAATTTAAATTTTTATCATCTTTATTTTTCAACAATATTAATTGAAACTTAATTCTTAATATAAGAAAGAAAACTATATTTCTATTTAAAATAAAATTCTTTTCGTTATTTTACTTCTAGAAATAATAATAATAACAATAATAAAATATAATAAAATATCAATAAAAATAATAAAAAGAAATTCAAATGAATAATTATAAAATTAACTAATTTAATTTTATAATTTTTCTAAATTTCAAATAACAATATTAATTAGAAATTAACATTATTCTAAAAAAATTTAAGTTTCTTTTTAGATTTTTTTCTAGATAATTGAATATAAAAAACCGAAATAAATAAAAATAAATATTTTATCAACAATCTTAATTCAATAATTTCAATTAAAAAAAAAATTAAAACTTAATATCTCTCTAAAAAAAATTCATATATTTCTTAAGTTATATTTTAGATAATCGAGCAATAAAATCACTTATGCATCAGCTCACAATGTTACTGCAGATCTTTCACGATAAATATTAGCACGAACAAGTCTCACATACATAAATCTCCACAATCTTCTGCGATGCAAATGCAATGTGGCCAATGTCAAGGCTATCCGGTAGCAATAACCGCGTTTGCGAGCGCAACAAATCCTCGCAATGGTCGCGAATATAATACAAACTAACGTCGAAGGAATGTTGAAGGTTCGTTAATATGGTGCAAATTCTCATATACACAGCAATCTCTTCTACTGTTGTAAATATATTATGAACTAAAATTCATATAGACAAAATATTAAAATTTTAAATTTCACGATTCAAATAATATCTAAACAAACGATAAAATAAAACAAATATGATTTTTAATTTGTACTATCATATTTAACAACAGATTAGAAAAAAATGAATTATAAAAATAATGAAATATTATAACAATTTTCTTTTTTTTTATTCTATTAAAAAATTAATATAATGGATGGAAATTAATATATAATTAAATATATAAATTTTAAATTTCCGGTTTAAATAAAATTATTTAAACAAATGATAAAAATAGCGAAATGTTATAACAATTGTTTTTTTTATTTTATTAAAAAATTAATATGACAGATTATATATTAATTAATTATCTGCTTTGTCATTTTGATGATTTTTATAACATTTCTAACGACATCAAATCGAAATTCAATTCTATCAATGAGATTTGCGTTCGATCTTTTTTTTATTATTTTTAATCGAAAATTAAAAAATAGCGAAGAATTAAATTTATTGGTTCAAAATTTGTACTTTAAATTCAATACTTTATTGGAGATAAAATGATCGAACTTTGAGATGTTGCGTAATTGTCAGATTTATTTGTTTGATGAATTTATAAGTTTCGTCATTTTTCAAAAATCTAAAATCTTTTATAATCTAAAGTAGCATTTTATAATTGAAGATTAATTAATTTAAAATTTTTTTTTTGTTTGAATTATTTAATAAATTTATTCTATGCAGAAATTAATCTAAATATTAAAGATATGAAATATAATTTAAAAATATTAATTATAATAAATAATAAATATAATAATAAAAATTATACGATCAGATTACCGTTACCGTTAAATTAAAAAATTAACTTTAAAATATTAATTATTATTATAATTATTTCGTTTATAATTATTTCATTTAAATAAAAATAAATAAAAATTTAATTCCTAGAAGTTTTTCTCTTTAAACTAATGTTACGCTATACAAGTACAATTTTTTATGTCCTTGAATAAGCGCTTCCGTTTTTCAGCAAAGTATATTATTTGAAACCATTGTATGCTTCGTAATCATTTAAAAAAAAAATCTCTCAAATCTTTCAAAAAATTTTCATGTCTACTAATATTATTAATATTCACAATTCGAATTAAATAATAAATGTAAAAAAAAATAAAAAATAAAAAAAATCAAAAAGATTAATTATGAATAAAAATTTGAATTTAGATTTCTTAAAAAAATAAACAAATTCTTGCAAAAAAAATCTTGCGAGATTTTATGCAAAACAATATATAAAAAAAGCAATATAACAAATCATTTTTATTGTAATAATAAAATTTATAGAATTTTATCTACATGCATTATCATAATTCATTTAATATAATGTAAATGACATTAATAACAAATTTTTTAAACATTTTACATGATAATAGTAAGCGGTTACATGCTTAATGATGAATGAATGAATGAATGAAATTGAATAAATTGAATGAAACAAAAGATTGAAAATAAAAATATTTATTTTTTATGTATTTTATAGTTTTATTTTAAATCTATTCATGCAACGATTAAATTATATGGAATTTTATGATTCGTATTTCAATAGAATAAATAATTAAAAGAATAATATAAACTTTATCACATATCATGCGAATCACATCATGGAATCTTTAAAGAATACGCAAAAGATATGTATTTATGTAAAGTTAAAGAAAATTTATTATTGGATTAATTTATTTATGAGAAAAGAACAAATGAATGATACATACAAGATATGATATGATCCATATTAAAATTAAAAATTAAATAGAACGTAATTATATCCAGAAATGACTTTAGAAAAATAATAGTATCATTTAAGAAAAGTGCAAAAAAGTTCAAATAGATCGGAAAAATATCAAATAGATTGAAAAATAAAACTCGTTATAATTCAAGTAAAGCGCACTAAATTTTTTTTTGATATTTGATAGTAAACCAAATATTTTAAATATATTTTAAAAAAATGATTAATGTAAATATTTTTTTCTATTCTGTGTATTATAAATAATTTCGAGATAAATCTTATTTTATCTCAATTTTTAAATATTTATAATAATATTTCAAATTACTAAATATTAAATTTTCCAACAATAATGATAATATGTGATGATAAATAATAATAATGAAAATAATTAAAATTTGACAAGTATAAATTATACAAATTATTTAATTATTCTATCTAATGAAAAACTATAACTTGTTAATGTTATATAATTGATAAATTATTGAGCAAGAGAATCCCGATTCATCATTTCCTTTTTCGATCTGTATTATTATATATAATTTAAAATCAATTGTTGATTCTTGAATCAATGAAACAAAAACTAATATGAAATGATTTTTCTATCAAAATAAAAGAGAAAAATTAAATGAAAAAGAAAAGAATCCAAATTCGTCGTTAAGAATATAACAAAGAAGCAAGCGATCTCCAGAATTATTTTACTCGATTTTCCGTAGAAAACGGCGAATTCTCATTGTTTTCTCCACTCGAAGACTCGAAAGAGATTGTACACGCAGATCATAAGAACAGAACGAATAGTGTAACGATGAGGAGAAAGAGGAGGATGAGAAGGTGGCATGAAAAAGGACACAGTGGCGCTAGCCGGTGGCGACAGCCCGTTGTCGACGAAAATCCGTAAAGACGTGGCTGTTCCAGGAAGTAGGAGCCACGGAGATCATCGACCTTTCACGGCTATTTCAGTTATTTTGCAGCATGCAGCTATTTTAAATACATATTGTGGAGTAGAGACGTATGAGTATGAAACATACGATGGTAAGGACAGCGGAAGAGAGACGTAGTCGGGGATCGAATAGGAAGGGAAACAGAATGAGAGGAAAAGAATGAAAGAGAAACTCGAAGAGAGTAACTGAGAAAGGGCAAACAAAGATCAACGAAGAGGAAATAAGATAGAGAATATAACGGAGAGAAAGAGGAAGAAGCCACAGTGAGGAGGGCAAGCATAGAATCGAGAAAGAGAAAAATGACTTTGCCATAAGTGAAACGAAGAAGAAAGAGCAGAAGGAAGAAAGAGAGAGAGAGATATAGAGGAAGAGATAGAGTGGGGATGAGACAACTCTCTCAAGAGAGAAACAGAGAGGACACCGAAAGAGGCTGCAGAGAGAGGCTAGAGGGGTTGGTATTTATAGCCAGCCCCGTCGACGTCGTCGTCGTTGGCGTCGTCGCCGTTGTCGTCATCGTCGACAGTCTTGACTCCTTGGTGAAATTTTCAGGAAGGGGTGCACCCCTCTTGTGTCTCCCTCCCGCCCCCTTACGCCGTTCCCAGTCACTCTGTTAAAGGAATTTCCTATGATTAGAATGAGTATTTCTATACACCGCTCTGAACTCCGCCTATATGTGTCTTAAGACCAGAATAATCTACACCCAAGTCTGTACGATAAATTCTTCGTTCACTGTATCTTTCTCATGACCAAACAAATTTTTTGTTGATAAACATATCAATGAGAAGTCATTTATTCAAATCTTTGAATCATCATTTTATCGCGTTATCAGTAGTTTAAGGTTTGGCCAGTGATTCTCAGATTTATGTCTCTGAATTTTTGGATGAAATTTTTATTAGAATTGTGATAATTATTATAAGCAACATACAGTTTGATTTCAGATTCAGCTAACTAGATTCAGCTAAAGGGATCTCCCTTTTTCTTGAAATTGCATTTCAAGAGGGTGGATTGTACGAATCAAGGCTCATTTCAAAATATAGAAAATGATTGCGACCTATTAAAAGAGCAATATTCCAGTTTGAGAAGTTTAATGACAACAACAAGCATTGTGTTTTCTTCTGTTGATATTTAGCACGTTAATTCTCTTTTCTTCGGATGAATAGTATGATTCGTTTTTAGTTCTTTATTTTTTCTTTTTTTTTCTAAATAATTAAATTTCTAAAGCAAATGATGACATATATATGATTAATTTATATATGAATGATCTATCACAATGTCTTTTTTTTAATTCCTTTAACTTGATTCTTAAATTTTTATAAATTACTAATAATTTTTTTAAACAAAATTCAATTTATAATCAAACCTGTTATTAATTAAAAAGAATTATCATTTATAATTTTTTTATGAATGAATTCTTTTTTTTTATGTTAATTTAAACAAGACTTATATTTTCTTTTTGTGTAATTTTTAATTTTCCATTGATTTTCATTTTTGTCCTAAGTGATTTTTAAATTAAAAAAAATTTTTAATTTAAAATTTTAATATAAAAATCAGAATATATTTATACAAATGTAATAACACAATGTTATGTTAAAAGTGTGTTTTAATTTCTATCAAATTATTTTGTTAAACAATCTCTAACTTTTTAAATATAAAAATTAAAATATATAAATTTTATGATAACTTAATATTACATTAAATCTTATGTTTTTTTTTTGTGTGAAGTTTAATTTTAATAATTATTCTTTTTAACAGTTTAAATTTATTAATAAAGAAAATTCAAGATATATAAAAAAATTACAAAAGATTAATCAACATTACATCAAATTCTAAAATTTTTTTCTCAAACAAGAATAATAGAAATATAATTTAAAAATATAATTTATATTTTTCCCTCTTCAAATAGAGTAGATATCCAGATGAACGTGAATAAACATTTTATATCGATATCCGTATTTCCCAAATTTATTATCGATCGAAATCAAAATATATTCGCGTTTAAATATCACAAAAACAATCGATTAAAGAAAAAGTAAAAACAATCTTATAAAACGACGGCACAGAAACCAGGAATTAAAAAATTCCTATGAAAAGGTGAGAGCAACGTCGAAGCAGTTGAACCGAGAAGTTGAAGAAGTGGCGTTCAGACACTTCTAATAATTTATAAAGCGGAGATATCCTTTCTCTTTCCCTCTTATTTTATATTTTTTATTTGTTTTTTCTTTCTCCATTTAGAATCTGACGAACGCATACTATAAGAGTTAGCATAATTGACTGCGTACGTTAATCGAGCAGTCATGGAAGAATGCCGCGGCACACCAAACTGGCTTGAACTGTTTCTCTCCCCCCCGCATCTGCTTGTCGGAGACAACGACGATGGTGTATTATTTTGAAGTGAATCGCGCACGCGTATAGTAGCATTGCACGAAGGGAAAAGAAAAGCGGAGTGAGGCAAGCAACAGAGAACAGCGGCCAACAGCAGCCAAACTAACAAGCTGGAATGCACTATGCCGCGGGTCACCGTTTTCTTTGCGGTACCACGAGTAGAAAGGTGGATGCGTCCTTATTTCACAGTGTCGTGCCTCTTCACGGTCACTTGCGATCATATAAGTTGACCGAACCGCGAATTCTGAGCGCGGAGAACAATCTCGTCGATTTAGAGAACGATTTCAAATATGATTTAACCTATTATTTGTCGTGATGCATGATGCACTTTGTAATATTTGTGTTTTTCTTCTTTTTCTTTTAAACAGATTTATGTTGCAAATAAATGTGAACTTGATTATTTTTCTTGATATTTTTTTCAACAATTTTAGATATTTTAAAGAAAAAAAAATGTCTAATAATAGATCGATACGAAAGTATTTATAAGGCTTCTTTCACACGGCAATGCAAATATCATATGTCAATACTATACGCATATAGATTGTATACATAAACTTAATAGAATCATGCAGATGATGATATTTTTTTTTTAAAAAAGTTAATAGATTCTAAAACTATATATAAATATAGATAATTAATTATTTTTATTAAAAATTATAAGTAGAGTGAAAATAAATCCAAAAAATGAAGAAATTATATTTGATCCTAGGTTATGATTTAAATTTACAAAGAATTTCTTATTTATAGAATTAATTAAGGGGACATTTTAAATTATAAAAATTTAATATTTATTATTTATTATAGATGTACAAAATATGATATATGATTATTGCCATATCATTTTTCAAATATTTTCGATAATTAATAAAAAAATATATTAAATAAAAATAGTTTTTGATTATATAATTATAAACTATAATATAAAAAATTTCAAAAAAATTTTCAAATTATTTATTTTAATAATTTCTAATAAAAAAAATAAGATCATTTTGTTTTTTTAATGGTATTGTATATTTTTATGTACATAAAATTGTTAATGTTAATGAAAAATCAAAATAATATATAACAGTATGATTTTAAAATGAGAAATTTAATTTTGATTAATTATTGATTAAAAACGTAAAATTTATGAAAAATTAATTTATTTCAACCACATTCAAAATGTTGACTGTTAGCAGAAGAAATCATCATTCAATTTAAATTATATAATATCACAATATCTTTATGCGTACGATAAAGGATAGAAAGTTATTTAATTTTTCACAAATACATTCATTTATATCAGTTAAAATGACGAATATTTTTTGATTTTCTTAATAGAATATAGAGAAAATAAATAAATAAATAATTCATATGAATGAAATTGCAAACAAGTATTTTATATATATATATATATATATAAAATAATTTTATATCTTTTTTACGTTTCTTATTAAATTTTTTATATTTTTATACAAAAATGATGAAACTGAATTATGATGAATAAATAAAATTATATATTCTGATAATTTCCATGTCTATTCAATCATTATTTTATTATGATAAATCTAAACATATAGTTCTAATAATGAAAAAGTAGATATATTATTTTTATTCGTAAATATGATAGTAATATATGTAAAACGCAATTTCGTATGCAAAAAAATATTCGAAAAATCATTATCTATCTATCCAAAAATGTTGTATAATATTTGTATAATGTTGTATAATATTAAAATTTTTATGGAGATTTTTGAAAAAAGAGAAGAAAATTAAAAATTACAATTTTTTATAACTTTAAATTTTTGAAATCGATTACCTTTTGGTCATAGTATTATAGTATAATATAGTAAATGTTAAACTCATTTTTTATTAATAATATTTACAAAATCAAAGCTATTAAAGAAGGCTTTCTATCGAAACAAAATATTTTTCTCAAATTTTTATTGCAATTTTTTTATATTGTAATTCGTAATCAATAGAAAAATTACTTTTGTTCAAAAAAATTTATTATATTTTGTTATATAATTATATTATTGCTATTTCTTTAGAACTAAATAATAATAATAAATAATAATAAATTCATATGATCTTACTTTTGTTTACTTTTGTTACTTTTTTAAAATTTTAAATAAAAATTTCGACATAAAATATTAAGAAGAAAGATAAGATTTAAATAAAATGTATTTTATATTATTTTTCTTTTTTCGAAAAGAATGAAATAATCCAATGTACTTGCAATCTATTTTATATTTATTAAAATCGACAATTATTTTTCCAAAATAATTTTCATTTAATAATTAATATTATCAACTTTTTTTTTAATCAAACTTTTTACTCAATTTTCTTTAAATTCTCATATAAATATAAGTTGCGATCGAAAACAAAACATAGTAATCGAATTTTTAATATAAATTGCTATTTAATTCATCAAACGAATAATTCTATTTAATTCTTTATTTTATATCTATTGGTTTTTTAGAAATTTTGATAATTAATATTAGACATTATATAATATTAAATATTATTATAAAAAGAAATAATTAATTAGAATCTTGTATTTGTATATAAAATAAAGATCAGAAAAAAATAACTTGCGATAAATTATATAAAATAAAAGATAAACAATTTCATTGATTTTTTAATTTTAATGGAATTTGGTAATAAATGTGATATGTTATTATGATATTATAATATTATCAAGAAAAATTCACATTACAAAAAATATATTACAAGAATATAACAAGAATATATTACAATATTTACAAAACTAAATATTTTTCAAATTAGTAAGAAAATAATAAAAACATTTATTTTATCTCTAAAATCTTTAGAAATATTATAATTTATATTTATATTTATATGATATTTATATTTTTTTATATTTTATCATATAATGCAAATATAGATATAATTAATATAAATAATATGGTATAAATATAATTAATAATATAACATTTTATATTCAATATTCAAAATAAAAGAATAAATTTTTTCAAAGTTATAATGTTCTAATGTTTATATTTGCACACATCAGATTTAATTAATTTAATTTTATTTCATTTTATTTATTTTTTTAACAAATCAGAATTCATTTTATATAAGTCATTAAAACAAGTTCATAATCGTTATAATAATAATTGTAAAAGAAAATTTCAAAAATGATACTCATAATAATTTAAAATATTATACAATATACTACATAATAATATACAATACATATATATATATATATATATATATATACACACATATATTAGTACTCTTAATAAAAATAATGAAAACAAATATATAATATATATTATATTATATTATATTATATGTATATATAATATATTATATATATATATATATATTATATATATATATATTATATATATTTGTTTTCACTATTCTTATTAAGAATACTAATATGAATAAGTATGTTTTCTTGGTAAACATTAAACAAAACATCAGCGTTAACGAAGATTGCGAGTATAGTCAAGCATGGAATAAATTAACACGTAAATCTTAGAAGATATAAGATCATCGTCATTAGTTATATACCATGAATGAGAAGATTCTTTGGAAATTAATTAAATATTATATATTTCTATTAATAAAAAAAAAAATTCAATTTGCATTGTCTTTTTATTGCAAATGTTATATACAAACAATTTTTGATAAAATATCTGATGATTAAATCTGGTATAAACAAGGAATGATAATTTCCTTATAATTTCGTAATAGTAACATTATATAATTTAATTACTTTACGTAAGATTAATTTTACGTAAGATTGAATTATATCGTTTGAATTTACTTATAAATTATTTGTTGTATAAAAATATTTTAAATAAAAATTATTTAAAATATTGAATATCAAGATATAATGTTTATGATGTTTGTTTTATATCAAGATATAATAATTAAATTTTTGATATTTTGCTTTTTTATAGAAATATAAAAAAGATTTTCGAATTTTTAATTATAATATGTGATATTTTGTTGTACGATTTGAAAAAACATTAATGAATAAATGCTGAATAAAAAACTTAGAGTTGAAAATCAATAATTTTATTACTAAATAATTATTGAATAAATATTATTTAATTTTTTCATAAGAAATACATGAAATATAATATAATAATGAAATAATTACATTTTTTATAATGAAATAATTAAATTGTATTTTATTGAGACTTAAAATCAAAATTTTTATTTTAATTTTCTAATTTCTTTTAAGTATATATTTTTTAATATATTTTTGATTTTTTATCAAAAAAATATTATATATTATATGTAATATATATATCATTTTTTAATTTTCCAATAATAATTGAATCTTAATAATAATTAAATCTTAAAATGAATATTCAAAGTCAAAAAATGAATATTCAAATCATATGATTACACAATATGAATGATAATGTTGTTTGATTTATTTGAAATTTAATTTATATTTCTTTATCCAAATTTATTTTTACATAATAAGAAATACTATTAAAAAAATTAAATTTCTTTTAAATTAAATTAAAAAATTTATAAAATCAATGAAAATAATAAATTAAATTTATAAATTGTTTTTGTTATTTTAAAAAATTTAATATTAAATTTAAATTTTGATAATTAAAAAATTATTGTTTATATTATTATTGTTAATGTAAAATCTCAATATGTGTATACTGAGATAACAATTTAATTAAAAATGTGATCCTTATATTTACAAATATAATTAAAAATATAAACATTGTTTCTAGCACACTTTTTCTCACTCTTTTTGAAATAATCAAATAATTTAAGAGTATTTTCTTAAACTTACATAAAAATCTGTGTTATAATTACTTAATAGTAAAACATTGCAATATAATTATATTAAAATGGTCATATAAAAATTTTTATAATTAAATTTTCCATAAAAATAATTTCAATTAAAAATAATAACAACAACATTGGAGTACGCAAAATCCGAATTTTATATATTTATATATGTGTATATCTATTATATGTGTATATATATATTATATATATATACATTTATCACAAAAGTGCTAAGATCTCACTATTTTTTAACAATGAATCTTAATGTATTCAAAGAATAGTCTTTTAACCAAAATTATTTGATTATCCATTATGAAATACAAAAAAAGACACGTAAAAAATTTTGATAATGAAATAAAATCTTTCAAAATGATGCGTGAATATTTGCACTACTATTTTTTCAAATTTTTCTATGATCATTCAAGAATAATTGCTATAATATGAAAAATTTAAGGATAAAATTAAAAAAAATTCATAAAACATATGTGGTTGGAAATATTTAAATTGGATAATTTTTAAACAACAAGAATTAATAAATTCTTGGAATTTCAATGAATAATATTTTCATGTTAATTTCATTTTGAAATTCAATCAAATATCAAATCTAACAATAACATATAAGAGGAATATTTAAATTCTATAATTATTGTCGATAAGGTCAATTATATATAAAATCAATTATTCTATTTTTTAATGAAATATTGCATAGGAAATTTATTAAATTTCTATCACATACTTTTTTATAAAATTGAGGAATATCGATAGAACAAATAATAATATCGATAGAACAATTAGTAAAATTGGCGTAAAATTTATTTTAATTTAATTTCATATCTATTTACTTGAAATTTTTGTATTGTTATTAATTTATTCAAAACTCTTAAAAATTCAATTGAATTAAAAAAATAAAAATAATATTACTTAAATTGAATTTAAAAAAATTATAATTTATAACATTTTGGAAACAAAAATTCAATTTCGATTTTTTAAATTTTATTCATAAAATATATGCATATCTAAAAATATAATTTTTTATATATCATATTTTTATACATTTTTTATCTTTATTATTTTTGACAATGAAATGGTTAAAAATGGTACTAATATATTTAATAATAATAACATTGTATTGATCATTTATTATTATAATAAATAATAATATATTTATTATATAATAATTATAATAATAAGAAAAATAATAAAAATAAAGAACAAAAATGATTCCAAAATGTTTAAAACTATCATTTTGATATTTTTTTAAAAAGATGATTCATTATAAATTTATAATATAAAAATAAAACCTCATAGTTCACATTCTCATTGTATTTGTTAAGACAATTATAATAATGCTTAAAACAAAAACATTTCAACAATTAATCTAACCAAAAATCTTTGAAACTTATTAATAAAAATTATATAAAATACTTTATGCAACAAATAATATTCTTTAACAAATATATTCTTTTCATTCTTAATATTGTATATACATATATATATTTTATATATATTTTTACTACTTTAATTAAATTAATTAAATAATACAGTTTTTCTCTACATTAGATCTCAAAATTTAATATATTATAATTTCTTTACAAAAATTTTGCAAAAGAATATAAATTTATCATAAACAAAAAAATTTTTTTCCTTATTTTTTAAGAAATTTATTCTTGAAAGAATTAAATTTATTATATTCGAGAACATAAAAATCATAATCAGAACTAATTATATCACATATAACAATTGTTTTTTCAAATGATAAAAAAAAATAACAAATTCAATTATATGAATATTATATATCTTGAAATATTATTTGGAATGTATATCTTATTTGAATATTATTATATCTATAAAATATTTACTAATAAATATAAAATATTTTGAGATTCATTTTATTTGATTGCATATTTCGCATATATATATATATTAATATATAATTTTATATTATATATAAATATCATGTATATAATTGTAAAATATAATATATAACCATATCTTAATTAAGTATTTTAAATACGAATACGAAATTAATAAAACGAAATCGATTTTTGGATTATTAGAATAAAATATAAATTTTTTCGTTATCTAATCCATTGGATTCCTCGAGAGAAAAAATATTTCGTGCTTTTTTGCACGAAAGATCTAAAAAAATAAAAGAAAAGAGATATTGTAATATTATATCTATATTCCATGCATCGTTTTATATTTATATACAGTTTTTTAAACAGACTAATCGTTGAAATATTTAACGATATGTAGGAATCATAATCGATTTGAAATCAAATCGTTTTCTTTCCACAGTGATATTCCTTTCACTCGGTGATCGTTACACGGCTTACCCTCTTTTTATGGACATTCAGTCTTTCTATTTTTCTTTGAGGGATAAAAATGTGTTATAGTTTACATAACGGTTGTAGTTTACAGAATGTTGAACAATGATATAATAGTTCAATGTCTCGAATATAATTATCGAAAAATAATCTATCTATCTTGAATAACTTGTTGTTTTAATATTTTTTAATAATTAATTTTCAGTAATTATTTGAATCTTCATTTTTATTTTTTATAAACTTCAAAAAAGAATTTATAAAATTAATAATACTTATAATTTTAATAATACTTTAGTAAGTATTAAGTATTATAATATTAAAATATAAAAATAAGACAGAATATAGGAGAATATTATTTTTTTGTATCTTTCATAATCATGTCTCTATTGTATTTATTTAAAAGATTAATGTTTAAGTCAAATGATAAAACCAATTAAAAATCATATTAATTTCATTGAAATTTCCAAAAGAAAGAAGTAGATATTGTATAAAAAGAAAAAAAACGTAGATTCGAAATAATTCAATAAATTCGATTCAGTTAAACTTTTCTTTGGCCGAAGATTAACATCAGGAGGTAAAATCAGGAAGTTACTTTTCAAACACCCTGTGTACTTCTGCTTTTTCCTTTTGTCTCACTTTTTCGATTCGATCTGCTCCTATAGACCTTGGTTGTTCGTCTCTCTTCCACTTTAGTAACATAGAATCTTTCTTGCTCAACAATCCTAACCCCTAACCAAAACCTGCACCCCCGTTACACTCGACTCGTGAAAGGTTTCCCTCTTTCCCTTCCTTTCATAGCCACTACCTCCTCCTCCTCCTCTTCTTCCTCCTATATTTCCACGGCTCCTCGCTGTAACCCCGTCATCGTTGTGATCATGGTCGTCGACATCGTCGTTTCTCTTCTTTCTATCCATAACCTAGACGGTAGAAGCCTGGTGCTCCTTTTCCATCAGAAAGATGAGAGAGTTCCTTCCCTTTTCCCTTCTACTTCACCCAAATCGCATTCCTCTCTTCTCTCTAAGCCATTTTCGACGCTCTCCTTTTCCATCGGCATCGACCCGTATAAGTATCTCTTCTTCTCTCCTTTATCTCGCTCTGTTCTCTACGCTCCTTATATTTTCTCTGATCGGTCTCTCTTTTCCGTATGCCTCGACGCGCCCTGCTCTTCTATTTCTTGGAAAAGTTCTGTGCTTTCTACTTGTCGTTTCTTCTTTGCTATACTTCTCTATTGCTGCGGAATTCACTCTATCTCTTCTTTCCTCTCGTTCTTTTTTTTTCTCTTTATTCTTTTGTACATATGTATACAATATACAATGTACAATATATATATATAAGTATTATATACGTAAAGAGACGGAAAAAGAAAAAGAAAAGACGAGAACAATCTTTCTCTTCCAAGCAACTTGAACATATGTTTGCTTTCTTCTTTTTTCAGTTTTATGTTATACGATCTTTTATCGCAAGTGTCAAAGCTTTTAATAATGATTTGATTTTTGATTTTGTAGTTTCTTCTCGTGTCGGCGATTCGTATCGCCACTCGATTTAACGAATGAGCTATTCTTAATATTATATATAGAAGCTGTACTAAGAAGGAAACCATGACTCTCTTCTTTGGAATGGATCCGTATTTTCCACTTGAGAACATATCAGTCGATGACGTAAGCGAAACAGAAGAGGAACGAAGAAGATAAAGGTTACGAGGAAAAATCAGAATTCTTGGAAAGAAAACGGTACGAAGAAACAGAAACAGAGTTTGAAAAAACATTCGGCTTCTTTTTAAATTTTTTCTTTTTTTTTTCATTTAGATTCTGCCTAATCTGCTTGTAGATATCTTTTATCTTTTTTTATTCTTTACGTTATTCTTTATCTATTTTGTATTTCTTATTATTAAATAATCAATCATAAAACATTAACTAAAAAAACCTATTTTTTTTAGTTATTATTTTTTCAGCAAATCGTTAATATGAAAAATGAATCTACGAATTAGATTCATTTTCATTAATTTTAATAATTTTAAAATATGTTATCTAATTTAAAAATATTATCATTTTAATCAATTTTTTTTTATAATATTATATTTTTTTTCCCACATAAGATGCACCGACTTTTAGAAATATTTCTAAAAAACTTTGTTTTATGTATTATTGAATTCTGTTTATACATATATTTTGCATTTATAACATTCAACGCATGTGATAGCGTGCGATCATCATTTTCTGATTGTTTATATATAATAAATATTATAGTAAAATTATAATATCATTAATATCAATCTGTAGCGATTTATAGCAATTTTCGCAAACGTTAAATTTTTTGAATCCGTGAATATATCCAATCCTTAGGTGATCGAAATTATAACGATCAAAGTTACAGAAGTAGATAATAAATATGAGATTAATATCGTTATTAACTTCGATCATAGCAATTTTAATCATGCAAAATTTTTTTATATTTCATTTTCTGTAAATTCTAAGTTTTCTATGGATAGATAAGTATTAATGATTAATTAATATTATTAATTTATTCATACCATTATAAATTTTATAATTTATACACTTTGAATGGTGACCATGTTTATAGAAACAGAAAATAAACGATTGCATATTATCGCACGGTATATATAAATATATACATATAAATGAAATATAATTAAAAAAAAAAATAGTAAAATAGTTAGCAACAAATATCTTAAAAATTAAAATCGAATGAGATATAGAAATATTAAAAAAAATATTGTTTTCAATAATTGTTTTCGAAATTATTAAAATCAATATAAATGTATTCTTTTCTATATATATAATTAATTAAAATAGATATTTTAGTATATTTAATTACATATATAATATTTAATTATTCAATTTTATTATATTTCTATATTGACTGAAATTTTATATTTATTGAAATTTATATCCCTTTTTAATAATTCCAAGATTTAATATTTTTTTCGGAGATGTAATATTTTTTTTTTGCATCGAAATTTTAAAATAAAAATATTTTTGTAACATTGCCATGATCGGCATAATAAATCGATTTAAATAATTAATTTCGTAAAAGGATGCATAAATGCTAAGATACTTTGGTAAACTAAAAAATTATTTTAAAATTAGAATAAATGCTTGGATTTTTATGTTTGTTTCTTTTTTTAAATACAAGATAATTTTATATATATTTATTTTATATATAATTTTATATTTTTAATAAATAAATTAGCTATACTAGAAATAGCAGAAATGAATGAAAAATATAATTAAATTCAAACAAATCTTTTACTTTTAACAAAGCAAAATTAATCCATTTCATTTAATTTTTATTCTCTACTCCATTTTTGTATTAAAATTTTTTTTAACCTGAATTTTTTTTAAAATCTTTTCTATTTTGTGTATTTTTCAAATTAGAATATTATTACATCTTAAAAATATTTATTTTATACCAATTAATTTGAATATCTTATGATTTAGTTTGCTTTTTATCTTAAAGCTAATAAGATTATAATAAAAAATAATTATATTAACAATAATTAATGTTTATTGTTATTTTGCTCGAAACTTTAAAATGACCAACTTTATTTTTTTAAAAATTCTTTTATTTCCAAAATATGCGATTGAAAATTTTACAAAATAAAGAATTTTCTTTAAAATATTTTAAATAATTTATAAAACTTAAAACAAAAGAAATTTATTAGATTTTTCTTTCTAAAATATTTTCTTTTCTCCATTTATTTCATTTTTATCATATTGAATATTTAACTGACTTGATTGATATTTTCTTATTTATCAATAATATTCACCTAAATTACTAAACAATGTCCGCATGTGTTTCTTTTTTTCTAATGCTTCTAATAATTTCCACGTCCTCTTCGTTTTCCTTCTCAACTTTTTTCACAAACTTTCCTTTTCCGAATTTTTTCTTTTGCGTCATTGATATCACTCGAACCTGATATCAGCTCGAAATCGTGAATCGAGCCGGCAAAGAAGTCTTTGTAATGACAAACAAGGAGTCGTTTCATGGAATTTCATTGGATTATTTTGCTCATTGAATGATAAATTTCTTATGATCTCGAAACATAATTATTTATATTGCTATCATTTTTCTGTTTCCAAGATTCGCTGTCTGCACTCACATTACTTTATGTTTCGTTTATCGCCATTCGATATCACAAAAATTCGTCATTTCTTCGAGTTTTACATTCTTCCTGCTCTAGAGACAATTATTTGTCTCTTATAATTCTTATGGTGTATGTATCAATACGATAAAAATTAATCAATATAAATATATGCAGGATCGTTTATTGAATCTTTCAGATTATTCGTCCTACTAGAAATGATTATCTATGATTTTTGTCTTTGATTTAAATCTCACTGTTATCGATTCATTAATTTCTTTATTTCTTTATTCTATTTTGTTTTTTATATTTAGTTTTAAAGAAATAAAAAATTCATTTTTAAATTTAAATTATTATTATATGGAATATAAATTCTTATATAAAAATAAACATTATTCACTTTGTTGCAAAAATATTGTGAATCTATACATCAATTTAAGTAAAATTTATATAAGAGATGAATCTTAAAAAAAATGTTTGATAAATATAATTTTTTATAAATCTGTAATTGTGGATGGAAAACATCTTTCAAAGTTAAGAATTGAAAGTATATTTTTTAGAATATTTTACAAAAATAAATTCTTTTTCATTGTATCATTTCTTCTTATAAAGAAATAATTTATCATACTACATCATCTACTTCGCAACGCTTATTTAATCTGAAAAAACATTTTTACAATTCCTTTGCAACTAAATCCTAGAATGAATGTTTTAAATAACCACATAAAACTTGACAAAGTGATTAGAAATATTTCAAATATATCCACTCGAGCAAAGTTATTCATTGTTCTCATAAACTAACTTTTTCTCTCATTTATTGCATTCTAATAAGCAATATTCTGAATATATAATGACGTGTTCATATTTCTTTTATCTTCATTTGCAATTCATCCTTTTTTTCGTTATATTCTTTCTTGACAGTTGAATTGACAGTTAATTTAACTAACCAATATTATAGCCTGGAGCAGCAGGATAAATAATCTCATATGAAATCTATATTATTGTTGTTGTTGTTTCTATATATTAAAAAAAACATTTGGGTTACAATAATTGGATACCAAAAATTTTAGCAAAAATATCAAAGAACTATTGTTGATTCAAAAAATCAATGCCATTTTTCTTTTTTTTAATTAATAGTTGTCTCTGATTCTCGTTGCAATTTTTAAATTAGAAATAGAAGAAAGATGTGATATATATATGACAGTTATAAATCCAAGAAGACAGAAAATTCCGTTCCTGACAACTAATTGCGAATATTGGCGAACGTTTTGACAGATTCGAAATTTTTCGTTCGCGCTCAACGAATCTTGGTTGACTTGATCAATCTGATTGGTTTCTTCGGCCCTGGATCGATACGTTCTTCCGGTTCTGGGGGCAATTTAGTGTAGGATAACGCTACTATTCATGACGTAATTTTTGTAAGAGAAATATATTGTTTGGATTTTGCTCTTAAAATTTTTGAATAGTTTAATTGAATGTATAATTATACTTATACATTCTTATTTTGTATTTTTATCATAATTAAAACAACAAGTAGAATAATAAATTAAATAAAAATAGCATAAATAGTACATTAAAGAAATAGTATAATAGATAATATAAATAATATATAATATAATAAAAGAATATTATAAATATCTCTAAAATTTATAGCGTATTTAAATACTCTCTAAAAAATAAAATTAAATAAAATTAATTAAAATTAAATATAAACATATAATAAAAACAAATGAAGTCATTAAATTAAATTATTTATTAAATAATTGAATAATTATTAAATAAAATTATCAAATAAATTAAATTTTTTTTTGATAAAATATTTGTTAATTAAGTTTTTTATTATATTTTTGATAAAATATATTTTGATAAAAAAAATATTCAATGTTTTATACGCTATCGAACAACAATAAAATAAAATCAAAAAAATGTTAAAAATATAGTTTAAAAAAACTAGTAAAGTATTAAAATGATTTAATTTTGTTTTAAGATAATACACATAAATAAAGAATTCAAAAATGATAATAAAAGTTTTAAAAAATTTATTTATTTATTTATACTTTGAATAATGTACAATCAATCTTCTCATAATTATAAAACAGAAAAAATATTTTAGATAAAAATAGTATCGATTGATACATTTGTTTTTTTGTATAATAATTTGTATAAATTTGTATAAATCCTCCTTTATAAAAATGTATTGAATGTTACTGAATGTTTGATATAATCTTATTAACAAAGAATTATTTTCGAGAGATTGTTTTACTGCTATCTGTTATCAATCTTCATTTTCATTATATACTTAATTTCAGAATTAAAAAATATCAGTAATCAATATGTATTTAACAAATATATCTATTATAAAAATATCTTTTTCTATTTATTTTATATTTTTAAAAATATTTTTAAAAAATTATATAATATTTATAATTGTATAATATTTTTAAAAAATTTTGTTTAATTTTAACAACATAAAAAAGTTAATGATGAATAGAGAACAGAGAAATATTTATTCTATTTCTCTCGTAAACCTAAATTATATTTTACAATTATCAATTATTTTTGGATAATAAACTATTTTTTTGAAATATCTTTTAGAGAAAATCAAAAGAAACCTTTAAAATATGTTGTTCATAACAATAACGAAAGAATATTTAAAAAATATTTATTCATAATTAATTAAAACAGATGGAAAACAGATTGTATCATATTACATTTAAAATCTAAAAGCAATCAAGTTTATGATAAAAAATAGAGAAGAATAATGGATTTCAAAATGATAAATTTTCCAAATCTATTCAAAGAACTTTTTTAATAACTTTTTTAGTAACATAATTTTTATTAATTTCACTATATAAATTACTATATAATACTATAATACATTATGTAATCATTTTATTTATTATCAATTGAAAGTTTATTATACTTATATTATATTTATATATATTATATTATTTATATTTTATATTTAAAAATGTATTTATTCCATTGCTTTAAAAATCAATAATAATTAATAATAAAATTAAAAAGAAATATAAGAAGGAAATAAAAATATTTTAAATTTTTAACTAATAATATACATACTACATATATGTATATCCAATCAATTGATAGATAAATAGATTAATTTTATTAAATATATACATTTGTTTTAATTATATTTATATTTATTTATATTTGTTTATATATGTTTATTTATATTTATAAATATATAATTTTGAATAAACCAATCTGTAATTCTTAAACAGAAATTTACAGAAAATACGATTGTTGAAAATATTAGAAATTCTCCGATTAATTTTATTAAATGCTTAATGATAATGAATCATAAAAATGGAAAAAGAAATGAAATTTGCGATTTGCAATGGGATAAAAAAGATAAGAGAAAGATGATAGTCTCTTTCCTCGATATATACCAATAATTAAAACAAATCAATTTGAAAGATAGGTTTAATAGCATCTTAAATGAATAGCTCACAATTTAGGGAATGAAAGTCAGTCAGGAATGGATGAATGCTTGAATCATCCCTTGCTATTTGACCGCTTTTACGCAAGGTGAACTCGTATTTATTTACATATACTAAAGCTACATAATCTACAAAATCATTTGCCTATATTATCTCGTTATAATAGTCTGAAAACTTTTTCACTCGTTACTTCATTGTGCTTCGTTCAAATATTTTCTTGTCAATTCGCATAATTAATTAATTAAACACTCTTGATTATATATTATTTAATTGTAATCATTTAATCATCATATATTACATTTAAATGGACATACTTTTAGATTTTTGATTATGAATAAGATTCGGAATTTAATTGGATTTTTTAAAATTAGAGATGATGGAAGTAATTTATAAATTAATCCAGAAAATATATAATCAAGAACCAAAAAGTTTGACTTACTTATTGTTCATTTAGATTTAATAAATAGTTAGTAACTAATAATCAATATTATAATAATTAATTATATTTCAAATAACATAATAAGTGTTTTCAAACAGGAAGTTAAAGTAGCTATATTGAAAGATTTATTATTTACGATAAGTTATATGAGAAATTAGATGCGTAAGTAATTTGATACTGGTCGAGACGTGTAGAAAGGATGAACATCGTGACTTGACGTCGTGCATTATTAAAATTGCAGGTCAAGAATAACTTCCTACCATATAAGTCTGTCACCCTTAACGTCTTCCTCAAGACAACCTTGTCACCAACTGACAGTGGCTTGATGCTGTAGCAACAATAATTTTCAAATGAGTTAGTTTATTATTTGCAATTAGCATCTAAAATATCTTTTTTGTGTGCGTAAACTTGAATAATTATTATTCATCTTTATATATCGAATTTATTGCTAAAGTAAAACATTAAAATTAGCAAAAGAAAACTCGTATATTACATTTTGAACCAATATAAGCATCGAAAGTGAATAGATAAAATATTTTGGCTAACGAGCAAATTGATGTTTTTTATTTTTTTAAAATATATATATATAAATTGATATTTTTATTATGCATTTCATTTTTTTTCAGAAATATGTATATAATATTGATACATTTGTACTTACTAACAAGATATAAAAAGAAATATGATTATTAATTAAAATTGAATATTATTTAAAATTAATCAATTGCAGATATAATCTGATTTGTAATAATTATAATCTAGTTTACTATTGTTAAATTATATTAATTTATTTCTTTAAATGTTTAATATCTTTTTTTAAATGATTATACATTAAGAATATATTTTATTTAATAAGTAAATAAATATTATTTAAAAATAATAAAAAATAATAGCAAAGTTTTTTTCAATTTTTTTGAATATTAAAATAAAATATTATTTTTTGTGATTCATTTTCGTCAGGAAAATATATAATTATTATTATAAAAAAAATTATAAAATTACAAACAGTCAATCATATTATTACAAAAAAAAAAATTGAAATATAGCACTTAATATAAAAATATAAAATTACTCAAATTTCACCAATCTTTTGTTCATATTCTTCTTTCAAACGCAATCTTAAAATAGCTAGAATTCGAAAAAATTTGATAATTTTAAACGTTTAAACGTGTTTTGAACAAAGAACACCGCATTTCTTGAAGTAAAGAATGATTCAGAACGCGATAAAATTTCATATGATATGGTTTATCTAGCAGTTTCAAAACATCAATGCCGATAGGATCTGACATCGTGATGATAGTCGTGGCAAATGATAAAATGGAAATTCAGAAAAAGAAGAGCACAAAGACAAGCAAAGACAATTAAGAATTTCATCATTTCGAAAATCACATCCTCGATCCCTTTTGTGGCGTGTGTATACGCACAATAAATTTATGCACAGCAGTCAGCGACGCGTAAGCATGCCAACACAGGCACAGTTATCCGAGTACCACCCGTTATTCACATGGTAATCAGAGTGTTAAGCAATAAATTACCTGCATTACTGGGAAATATCGATTCGGCTAGGAAGAGGGCGTACGCGACCACTGCAGTTCGATGCAGCTCTGCAGTTTGTGCCAAAGGTTAAGTGTACCTTTGTAACGACTTAAATTCTTAGAGGAATTTTAGTCTTTTTTATTAAGGTTTATATTTATGTAAAAAGCGAATATTCGAGAATCATTGTAGAGTCTGGAGCATTGTCATATAATGTTAAATTTTTGTTGTGAAATAATGATGATTATTTTATAATCATCTTTTTTTTTCTCTAGAATTTCTAGTTCATATAGAGCTTAATAATATTTGAAATGAAATAGTCATAATTTAAAATCTTATTAAAGAAGATTAATAAAGAGATTAAAGGAGAGGAATATGTATTAAATAAATAAAGAAATAAAATATGTAAAATATATAATATATCGTTTTTTATCTATATATATAATATTTTAAATTATGTCTTATTGTTTGAAAACAATTGACACGCATAAGGAAATTGATTCTTGATAAAATTGTCCTCATAAAATAAATTTATCATTGATTCAATTAAATTAATTAAGAATTTTTTACTATATCTACTCTTATATTGAATACACATAGTATTATATTGAATACATAATATTTGAAGAAACTATATATCATTATCTTGAAGATTCTTCAAAATTATATTGCCTATAATAAAAATAATTTTGATAATCTACTTTATAAGTAATTACATTTTAATAAACAAATAAACAATGAATCAATCCATGATCTCTAATATTTTTAAGTTTAATTAAGATCATCAAAATTGTATTGTTAATGCAAAAATTTTTTATCTATATTTATTTATGCATGTTTAATATAAAAGCAAACACGAAAATTAAACTAAGAAAATTAAAATACTTTAAAATTTATATAAGTATATATAGATACTCACGAAATCAAAATATAAAATATAAAATATAAAGTAGATTATTAATTCTAAATTATCTATATCAATAAATAAATAATTTAATTAATATCAGTTAATAAATCATGCACTTTAATATTGATATTAATAATTTAAACCAAAATATTACTACTTCAATTTTTCTAATAATTTTTTGTAAGTTTTTAAAAAATAGAATTTCCTAATTTTTTAATTATTCTTAAAACTATCATATATTATAAACTAATGTATCACATACATTATAAAATTATCCTTTTATAATATAATTTGAAATATTAAATTATTTATATTACAAAGTAATATAAGAAAATGTAGTTTGTTATATAAGAAAATCTCAGTTTGTTTTTTATCATTTTTTCGAAAATACATTAAATAATTTAAATTTAATTTTAATTTAATCTTCAATAAATCAATTTTTGCGATAACAAGCATGAAAGTAAAAATTTATTATGATACTAAAGATACGTTTAAATTTTAGAAATATATTAAAATGAAATTCAATTATATGAATATCTGTGAAGCACAATTATAGAATCTTTTTTCATTTAAAAAAAATAAAAAAATACAAATTTTAATATTAAAATAGCAAATTTTTATCGAAATTTATTTCATTATGTTCTTAAAGATTCAATGCATTATTATTAGTAATAAATTTTACTTTGACGTTAAGAAATACAAAATAATTATTGAATTTGTCAGTTTGTTACTACTTTGAAAAATTTATTAAATTTATGACTTGTTGAAATAATGATATTACTGATGATATCAATTCATATAATATATTTATTTAATATGTATGTATCTAATTATAAAAATTTTTTTCTAAATTTTTTAAATATTCTAAATCGTACGTGAAAAATGATGATGATATGATTTTAGTTTAAAGGTACATAACCTCTATTTTCTAATATTACATAATTTTTTATATCACACAACATTTTTATTAATCTCATTTTTATTAATCATTATTTTAATAAAAAATATTTTACTTAATTTATTTACTTAATATTTATAAAAATAAGATTTATTAAACATTCATAAAAATGACTTTTTTCAATTACTAATTTAAATCATGATGTGCCGTGCTGCATTGTGCACATGCGCCGCGGTGTCCTTCGAAGGTTGAAAGCCTTCTGGTGCGCAACCGCGGTAAATCATTCTGTCGCACGGTGCGTTATCCGCGCGAGCGTGCATCCATGCGAGCCATGGCCTCTGTATGTCAAAATATTGTTGCCGGATTGATAATTAGCCGGGATTCTGGGCCGCCACGTGTGTGGCAATTGGAAATTATGCTCTACGAAATGATTGAACTTAGGAACGAAGAGAATTATGATATATGGTATTAAAGGTCGTACAGGAAAGATCGTAAATTTGAATTGTATGGAATTTGGAAAGCAATACCAATATGTGATGATTAAATATATGAATATGTAATATGAAAATTCATATATCTTCTTTTATAAATATTGAAAATTTTTGAATAATTTATTTGGAGACATTGAACGTAATTATAATACTTTATAGGGATTTTATAAGGCATATATAATATGTTTAACTTTCTTATACTTTATTCATTTTTATTTTTACGTACAATATTGTTATATATTATTTGATATTATTTGTAATCACTTCTTTAATTCATCATAGAAGTTATACTATATATCCTATTATAATTGAATAATCCAAAACATCCAAAACAATAAAATTATTGTAAAACATCCTTTCATTTATCTTAATACTATATTGAATTATATGATTCATATATCTAGTTTTTATATTTATTTATAATTTTTTATAAACTTTGGTCATATCATAAAATAAAATGAAATTAAATCTATTTATATGTATTGTTAATATAATTGAAGAACAATTTTATATACACAGTTTGGTTTATGTATATAATGTAAGTACACTTTTTCATTTCATGTAATTATCAGAAGCCCTTGAAATTTCTTGAAAAATTCGCAAGAAGTAACATTGCGTGTCATATCCACATTACCTTGACCGATATTTCCAAACACTGCAAGCTTATTTAACATTATCTGTATGAATGTTATTGAGATATATTCGAATTTATAACAAAATCATTGATTTCAATTATTAACAGAAATTTAATATTTCCAATGTAATTAAAGATAAACTTTGATTAAAAATAAAATAAATTAAACGCTCTTGTCTAGATTACAATTGGTTTCGATTTTTTATTTTTTGTACTTTATTTACTATTTAATGAAATAACAAATATTTTATTTTTCTAAATTTCTTTGAAAATTTAGGTTGATATCAAGAAAAGAATTATAATTATTAGATATTTTTTTTAAACATCAATTCTTTTCAGATAATCATTGTTCATACATACGATATTGTTTACCATTAATAGAAAATCATATATAATTGTAATTGACATAATTTATTGAATCACAAAAATAATTGAATATCTTTTATAAATAAAAATTATTCTCTTTTATAATTATTATTTATTTATTTGTTAATCAACACAAAATGTCTTCAATAGTTTTTCTTCATTTCTTTATCTACACGTATCCATCCAAAACAATAATAAAATTCAATGTTTAATCAAACAAGTTAAACGCAGATGGATAAAAAGCGAAATCGCGCAAATAAATCGAGCGAAAAACGAGTCACTTTAGCCGTTTCCAAGTAATTGTCGTGGCGTTACCTGGCGAAAATGCAATCGTTGCATGCAGATGATAACGCGTCGAACATGTGACGATACTTACGCAACCAATCGTTTCTTTTCTCTCAGTTAGATATGACAAAGAAGGATTTCTGAATGCATAATTAATGCGGAACTCACGACATTCGTATTTATTCGTGATTTTCATGTTTCATATCCATAATCAATATTACTGAAAAACTCATTGAAAATCCCTGACATAATTTTTTTATGAAATTTTTTAAAATTATAAAAATAATATTTTATACATTTAGTTTGATAACAAATTTTTTTAATAAATTTTTAATATAGTAATAATATTATATTATATAATTAATAATAATATAATAATAATATAATAAATAATTTTTAATATATATATATTAAATTTCTGAATAAATTTTTAAAACAATTTGGCCATAAACCATTATTTTCCCGCAAATTTTAATTATTTATTTATCATCAATATACTGATGTTTTGAATTTCTCAATTTTTTAAATAAAATAAAATAAGAATATATAGAATTATTAATAAATAATATTAATAAATAAAATAAAATAAGAATAAGTAGAATTTAATAATAAATACCTATCGAGAAAATATTAAAAACAGATTTTTATGTTTTTAAAATATTATATTTTATTTTTTGTATGTATCATATTTTGATAAAATATCATATTATGAAAATAATGATATATGCAATATCGATAGTTTATAACCAGATTATTATTTTTGAATAAATTATCATTTTGATTTATACTTCCTAAAAGATTAGCACATTCATTCTATAACATTACAAATTTCTATTATATATATTTTTAATATATATACATTTTAAGATATATTTTTAAAATATATATTAATATATTTGAGAAATCTTTAGAGAATTGATTATTAAAAATCGACTTTGATTATAAAAGTTGATATACAAAAATGTTAATTAAATAAAATTTATTTATTAAGTTGTAAGCAATTTAAGTTTGCATTAAATAAAAATAAAAACAGAATGAAATAGAGATATAGAGAAGATAGAATTGTTTCATTTCATTTAATACAAACTTCAATTTTTTATAATTAAATAAATAAATTTTAACCAATATTAATTTTCGTGTTTTTATTCTTGTTTTGATTCCTGAAAACAAACAATTAAAAGTGTCCTATAAATATATTAACATTCTATATACGATCTCAATAACCTTGATTGTAAAAGGAAAATGAAAATTATAAATTTTGAACAAAAAAAATCGTAATAATATTCATATGTCGTATAAAAATTATTTATTAATATAACATTATGTGTAAAGAAAATTCAATCATAAATATTATCAAATTTTATTCATTCAAAAATATTAAGAATATAAAATATATATTAATCCTATATTTGAAACTTACAAAATCAAGTTTACAATCGATGCAAATAAAATGAAATGACCTCAAATATCACAGATTGAGATATCGATAATTTTTCGGAGGAATTCCTGCGAGATTATTCGTTAAAAGTGTTATATGTTATTGCTATAAAAGTATGACAGAAATAAACCAAAAATGGAAAATAGAAGAGAAACTAAGAATCGCGTCGCAAAGATGCAGGAAAACTGTAGAAAATGTACACCGGCGCGACTAAATAGCCTCGAGTATCAAATCACTCATAGTGAAGGACCATTTAAGGCCTCATGCCATAAGCAATACCTCTCGGTGATGAAACTCTATCTGCAATCTAAAGATTAAAACGATTAACGTATTAGAAGATTTTAACTCGATCGACTAAATTATAAATCAATAACAACCGTATGTAAAAGGAGTTTATCAGTTATTATAAGTATTTATCAATTATTAACATATTTTTTCCTCATTTATTTTAATTTTATTAAATTTTCTTAAAAACGAAATTATAGTATACTTCCATTTTCGTATGTTAATTATCAAAAGTTAACATTGTTGCTGCAAAATATATATTAGAATTATATGTATATAATTAATATATATAATTAAAAGAACATTATTTGTGTTTTGTTAGTTAAAAGTTGTGATTTTAAAAAAAAATGGTTTTTCTTATTACTTTGATAAAAAGTACATAAATATAAATTTAAGATATCATAGATATTTTTTAAATAAAATTAATATTATTCTTTGTAAATAAAATTTAATCTTTTAAAAATATTCAAAGAAAATTATTTTAAAAATTATTTTAGGAAAATTGAATATAAGTAGATGGATGTATATAACCACAGATGCATTTAAGAAAAAAATAGAATCTAATAGTTGAAATATCATTTAACTATTTAATTATACACTTTGCTAAAAAAAATACATAATTTTTTATTATATAAGTACGTATTCATAATTTCCAGAATATATAGTATTATATGTTATTTTGTTTAGAGTATTGAGTATTGTTTAGAGTATAGAGTATAGTTTAGAGTATTTCAGTGTTTTTTCCAATCAAATTTTATCAATTTCATCAAAAAAAATTTCATGTGAATATATAATATGAATATATATTTTGAAAATATTGTTAAAAAGTTTTATAATGATAAAATGAAATATGAAATGAATGATAAATAATATCTGTTATTATTTATAAAATTTGATTAGATATTTGAAGCAATATTTACAAGTAATAGTTCAAACAATGTCATGATCTTTTAAAAATTCATCTATAATTCCATTTCAAAATATCCATCATTTTTGTCAATATAAATTTGACAGCGATAGAAGATTGAATTCAAAATTGTTTGAATTCAGTTGATTTCTTTCAACGAACAAAAATAATATATATTTTGAAATTGAATTCTAAATAAAGTTGTAAAAGATTATGATATCTTTTGGTAATTAATATATGTAAATATATTAGATTAATTAGACTTTATAAATAATAATATATATTATTTATCGTTCATTTCATTTTATCGTTATAAGTTTTTAACAATGTTTTCAATTACATATGTTTATATATTTACATATTTTTTATATTTTAATAGAATACAAATAAAGTTTAGTTGGAAAAAAAAATAGAAAATATATTTCTCATGATATTCTTATATATATTTCTAAATTTCCTAAATAATTTTTCTTTAAATTAATAAAACTATATCACTTGAAACAAGAAACAAGAAACTTAAATAAAAATTTATATTATCATTACAAATATTATAACAAAACAAAATAAATATTGTTTAAAATAAATAGAAACTTTATAAAAATTAATATAAAATTCTTATCCAATAAAATTTTTTTAAGTATTTACATTACAATAGAATATAATTTCTAAAAATTTTCTTAAAATTGTTTAGAAAAACAGAAGCCAATGATTTTCATTAAGAAAAATAATTTCATTGATTCTAAAATAAATGCTGCCAATAATCTGCTTATTACAAATTCGATTTTGCATGCAAACGTGCACATAAGCAAACCATTATGGAGTTAAAATCGAACAAATCCTTTAAGTAAGTGATGAATGTTATTTGCAATACAATCACAAATTATGATAATCTTATCGCCTACAATATGTAATTGTATATACGTGATTTCACTGATCATCATCTTTCGATGAGGAGCAAAAGAAGAAGAAACAGAGAGACATTATCAAATTTTGATAATTCGTTGAATTATCGAATTCTTGTTCAATATTGCTATTAATTTGAGCAAATCAGTTCGAATTATCAATTATTATTGATTGGGGAATTCCCGTCATAAATATATTTTTTTTAATAGGAAAAATACATGTTGTGGCCGAAATGTTTGAAAATTCAAGTACTTTCAGAAGCAAATAAAAGAATATTTGCTTGCCTCAATATGTCGTCTGTAAGGGTCGTGACAGGTAGAAAAAAAAAAAAGCATACCGTTATACTCTGTTCTTCTGTAAGAACCATGATTTCCTTCGGATGCTTATTATTTTTTGGTCAGCAAAATTTTAAGAAAACAAATGAAATTTGTTGTCAAGATAACAAAAACTATGTTAAATATGGATATACATTATTATGAATCATCATAATTTTATTTCATAAAATTATTTTAAAATTATTTTATTTCATAAAATAAAATATTTAAAATTTAACATATTATTTATTATTATTAATATATATTAACGTTAATATATATATTATGATTATTATAATTAAATATATTTAAAAATTATTTAATTTTTATAAATAAATAAATATATATATAATAATTATATAAATATATTATAATTCATAATTTACTAAAATTAAAAATTTCTATATATTTTCTTATAATTTTTAAATAAAAAGAAAATATAAAAAATTTTAAAAATTCCTGAAAGTACTTATCAAAATTTTCCCTAATTTTTGTCATTGAACAATTTTTGATTCGTAATCTATTTCTTTTAGATGATAAGTATTTATATATGTATTTATAAATATTTGTACATGGATTATTTTTATAATTAAATAACTCATATAAATATTATTATTTAATACGTTGTGATGACGCCATTGAATAACTCGATAACATGGAAGTTCATGCATCCGTTTCAAAGTGCGATAAAAAAATTGAGTATAGAAAAAAGATAGAGCAATTAATAAAAAAAGAAAACGAAAATAATCATATGAATGGTTAAAAGAGAGAAAATAATAATTCTTAGATAAAAATTTAGACATGGAATAATGAACTAATGTAAGAATAAAGATCTTTTCGCTTTCAATATACGGCAAAATACTATAAGTTCCTTATACACAACACAAATAGTAGGCAAGATTATAATATATAATTTTTTCGTATCATTTCGAATCATTCTTATTATGTTTAATAATTTACTATATTCTGAATCATTTATATTGATTGAAGATTGATATTCATTCATGCGGATATTTTAAAATTGTAAATAATTAAATAATAATATAATAATGCTGTTATATGCTATATGATAATTAATAATAATTGAAATTTATTAAAAATTCTATTGAAAACTAATATAATATAAATATATTTTAAAAAAAAATTATATAATAATTGAAATTTCTAAAAATTTAATATTTTTTAAAATATATATAATTTTATATATTATATAGAATAATATAAAATTATTCTGTATCATTTATAAATAAAGATTAATAAAATTTGTTAAATTTTTCTGTAATGTTACAATAATACAATAAAATGTTATAATCTAAAATATATTGTTATAATTCAAAAATCATTATTTTTCATTATAAAAATATTTATAAAATAACATATAAAACTATAAGAAAAATTATTTGAATTTTTGTGATAAAATATATTTTAAAATTTAATTGAAAATATGAAATTAAATACGCATAAATTATGAAATAATGCATTCGGATATCGCTGGAATTCTTTTAAAAAAATCATTGTTTATTATATATTATATAAAAGTCATATTATTTATAAAATATATATATTTTTCTAGTAACAAAAAAGAAAAAGTTAAAAAATAACTAAATAAAATTCAATTAATTTATTTAATTCATGCATTTATTAAGTTCTATTTTTGATTTATTAAAATTATATAAATTTCAAATAATATATTTGCTATCTTGTATATATACTTAAACTTTCTCTTATGCCGAATTCAAGTTAACACCCTTCTCGAGTTTGTTCTTGAGCTGACTAGGGTCAAACTTCGTGATACATGATAGAGTTATTCGATTGATATCCAAGCATCCAAAACTTCTAAATTTTAAATACAATATCGACTTAAATTGTAGACATAATAGATTGATATTATATACAACGAATCTATAAAATAAAAAAAGCTATTTAAAACTATATTAAAACTATATTAGAAATTATTTTTTATAATAATTATAAATACATAAAATTTTATTATTTCACATATTATATTATTGTATATTATAACATATTATATTATCTAATATAATAATAATATAAATAATATAAATAATAATAAGTAATATAAATAATTTTAGAAAAAGAGAAACGAATGACTTTCATATTCTTTTGAAAACAATTAGAAAAAACAATTTGAAAAAGTTATTGAAAAAATAAATATTAAATAAATATTAAATAATTAATAAATTGATTAATAAGTATAAGTAATAAAATTAAAATTAAAAAATAATATTAACAGAATTATAAATTAGTTATATTTGATTTATTGCGTTTTATTATATCTCTCATCCATACATATAATGACATGATTGTAATCTGCGACAAGGCAACACTGCAACCGATCTTTCGAGATTGCCACTGAAAAGACGTTCGAGATGACCATGATTGCCTGTAACATACACATGCGTATCAATCTAAACATCCGTGACACACAACGAAGACTCGAAGAGCAACCTCGTATTCATCAGTTTACAAATATAGGAATAATGCGTGAACTGACCCATTATCATTTTATATATATACATATATATATTTATGTATATGCTAGCATATTTGATGAGCACACGCGCTCGAACAACTTAACATGAAATCCCGTTTCAACATTCCCAATCTACGAATCTATCGAAAAATACATCAAAACATATTAATAGAATGCGCATTTTTTAAAAATAAGGAACTATATATTACTATATATTACCAAAAAATTATTAAAATTTTAAAATTTAAAAAAAAAATAATATTTAGTATTTTGTAAATTAAATTTTTTAGATTTTATGAGATAAATTCAACGATAAAAATTTATAAAATAAATAAATAAAACAAATAATAAAAATAACAAAAAACAAAGTAAACAATAATAAAAATATTTTATTAATATTCTATAATTTACAATGTTGATTTTTCACAGATCAAGCTCAAAATAATACATAAGATTCTCCGTAAATTGTTTAACTAATTTTAATTTGCTCGACTAATCGATCTTGTTTGTAACAAGATCGCGTTAAACATCCCATTCGAAGCAATCGACTATCCGTGCTAATCGACACGGCATAGAATAGTATATATGTACGATATATATACCACTATCGATAGAAGCATGCATACCCGTTGCTACATAAGTTCCGGGCGGTGTACGTAGAAATGCCACATGCACCTCGGTTTCGAAGGGGTCTGCGTGCGTCCCGGTAGCGACAACAACAGCGCGGGAGCAGCCGAGAACGGAAGACGGAGGGCGCTAGTAAAGAAAGAGAGAATGCACAATAGAAACAAAGAGAAAGAGAGAAACAAGAGTAAAAGAGAAGAAGAAACAAACAGACGTATATACTCGTTTCTCAGATCGAGCAGTATGCACGAGAACAAGAGAAGAGGACAGCCGTGATGTTACAGGGAGACCTTTTCCCTCTATCGCATGACTCCACCCACACGCTGCCACCGTCGTCGTCGAGGCGCACAATCTGGCAACAGTGGCTCGCTATAACCGATATTGTGGCCGTGGATTGAATGGAGGGGAACTAGCTCAGGTCAAACCTCCCCACCGGCACGACAACCCCTCGGTCGGAAGAGCGACCCCTCGCCACTGTTCACTCTCCATCATTTCTCACCCCACCCAACCCTTTGTATCCTTCTCGATTGCTATCCATCTGCCTTCTTCCTTCCTTTTCTTCCCCCACCCAATTGAACTGCATCTTCTCCCCTTCCCTCTATCCCCGTAGCTTCTATGCTTGTCCTTCGTACTCGGTCGTATCCCCACCAACTATACCTTCGACTGTCTGCGCTCTATGGAGTGGCACATGCGTGTGCCGCAGTGTTCGTACGCTGTGCGTTGGGTGCGACTGTGGCGTGTTCCTACTAGATGGCGTTCGTGTACGCCTGCGCCTGTATACGTGCGCGCGTATAACTACTCCCACCGTTTCACCAACCTCACCACTACCATTAGTACCTTCATCGTAGCATAGCTTTAATACCAATACCAACAACGAACTGTACTACTACTATAATATCTTCATGCCTGTGTTCTTGTATTCTCTATCATCAATGTGCGTTATTACGCACACGAAGAAATATTCATATATGTGATACAAGATCGTACGCGGATCGACGGCAGGGACACACACCGTGAATATACAGTGAACATAGATACACAACGGACCGATAGAGAGCGTGCAAAAAGAGTGAGTGAGATAGATTGTTATAAGCGAGCAAGAGAGACGGAAGAAGAGAGAGCAAGTAAGACCAATGTTGGCCCCAACAGCCTCTCACTAGACAGTATTACTTTCAACCGTTTAGCGGGGCCAATGCTACCCGGCGCGGAGTAGTCAGTCAGCCGAGCAGTCAGAGTCAGCCGTCCGCGAATACCGAGAGGACGCTCTCTCTTCGTTCATAAGTATCATCGTCAACGATCATCCACGCGACGATTTTTTAAATGTGTCATTATTGTCCTCGAAACTTCTATTGCTGCTGCTGCTCCTGTCGCCATTGTCGTTACTATCATTATTAATGTCGTCATGAAAATTTTGCTAATAGTTCGTCGTTGCCATTGTATCATCAGTACATCTGTGATAGACTGTGAAGCGTACGAATAGCATAATCAGTGAATATAAATAAAGTTTTTAGAAGTGTGTGAGAGAAAAAAAAAGAAAACCACAAACAAATAAACTTTGTAGGACAAAAAGAAAAAAAACAAAAATAAGGAAAAATGTACATAACTTTTGTGTGTGTTATATAATTGTCAACATTTATTTAGAATTAACGTGATATCGAAAACAACTTCAAGAGACGCTGTTCAATAAAGTTGTGCTATTGCTGCCACAAGGACACAACACCGGTGCCGACCACGAGCAGTGGAGTTTTACCCTTTCTCACATCCGAGTCGCACGCGCGTGCAACACTCTCTGGTGGGTTCTGCACGTTCAGCTTGAGTCGTGAAGCGTGTTCTCGCTTGTTTTGTCGTTGTTATGACGAGGTGATGAATAGACGAAAGCGTTGCAGTGTCGAGCAGCGTAGTGATTGTGCTCGTCGTCCTGATGGACGATGACAATAAATATAGACAGTTTTCGTGGACGCAGAGAAGTGTGCTTAATGTTGTGATCTAGTGTTTTCTTTATAATATTCAATTTATCTCGAAAAGGATTGGATTATACCATAAATAAGGTGTATCAACTAAGGATAATGCATCTCTGTATCATCTTTTAGGTAAGTGCACATGTATTATTACGGATATATGCAAGTGATTATTTATTCTCAAAATAATCTCAAAATAATCTCAAAATCCTTACTAAAGTGATATAATGAATTCAGGATTATGAACAAAATATTTCAATATATATTTTTATTTAAATTTTATAATGTATTTAATTTTCACTTTTATTTATAATTTGTGAAATTTTAATTTCAAAATTACTATTTATAATAAAGATTATAAATTGATCTTATATATCAATGATAAATCATTAATCAAATTAATATTTTTCGTTTAATAATATAACATATATTTATATATATTTCAAACTTTTGAAATTATATCTGAGAAAGAAATAAAAGATCAAGAATGAATTAAGTTCGCAATCTCTTGACTTGTCATTTGCTCATTATATTGCAGTAGTAGATATTCTAACCGGTGAGGCGCTTTCACAACGGGTGATTGTTCTAAAGATGTGTCACTCTATCTTACTCGTTTCTCGAGCCGATCCCGGTTAACTATGAGAGAAAGAGTAAGCGGGCAACAAGAGGGAAAGAACGATAAAATGATTTCGCATAGAAGGAGGCACGAAAAGAGGCAGAAAGTCACGTCGACTATAATCTTTGATTGTCTAGAGAGCTATAACGCATTATATTCGTATTAACACCTTCAGTAACTACATATAGTATAGTATGATATGCTATTGAATAAGCTTATGACTAACTAGAAACTTATATATATATACTTTGATATTTACAATGAATATGATTAGGTATTTTTATAAAAATAAAATCCGTTATATATTACATTTCCTAAGAACAAATAAAAGATATTTATTTAGGAAACATAATATTTATTGCATAGTTATATTATATTTCTGATTATTTCATATATTTTTATCGATAAGTAATGACTTATTAGAAGCATCCACGATTGTTGCAAAAATCCAATTTTTATAGTTTATTTATTATTATTAGAAAAACTCAAATATTTGTTTCTATTTAAATGTACATAATATAATAATCATTAATGATTAATAATATCTATAATGATAATCAATTATAAAAAAGCAAATGTTATCATTTAATCATAATTCGCGAATATGTGAAAGAGCAAGTAATTAAAATCGCGTAAATGAACTGATCTTTTTCGATTATTCATTATCTTGCTTGCGGTGATGATAATGCGATATGACATTGTCACTGACGTTATTATCAGTCGATGTAAAAGAAAAAAAAAAGAAAAGAAAATAAAGAACCAAAAATATATAATGAAGTGAAAAAATAAATTTGTCAGATTTTTATGATCGAACAAAAAATATTATGCCTTACTTTATATATCATATGTAGTATGAAAGATAATGACAGCCGTGAAAGAAATAAATAAGAAAAAAATGAAAAAATAAGTCGAAAATTTTTCAAGACGAAATTAGTTAATTCTCGATTAAATGAATGAATGAACTATTGATAGATTTATTTTCATTTTATATGAAAATAAATAAAAAATGAATAAAATAGAATAAAATTTTATCTATTTTTAAATTCTTATTTTTGTGAAAATTGAAATTGAACATAGACTATCATGTAATCGATGAATTTTCAAATTCAACATCTTTTTAAATTAATTTCATTTTAATTTTAAATAATTAATATGAAAAAAATTTATATTTTTTACTTATTTTCACATATAAAATTATTTTTTCCATAATATATTTTATTTATATTTAATCAGAAAATAATTTTAGTTTATATTTTTTGAATTTGATTTATTTGAACAAAGTTTCAAATAAAAAAATTTTATTTTAGATTTATTTTTATATATTTTGGATTTATTTTTTTATATCATTCAATTCATCATCTGCGGAATATTGTATACGATTCTTGGTATACACTCGGATAATCTTAGCGATATTAAACACGCAATAGACTCTGGTATGCTATCTAATCATTTATCATTAATAGTCAATGCTAAGTTATCCTGTATTATCAAGAGTAGTTTGCCGAAATTGTGCTCTCACATATGTATATTCAAGAATGCCAGTCGCTAGTAATATAATCGATAAAGGCATATAGTTCTCTGTATACGATAACCAGTCACTTCAACAAATCTAAAAACTATGTCAGGATCCCTTGACATTTATGTGCCGTTGCTTCGTGATTGCAATCTTATGACATCCCATTTTACTAAGAACTTTTACTTTCTTTTTTATTTGTTATTTCAAAATAGATTTAATTTCTTTTTTATTTTGTTTTTGTTTTTTTTTATTCTAAAATTAATATTTTACGTTAATGATTCATAATAATAATTTAGATCATTATTATTGATCGCCTTATATATATACCATATATAAATGTTATTATCATATATTAATTTCCGTATAATAAATCCGTATATTATATTATTTATTAACTATTTTAATATATTTTTCTATTGTATAAATTTTTATTATTACTATATAATTATTACTATATAAACGCATTATATTGATAATTGCACTACTTCGCGTACAATTCAATGTCTAGTACTACTTCTGCGAACGTGAGCTTTCACATAATATTGTAGACAACTTGGGAAAGAAGGGGGGGAAGGGGGAGAATTACTTATCGAATGTACTTTATGCATGAGAACATATACGTGCATTGAACACGCTCTGACCATATGCAGAGACGCGGTTGTTCGCTCACTTTTTTTCTTTTTCTCATATTATTATGTCTCTATAATGCAAACATAAGAAATCAGTTTCGTTGAAAGCCTTCTAATCTCGATACAGGCACCGTTGCGGTGGCACAATATCAGAAATAGGTTTGTTAAAATAAGCGTACACTCGATGGCGCATACCGTGTTTCTCAGGGACGTATTACCGTGAGGGGAATTGCTCAGTGAATTATTGGTGGGGATACAGTAGGGAGAGTGTTTTGTCATATGCAAAATCATATTTTGTGTCACACATATTTTGCTCTTATCCATAAATAAATAAGATCGACCAATTCATATCTTGTATATAAGTTTATAAATTTTTTGAATGGCATGTGCAATCATTTTATTTTCTTTTCAATATTTTCTCTTCATTGACATTGAATTTTACTGTAATAATTATTAAATAATGTTGAAAATTTTTATGCCGTAATTTTTTGATATTTGCACGGCTATCAAAATTGCACAGAAAATTTTCTATAATTCTATAATAATCGCCATTGTTTATCAAATTAATAAATATTATAATAGTACGTCAGAATATATCATCATTTTTGATTGCATATTCTTATAAAGTAGGAGAGAAGAGGGGAGGACATACTTATTTATTAAAGACGACTAATAGATGCCTCGGAACTGACAAAGAATTATGTCAGAAAAATAGTATATTGTAAATTCAATTTAGTTATCATCTAAAAAATAGATATATCGTAATTTCTATTAATAATATGTTTCGTGTATATTCGTATTTCTTTTCTTCAATGAATATTTTGAAGAAAAAATTTCGAAAATTATTGAAAACTATATAAAAATTGTTACTATATCAAGCAATTTATACTATATATTGCAATTTATTTTGATATAAGTTTTAAAGTTCAAATGATCAAATCCCCTAACAAATGATTCGTGAACATTCGGGAACTTCCGTTGAAATCAATAGGCAAAGAAAACATTTGTAGAAGAACAAGTCGAACCGTGTGATCAAATCCTTCGAAGTCGGTCGCGTATATACATATATACCGCTTGCGTAAATGATTGATTTACATGCGACGGAATCCGCTCAGCTGGATTATGAAACGTTTGTTTTGCCGGCGGGAAGCGGTCGCTCGTGACGCTCGCTCACTCCAACGACAATGGGGCAGCCTTCGAACATTATGTCCCCGCACGCGCGTTCAAGGTGAGGCATAATTAAATTTTCATAATTGTCCGTTGTATAATGAGCTCTTAAGACTTTTAACGTGTATAGTACACGAATTAAAAAGTTTGAACACGTTGAATGCATTCGAATCGGTCGCACTATGTCACGATGTGATTATAATTAATATAAAATTTTCCAGAAATTCATTATCATTATTGCAAACCTATTTTAATCTAATTGATTTCTATTTTTGAGAGACAATTTCAAACAATTAAAGAAATGAATGTTAAACAATTTAAAATTTGAACTTCAAAAATTTACTTTGAAGAAATTATCTTTTAATTTTATAATAACGAATAATATATAATAATAACTTCATAGTTATATTTCTGAATAATATATTTTTTTTTGTAAGTTTATTTAAAAAATAGTAATTAAGATAATAAAAATTGATCATTAATTATCGAAACAGCACAATAATATTTATTTCATTGTCTTTGCTATTAATTGTAATTATATAGACATGATTATTGCGTCGATATATTATTAAATTACTAGTCTAATTCTATTATTATTACATTACTATTAAATTACTATTAAATTACTATTAAAATACTAGTCGCCTAATTCTTCATATACTCATATACTCATGACAAACAGCAAGCAAGAATGTCGAGATTTCTATATATAGACAATGCATATGCTTTGGTCAATTAGAGAAAATTGTTGTAGCAATTGTACTATTAGTACAATTGTATTTATTATGTATGTATGTATAATTGTATGTACAATTATATTACTAGTTGATATTAAATATTAAAATAAATTTTATATAGATACTATATGAGAGAATTCAGAAATAAAATAATTTATTAAAAGTATATTTTTAGTAATGTATTTTGTTCAATATTAAAATTTAAATTAAAATTGCATCATTTTTTAATTATATATTCTAATTCATAATATAACTGTTATAATTTATATTTGATTCTCTCTATTAAATAAAAAAATAAAAAATAAAAAATAAAAAATATAAATAATTATCTTCGATATTCAACGCAATATTCAAATATAAATAATATAAATAAATAATATATATAAATAATAATTCTTGCTAATTCTTCTCTCATATCTCAATTTAATCAGTAATTAATTATATATTTATATAGCAGGTCAATAAGCATTTCACCTCATCCTTGACTATTAGTAAACTACTTATATTATTCATATTATACTATATTAGTAGAGTATTAGTAGAGTAAATTCAGTTATACTATAAACGTTAATTAGTTGTTTCTGTGAATCGCTATAAAAAACTACAATTGAAAGTATGGAAGAAATTGACTACATTCAAAACATGAAAAATATAATTCATTTCATGGTTTGGTGATAATTATAAAAAAATTGTATATGGAATTTGTACTGGATAGATTAATCGTTATCATAATGATAATGCATTTTACTTTATGATTTATTAGAATGTTCAAAAAACGTGTTGTATGTATTAAAAAAATGTATTAAGAAAAAAAAGTAAATAATTGGATTCAAAAATTGTATATAAGAATTTTAATAAAATAATCATAACTATAAAGACGGTTAATTGATCGAAAACAATTATGACAAGGTCGATCACTTTATCTAAAAAAACATATTGATAGCAGTTGTCATAATTTCAGTTGCTGGTTTATTTTTTCTAACTATCATTTATTGTTGACAACTCGTGCGTTAATCATCTTAAACTGTACATATGAGCGAAGTCACAATTTGAAATATAGGGAATAAAATTCCCTATTTCATTAATATAATTAATAAATTAAATTAATAAACTTTATGATTTAAAAAACTTTTTAATTTTAATATTGCAATATATGTTTATTTTTTTTTTAAATTAGCATAAATTTTATTAAAATGAGATAAAGATAAAATTTTAAAAATTTTTATATATTTTATATGTAATAAATATAATATATTTTACATGTAATTATATATGTTGTTAAAAAATATTCAGAAATGATTTTCAATAGAAAATTAAAAAATACTTAATTTATAGAATTTAAATATTGCAATACATATTTATTTTTTAATTACAATAATCTTTTTCATATAATTTTGAAATTAAAAAGAAAAAAAATAGAAAATATTTATAAAACAAAATTTATGAAGATAATTATGCTTGTCAAATTTGAACCAAATCGGGAGATGATATTAATTACTAATGAAATATAAATTTGATATTTTAGAATATCTTGCTTTTTAACTTGATAGTCTAACATTTTTATTTATATCTAATCTTTATTTTCCTTGTACGTCGCGAAGATACATAATTATCTCGCTACTTTTGTCTGGAAGAAGAGCTTAAGAAAGTACTTTGTAATCCAGAATAATTAATATGACGAGTGGAAACATAGTATCTTTCGTAATATAATTTAAGCATTCATTTCCGTGCACGTGCGAGTAGATTCGCGATTATTTAAAATTAACAAGCTTGCTGTACATGGAATATATATCATGTATGTAAAATCATATCAAATGATGCTGTTATTGCCTTAAATACATTAGTATAATTTTAACAATTACATTAACAGCATTAATTAGCTATAGAAAATTTATTTATTATTTGTATAACAAAAACATATCTTGATTTAAAGTTATAACAAAAGTAGTTATTATAATCTATAGCTTTATGAGATATGATTGAGATTTCACTTGAGCATATATCTAATCATAAAAAATATTTCCTATATTTCTCTATCTATTTAATTTAGATGATCATCTCAATTATCAATGCCTTGATATATATTAAGTTATTAACTTAAATATCAGTATATACAAAGTTTTTTATAAATTTGCGTTTGTTTTATCATTGTTGACAATGAAATAGTCAATATTATTTTAGTGTATCAGATTGTACAAATGCATGTTATATTTTCTCTATTTCTTTTTCTCTCTCTTTCTATATATATATATAAACAAATTCTGAAAAAAGTACGTCTTTTATATAATTCGATATAATACAATTGTCTCAATTTCTCCGGTAATAAAGTGATTTTCAGTGTATCTTTTTAATTTTTAAAAATTGTGTTTTCTTGTTTCAATCCTTACGTTTCTTTATTTAAATTGTATACATAAATTATTTTATGATCCTTTAATAATTATGATATTGTATAATTTAAAATCTTCAATTCTTTATTCTATTATTCTTTAAACTATTTTTATCAATAACAAAAATTTTAATACTAATTATAATTTCAAATCTACATCATTTAATCAATATTTCTGGAATTAAAATAACAAAAAAAATTAAAATAAAATACAGAAATAATTATTAATTATAAATTAATTATAATAATAATTATAAATTAATTAATTATAAATAATTTAATAAACGAATTAATTAATGCAATTTTTAAAACAATTTTTCACACGAATTGATATTCCATCACTATTGATATTTTATTGTTTCTATAGTTTCTATAAGCAATAAATATATGCAAACATTGTATTTCTATGTCGAAGAAAACACACAATGAATTGTTATTGCCCAGTGTTTTCTTTATTCGTTGTACAGGATACGTTGCTGTATTACACTGTTGTACCGGATCGAGTGATATTTATGTAACGGTCAAAGGGGTTAAATGTTCTGGGAAAGTTTCCAGAGTAACGATTGGCCGCTGGCTTCCGTGATTTCATCATCCACCAATCAACGCCCTGAAACAACTTTCTCCGAATCCTGACAGGACGGCGGAGCCTTCCTTCGCGTGGCTGCACACGCGTACCCGCACTTCTATTTACAGAAATGCATCCTCCAGGAGAATTTACTACATGTCAAAAAGCGACATGACGTAAGACGTGTAACAATTTGCCGATACAAAGACTGATTTCGTCATTGAAAATATATACGTGCATGTAACACCATAAATGGAGATTCGCATTTGATATACATAAGTTAGCGATATAGGAAATTTAAAATTTCGCATACAGGAATTTATATTTTTTTTTTTATTAATTTTTTATGATATTGAGATTAAAGTAGATGATAGATATAGAAATTCAAATTTCGATATTTAAAAGTAACATTTTAACTTTTAACTATAAACGATTGAATTAAATGTAAACAATTTAAAAATCGTTTAATTGAATATTTCGATGTAGAATTGAAAAAAAAAATTCTTAATGAATTAATTTTATCAAATTATGTATATATTAAAATATTTATATATAAATATTAAAATATATCGTCTCTTTTTTTATTAGGAATAATTGAATTATGCTTTTGTAAGTTTTAATGAAATTAAAAAAAGTTATTTTTATTCCAGCTCAAACCAATATATATACATAATAGAGCAAAAAATAAATATTCCGGATATTATGTAATCATTGATAAATTACTTTTGTCATATTTTGAGATATTATTTGGAAACATGTATGATGTAACTTATAAAAATATAGTTATTCTCATAAAATTAAAAATTTATTAATAATTTAATTTTTACCTTAGCTTGTTAATTATCTTGATAATTAAAAATTTACAGCAGAGACAATAGATTTTCTTATAAAATTTACTTATTCTTTCTAACATTAAAAATTTGTAAAATTATTTGATCTTAATAATTTTCGAATAATTACTTAAGCTAGAAATTAGAAATTTTAAAACAACTAAGAATTTAATTAATATGTTTTATAATTGTATTTCCTTTAATTAATAGAAAAATGTTAACCACATTTTCTTAATGCAAATATAATGAACACAAATTAACGTTTTAATTAAAATTTCATAATCATTTAATAAGTTAATATCGGACAACACTTTATTAATATGTTTAATAGAAAATTTAATAAATTTTTTTATGTTATAATATATATTACCACATTTTAATAGATAGAATCATTTCAAAATATAATTAATGAATATTTAAAATCTTCTTAATTCAATTTTTTTTTAAATATATCTGCTTTTAAATGCAATAAAATAGATAAAAATTTTAAAAAATAATGGAATAGATAAAAATATAATAAAATAGATGTAAAAATAATGAATATTTGAAAATTAAGTAGAAAATTATAGAAGGAATAACAAAAATTAAAACTGAAAAATATTAAAATATGCTATAACATCTTGCCATGGATTAAACGTAATAATGTGATATTATTCTTTTCATAAAACTGTAACGTGACACCAATTGCTGAGGTTTGCAAACTCTTGCAATGCTTCTCATTTATGCAGTGTCATATATATTATAACTCATAATATTAAATTGTCATGATATTATTCTAGAATTGTGATTCTTATATAATGACAAAACGAAACATATCATCTAATTGCATTATTTGTTTTTTGTAAATAATCTAATTATATATATATATATAATAGGAATTATATAATCATATTTTACAAAAATATAAAAAGATTTTGAAAATTAAAAAAAAAAGATTTTTTTCATAAAAAATCTCGTAAAAAAAGTTGAAATCAAATTATGTTAATATTTTTTTCATTTTTTAAAGAAAAATCAGAAAATCTTGTAAAAAATGTTGCAAACTAATGCAAAATGATTTAGAAAGAATAATGATAGAAATTATATTACAAAAATAATAATATTTTGTTATATAATTATAATGGAAAATTTCACGTCTATTTCATTTTGCATTTTTATATTATTAGTCAGCCATGATCAACGTGAATTGAATGAAAGATATATTGTGATTAATATGATGCTTAACATGTTAATAATTTTAGAGGAAAATTTCTATATAAACAATATACAAAAAAAACAAAATACAAATATTTCATCAAACATTTCATCAAAATAAATTTGTTTTATTTATGTTTTATTTAAATAATCCGAATTTTTATTTGTGAGAGCTAATTTCATGAAATGCATGTCGATAATTTCACAAAGTAAAAGCAAGATTTCTCTTTTGCTTACGATTATTCTTATTATTGGCCACCATTGTAAAGGCGAAACCTTTTTTTGTGTGCACATGGCTTTCCCACTTGGTATTCGAACGGAAGTTCTGCTTGGTCCAATCTTATAGTTTTCGACTTCTTTGTAACAGGCGACAGATGTTATTTCCGTTTATACATATACATATATTCTGTATTGCGCACGTGTCCATTTCGAACATGTAGAAGCGATCAAAGAAAAGTAACTGAAAGGAAACAAATCTTTGACTCTTCTTCGTGAATTGTGAATCAATTTAAACTTATATGGAATATTATTATTAATTTTTTTGATAAAAATTCAACATAAATAATAAACTTACTATTAATTTATATTTAAATTGTTATATATTTTTAATATTTTATTTAATAATTTATTCTTTAACAAATGTTTTAATCGAATTATATTTTCATTTTTCGCAATAAATAGAATATTTTATTTTATAACTTACTATATTTTAAGAATATTTAAGAATATTTTTAAGAATTGTGTAAGGAGATATTGATTATGATTATCTCCTTAGATATTGATTGTAAGGAGATATTATGATAATGATTTTTTTTATAATTCTTAAATTATTCATTAAAATTCGAAATTCGTATTAGATATTCGTATTTGAATCTATTCCTTTCCTATTCCCAAACTAACCTATTCCCAAACTATTTCCTTTCAAATATTTTATCATGATAACTGAAATATAATAGAATTTTTTATTTTTTTATTGATTTTAATTAAAAAAGCAATTTTAAAAAGATAGGAACAAAATCAACAATAACATCAAACAAATAAGCTTATAATTGCTAATGTAATCTGCTTGCGAGTTGTTTGTTAATTCAGTATAACAGTATAAATAGTATGTAATATTTTTGCGACTTGGAAGAAAAAATTTTCTTAAGAAAAATTCAAATTTGATTAGTTGATTTGACGAATCTAATATATTCATAGACGCATATAATTGACCGAAAGTTTCACAAATAAAATTATCTGTAGCGCTGTATATTGAATGAACAGGAATGTTATGCTCCCTTTCTATGCTCTATCTCATTTTTTGTCAACGAATTACATTATATTAATTATATTAAATTATCCAATATGGATCCAACATAATTGATAGTTTAATGATAATCATTAGCATGAGAATGAGAATCATAATCAATTGCATGAGAAACAAGAAATTATGTGTACCACATGCATAGAATATGTGATCATTTATTTTTGCATTATTTATATATATTATCTTAGTCTATAGAAATATTCAATTAAGTTTGAAAAAGCGTTTAAATATCGAATATATTCTTATATTCAAATTTAAAATAAATAAATATCCAGATATTTGGATATCTGAGCATAAATTTTATTGTTATATTTAAGGACATATTCAAAGCATTTATAAACTTAAGATTTAAGTATCCGTAAATATATATGATAATAATAAATATTATTATTCTATTATTATTCTATTTTTCTATATGGATGTGGAGAAAATAGAAAAATATGAATGCCAATTTTAATTCTTTAAGTAGAATTATATATTTTTTAATTCACTAATTCATATAATTTGTTGTTTCATATAAAATATATAATATAAAATATATATTATAAAAAATATTATAATTATAATATAATATATAAATATAATAATAATTTTATATTTTAAATAAAATGTATTAAATTATTTATGTAAAAAAATTATTACTTTAGACAATATTGTAACTTGAATTTTTTAAAATTTATCGTATGAAAGATAAGAAAGATAAGAAACAGAATAAGCTATATTTCTATCTGTTCATCTTTCTTCTTCGCATTATCAATTATTTATATTATGTTTAAATTAATATCAAAAATGTATAACAAATATCACATTTAAAATTAATATCTATCTATCTATAAAGAATTTAAACTTATATTCTTCGAATTCATAGAACGCGAAAATAAAATATAAAACAATTCTCATTAATTAATTAAACAATTAAAATTACAATAATATATAATATAATATTGATATTATTATCATTGTAACTTTATATTTTCATTGTTGTAATAATAAGATTTCCATGGATCGGAAGAAATGAAATTCTCTATGTATAAATGACATATGCATTAATGACAATATGATAATTTTTATTGAAGCTAAGTTTAATATTGATTAATACTGATTGAGGTATTTTAAACCTATTTTAATTCATAAAGAAATAACTTTTTGATCGATTTAATTGCAATTTGATCCATTACACCATTATATTATCTATCATCGCAATATATTTATATTAATAAAAAATGGCAATCATATACTTGTGCATATGCTATTGACAATATATATTATATACAATAGTATACTACAATACTATATACAATAGATATAATATATATATAAACAAAATTTTATATAATATTATCAATCTTTCTTTGTAAATGTCTCGAAAATTAAAATCGAGTAATGGTTACATATAAGAAAATATTGTTCAAAATTTTTTTCAATATATTGAAAAATCATCGAAATTGACATCTAAATAATTATCATATATATATTTTTTTATTTTGTGTTTATTTATATTTCATAGTTACTTTTTAGAGATTAACTCACAAATTCGTTTGAAAATATTTGAATTTTATTATCAAAATATTTAATATTGATCAATTATTAAGATATTTATAAATGTTATCTCAGTAATTTGTAACTGTTGATTTGGATCATTCATTGAGATTTGAATATTGCTTGCTATTTTTTCACTTTTGAATTATTTCCATTTAAAAAAGAAAAAAAAAATAAAACCATTAAAGATCATAATCGGTAATGTAATTCTGGGATATATCATAGAAATAAATTAAAATCATTTGCAAACGAGAGTATAATAACTGTCTTCAAATAACACATATAAAAAACATGCATATATTCATAATGCAAATCGATGTTGCTATAAAAGCGAAGAAGTTAAAACAATTTTTCTGAAGACATTTTATACGTTGTTCGACGATGCTTTTGTCGAAGCATTCTAACGGAAAAATCTATTCTGTTTAAATTTGAAATATCATGAATATTTACAAATGGTAGAATCTTTTTATGTAGCCGGAAACCGATGGGAAATTCTCTTTTAGCTGATTGACAGGCTCAGAAGAACAATATGTTATTTTTTTTAATTAAACTGATATTACTATTTTAGAAATCAGCTGCCGTTTCTGCTATATGCATTTCTCGTCAGAATTTTGTAAATTTATAAGATTCGTAGTAATAATAATTATTTTATATTTAATTTTCTTTTTTTTTTTTTCTAAAAAAAATTAATAAATTAAATTGTGATATAGGAATATTTCGATGCTTGATTTTTTTCTAATTGTATGATTAGTGATATAATATTTTTTTAACATATATTTCTTTTTTATTTTCTAATAAAATTATCTAATAATAGATAATTCAATGCGAGTACAAAGAAAAAAAATGAACAGAAATTTTAAAAGAAATCATTGTGTTGTTATATAGATATAATTTAAATTATATTTAATTCAATTATAATTGATATTTATTGTGTAAATAACGTAAATAAATTAATTTAAAATTCTTTGTTTAGTTAAAAAACTTGAATCGTGAAAATAGATTATTTTCGAAATATTATATTAAATAGTTTAAAACAAAAAGAGAAGAAACTCACTTATGTTATTAGTCATATGCAACTATATGATGTTAAAATCTGTATCCATTAATGCTTTCTTTTTTCTATGCAAACTTTTTGTATATCATAGGTAATTCATATTGTTAACAATAAAAATAAAAATATTTATTACAATGAAATTTGATAAATAATAAATATGTATGATAAAATCTTATTCGAAATTAATTTCTTTATCATAATTTTGGATTTTATATAGTTTATTTTTTCTATAATTTATATTTTCTACTTTTTATGCATTGTTTTTATCATAAAAATTATTCATAAAAAAATCAAATTTAACAATTTTATTTTTGATAGAAAATTCTATAGTCTAATGATCTGACAAAAAAAAATACATACATGTTTTTTAAGCGCACAATTTGTAATTATAAATGTTAGGAAAAAATTCTATATTTTTATCTATGTATTGCATAAAAGATAAGGATTTCCGTTTTTTATTTTTCAATATTCAAAATCAAAATTCTATATATCTTTTCTTGTCTTCCCTTCTCTTTTGTCTATCTACTTTTGCTTTTTAGATTTTTCTTCTAAAAAAGAAAAGAAAAAAAGAAGAAAAAAGGAATTCTTTTCACGATTTTCTTGGCTAGTTGACCTTGAATATATTTTTGTTTACATTTTGCAGTTTAGTGTTTGAGACCTTAAGACTCTCGAATCATTTTTCCCATCCTTCTTTCTACTTGTGTCCTGATTTTAATAATAGATTTAATATTGTGTATACATTTAGTATATTAATTTTTGTTCTTCTTGTGCATCTTTACTTACTTTAAAGGTTTAAAGGTATAAATCGGTTCAATAATGTTATGTATGATTACGTAGATTACTTTTATGCGTTCTTGATGAACAAAGTTTTTTAAACGTAACTTGTTGATGTTAATGCCGATTAATTGTATTTTATTATTTTATTCAATAGGAATTTCCATGTTTAACAATTTTAAAAAATGTAATTAAAATTTTTCAAAATTTAAAAATATTTAATTATTTTAATCTTTTTTAATCATATATTAAATAAAATCTTTCAATTTTTTTGAAAATATTAAGTTTTAAATTATTTTATTTTTACAATTTAAATTATTTCAATTATTTTAATTATCATATAGTCACAAATAAAATATCTTTATAAATGATAAAAGTAGTTAAAATTAGATGTAATTGAAATAAAATTTATATACAAATTCACAGTGTTGCTAACTTAGGAGAATGTTGTTATTATATATATTGATATACAATGACTGTGAAAGATTTTTTCTATTTTATTATTTTTGTACGAGGATTCTTCGATCGATATTATTTCCCTTCTCTGTCTCAATACATGTCGCCAATATTAATTATCTTCTTGACTTTTGTATGGAAAAATAATTCTTAAGCTAATTCGCATAAATATGCGAATAGTTTCGAAATAATGATTATTTTACATAATCATTATAATAAATATATATAAGAATAATACACATTATTATAATTAAAAAATTATATATTTAAAAAGATATAACCATTTCTATAAAATATTAAATTTATAATTATTAAATTAAATTATTAAATTATAAATTTCAGAATTTTTTATGCATATATAATTAATATAAAAATTAATATAAAAGTATTATTTTTAATTATTTTTTTTAATTATTTAATCTCTTAAACAATCTAAAAGATAATATTTATTTATTTGTCTTTTTAAACTGCATTATGAACATTGATGTATTTCCAAGAATTTTAAAAAATATTACTACTAATATCTATATTTTTTGATTTTTACAAAGAATTAAAAATCAACTTGTTTTTCTCTCATCAATTTTAATGAATTTGAGATAACATAAAACATTTTATTTCAAACAATTTATTTCTTTACATATAATTAATTTAAATTAGTTTTTGAATTACAAAAAATTTTTTGTAAAAAATCATTCTATTCATACAAATATATTTATCAAATATACTTATCAAAACTTAAAAACGATCTAACATGCATCTAATATGTATATATGGTGAATTTATCGAAAGTCTAGTTTCTTTTCTTTTCTTCTCTCTAATTCAGAAAAAATAAATTTATTATTCACATTTATTTTTTACAATTCAAATAATCGGAGGTTGCAAAATTATACAATAAAATATCTCAACTATGATAAAATATTTCTAAATACTATCAATATATATTTCAAAAAATTGTAAATCAATTATGAAAAAAAATAACTTTATAATTTCAAATACATATATATAATATATACATACAATATTATTAATAATATTAATAATTTAATAATGATAATAATGATAAAATCGGCGAAAAAAGAGGCAAATGAACTAAAATAAAATTTAATAAATTTAATATTATAAAATTGTTTATGAAAATAATCTTAAATATTTTATTTCTTTTTTTTAAGAAAATAAGAATAAATAAAATATATAAAATATATAAAAAGTCGAAATATATAAACTCAGTCGAAATTTTTTATAACAGGAATTTTAAATTTGAAAGTGACTTAATACATTTCGGTTTTCTATTAAATATTTCATTTGCATTCATTCGGACATTTTACTTCTTATATCTTTCCTATATCTTTTCTATTTTATATCTTTTCTATCTTTCTTATATATATACTTTCTTATATCTTAAATATTTAACGAATTACTTAAATTTACTTAAAATTACTTAATATTTGTTAAATTTTTCTTTTTTTTTATAATTGCATGATTTATATGTAAAGATTTTTGTTGCATATCAAATGGATTCTAGTTGACGAAATATTGACATTCGAGAATAGAAACCCGTTTTATAGAGAGTTCTATCCTTCCTCGATTACCATTTAGAGGGGAAGATAAAGAGGAGAAAAGGAATATACAATCAGAATAAGGGAGAATAATCTGCCGAAGGGAAAAGGCATCAATTTCTCCCTTTTTTTGCTCTCTCTTTTTTTTTTCTTCTAGAATTGTATTCAGCCTAAATTTAAAAGAGAAATTGAACTTGATGTCAATTTTCATGTCCATTTTACATATATTATGTATATATATACACATATGCACACAAAATGCTTGGAATTCTAATAAAACAATAATAAATAAATGAAAATAGACAAACAATTGCATTATTTATTATTATTATATATATTCTTTAAATCATTTATTCGACTCTTATAATATCTTTGCAATATCTTTTTGCTCAATTTTATGACAATATTAATTGTAATTGTCTATATATGCTATTTATTTATATATAAGAGTGAAAATGTAAAAATTAAATATTTTTAATAATATTTAATTATATTTATTATAATATATATTAAATTATGGAATTGGAATGATTTTTTTTAGTTCATATAGGTAGGGTTAAAAAACTTCTTAAATAACAATTTTTAAAAATATCATTTAATGTTATTAATTCTTTGATGAATTATCTTATGCATATCATATATCTTAACATATCACATATAACATAACATATATGTATATTGATATATGTATTGATATATTAATGTATATTGTATAATTAATGTATATAATATAATTAATATTATAATTAATATTACATTATATTAATATAATGTATAATATTAATGTATTGAATTTGGATATTTTAAAAAATTATTATTTGAAAGTTTTTAATGCATATTAATCGAACATATAGGAAGAAAATTCTCTTTCGTTTTAGTGACAAGAAAAGACATTTTCTTTTCCGTTGATTTTAAAAACTAATAGGATCAAATGAGCGTAAAAGAAAATTATTTTTCAGATGATTACTGATAACATTTTTTTATTTTATTTTTAATAATAAAAAATTTCCTTTCATCTACTAATTATAACAATGACTATCTTTCAACATTTGTCTTGATATAAATTCTTGCTCTAATGTAAAATTCTAAATTTCTTTCAAATTTATTGATAGAATTGTAATAAAAATTTCAATAAATTTTAATTCTTTTAAGACATTTTTTTATAAATATTGACTAAATTTAAATAAAATTGAAAATATCTTTATGAAATATTGTAATTATGTATTATTATAATTAATAATATTATAAGATATTATAATTATTTTATATTTACTATTTTATTTTATTGTAAAATATTTTAAAAAAAGAAAGTATATAAATATAGATATTACTTTTACAATTTTCAATTATTAATTTATTATAATCTTATATGTTAGAAGGTAAAATTGTTATTTTATAACATTTAATAAAAAGCAAATATTCATAAATTTGTGTTTTGTTAAAACCATAAAATGATTGTTTATTCTATAAATCTTATAAATTTCTTCTATAAATAAGTTTATCAAGATCATAATCAGTAATGTAATTTATGCTATTGAAACAGATTGATCAAGATATAAAAACTCTATTATATTATGTTTCATATAAAAATATTTATTATATTAAAAATTTTTAATATAATTAATATAATTGATATAATTTATAATATAATATAAATAAAATAATTAATATAATTAATATTTTTTTAAAATTAAAACTATATATATTATAAATTATAAATATAATAAATAATATAATAAATATAATAAAACATATATAACAATACATATAACAATTTTAGATATGTTAAATTTTTTAATTAAATAAATAATTTTAAAAAGTTAAACAAATAATCATAATAAATGTGTGAGAGTAATCTATTTAAATTTGTATACGATTGAAAATATTTGAACATTTTAAAGTATAAAATCAAAGGACAGAAATATATTTATCTTTTTCAGTTATTAATTTAAATATTATAAATAAATATTTTCAGTTATTTTATTATTACACGCGCATGCATAAAAATTTTGATGTGCATATGGAAATATGATATCACGAAAGATAATTTCAAAAAATATAATGCATTCTTTCATGTAATTTTCCAAGTTTCAAACATTATGAATATTAAAGAAATATCATATTTTTGTTCATTTCTTTTATGTCTTTATGTAATTTCCCTTAAGTACCATTATTATTCCAAATAATATATTAAATGAATTATTAATAGAAGTTTTTAATCAAATTTAGAAATATATAAAGCATTTCTTTAATAATAATATTAATTATTATATTAATTATTATATTACAACATATTATTTGTAAAAGATTTATATCCTACATATAATTTTATACAATTGATATAAATAAAATAAAAAATATATAGTACATACATAATTAATTAAAAATTTAATAAAATTCTAAAAAATTTTAATGGCTGATCGATACGAAATCTGGAGGATTAAGATAAGAAATAAAAGATAAAGGATAAGAGAAAAAGATTAGAATAAAAAACTTTTAAATATTATACATTAAATTCCATATAGATATAATTATCTTTGTTTAAATTCTTTGTAAAAATTATATTATTTATATGAAAAATTGTAAAAATTTATTCTTCCATGGAAATTTTTAAATTCTTTTAAATTCTGATTTTAAAAAACAATATACAAGATTGTTTCTATTCAAAACATAATAATAATAATTACACACATACGAATATTTTTATACATAAACTGATTTTTTTTACATTTTTTTTCATTTGTATTTGATATTTAATAAGTCAATATTTAATTTTTTAAAAACTAGTGATTAGATTTTTGATGAATTGTAGTGAATTGATATAAATTGATAAATAGATGGAATATTCTATAGATATTAAGACTTATGTGTAGTTAGGTTAGGTTATCATCTATTCAATATTTGATAATAATTATTATTATTGTATTAGTAATTTTTAGACAGCATTCAATGCGATAATATTGGTTGCATATATAATTTTTAATATCGTATCGTATCGAAAGTTTTTTTATTTCAGAAATTCCAAAAAATATAAATATTCGAAGTTAAAAAAATGTTAGATTTAAAATCTATTTTTCCAAATTTCATATCAATTCGTGATTGAAATTGAAACTTTCGTTAACTATAGTCAACTTAACTATAGTCAAAAATTTTTATTATAAATTCCAATTTCATGACAAAATATGAACTTAGAAATACATCGAAAGAAAATTATATATACGAAATCTAAAAATTCGAACATACAAAGTTTTGAAAATTATGTAAAATTCTATTTATAAATAATTACAGTTATTAATTAATAATTGTAGATTATTAAATAAAAATTGAAATAATAGCATAAAAAATTATCAAGCAATTAATATTTATAGAAAAAAAAATTAAATAGGTTTTCTGAACTTGAGCCGTGATATTTCCGTTTACAGAGAAGTTAGAAGATTCGCGATACCATCGAGATTTTTCCCATCTGGGTATCGAACAAGTTGAAAATGATCGTGCAAAGCACGTTGGTTCCCGGGACACGATGGCAAACGGTGTTTGTAGCAGAACGGCATTATAAGCGCAGAGAGCAGCAGTGTGTGAATAGCGAGCACGTGCATTTCCCACAGAAAACCAATAGGGGCCTTGGCCAGCTGGGAATATGAACGGTGCGCACAGAATTCTGTCTTTCGATCTTTTGGGGTATACGCGACTTAAAATGAGAATGAAGGCTGTTTGAAAGAACGAACAATGTTCGGGCCTTGGAATGTATCGATAGAAAGGCACAACAAAGCGTCCGATTTCCTTTCCTATATTTTAAATGTAATTTTGTGCCTGTAAAATAAGAAAAGGCTCTGATGGAATGGTAGCGACAGGTAAATCGATTTTAGAAGAAAATTAGAAAAAGAATTTAAAAAAAAAATTCGGTTTGATTTTCGTTTTTTTTTTCATATATTCTTTCTTATTTGATGTAAAATAACAAGAAATAAATTAAAAATAAAAAGAATAAATAACTTTTAGTTTTTTTAACAAAATTATTTTAAGTTATATTATTGAATTAAAGTGGCATGCTTGAATATTATTCTATATTTTTTGGTTTCGTTCATTTTTTTCTTTTTTTTTATTATAATGATATTAATTATTACAATACTTTTACATATTTAATATTTTAAATAAACCGAGATAGTTGATCTCAAATGTTATAATGCAATTAATGACGCACTTTCCATATTTCTATTTTGCAATTGTTTAAAATGCTTTAAATGTTTTTGAAACTTTAATTAATTAATTAAATAATTAAATAATTAATTAATTAATTAAATGATTCTATAAAATAACTAATTATGGTTATTAATTTAATAAATTAATATTAAAATTGTTGATAATTGTATGTCTTAAATAACAATGATTTTAAATTGATGATTTCAAATAATTCAATGATCATGAATAACTGATGTACATTATTGCCGCATCGTGGAAAATAAAGAACGAAGTTACAATTGGACAGAAAAATTCAAATATGAATGTGACTTATATGTTTATTTTTTATTTCTGCCTATCATTTATTCATTAATTTATATTTTAATATGATTAAATTAATTAATTAAATTAAATTTAATAAAAATTCTTTTTTAAAATTTATTTTTTTTTTGCATATATGCATTTTTTTGACAAAAATTATATTAAAATCATAAGGATGCAAATAGATTTAAAAATAAAATTCTTAAGAATTATTTTTCACTAGTAGACATTAAGAGTAAAAATTCAAAAATGATTGATATTTTCAATATAATTATCTATTAAAAATAATTTTCGAGAATATCTCTTAAGAGTTTTATTAAAATATATTTATATCTTAAAATATATCATTTTCATAAAAGTTAATTTTAAAAAATCTTTTTTTACAGTATCTCGGTTTTTATTGAAACGCCCGTAATACGCGACACGCGTTTGTCGTTTTCATCAAACCTAGTTTCAAAAAAACCATCAACAACGGCGGCGATCGGCGTTGGGGTGCAACCCGTGTTATCATCCGGCTATCATAGCACGGTGCCACCCCAGAACGGGGGTGGTGGTTCGACATTTAGTGCCGCGGCGATGGTGGCAGCTGCCACCGCTACGGCCACCGCCACAGCCAGCGTGGTGGCCATGCAGGATCGCCAAGACATCCCTTCTCAATTTAATCAAGTATTATTTTCATTTGTACATTTATTTTTTTAGAAATATGATTGATTTTTAAGTTCAGTTTTTTTTTTCTTGCGTTTATTTTAAGAGAAAAATAATTTTATTATTTACCATTGTAAATACATGATAAAAAAGTATATATTTAAATATTATTTTATTCGTTGATTATAGATGCAAAGCCAACATGGAATACCCCATCAAACATATAACGCAGGGTATGCCCAAAGAGGACCAATGGCCGGAATGGGGCCAGTCGGAATGAACAACTTCAATAGTATGGGCACGATGAGTCCAATGCATTCTATGAATTCCATGAATTCGATGAACAGTATGAATAGTATGAACTCGATGAATCCTATGTCGATGGGAGGTATGAACGGTATGAATAGTATGAACGGAATGACTCCCATGAGCTCTATGAGTAACATGGGTAATATGGGCATGAACAATATGATGGGACCTAACAATATGCAAATGAATAAGATGAGCATGCAAGTATGTAAAATTTTATAATTTTTTTTATATTTTAGATCTATATAAAATAGAATTATCGATTCAATATTATAGATGCATTATCTTAATTTTCCATTTGATGTATCTTAATTGATATATATTTACAGGCTCAACCTCATCAAGGCTATCCAAGGAGATTAGCACCTTATCCAAATCCTGCTATGCATATGGCACAAAAGAGACAACAAAATCCATATTCAAATCCAAATCCAGCTGCGATGCAACCAGCCTTCAATGGCATGTCATCATCGCAATATCCGGCCAATTATCCTGCTGCAGCAAGGCCGAACTTTCAACCTCAGTATCAGCCTATGCAAAATATGAATCCATCAGCTGCTGGTTTTGGGCCTAACTCTATGATACGGAGTAGTAATATGAGGCAAACTACGCCTTCATATACTCCCAATCAAACTGCGAGTAACCAATATTATAATAGCAATGGTATACCAGTTAGTATGGGACCTACAACAGTTGGAAATCAATTTGTTGGTCATCAACCAAACTCAGGATATGCTGGTAATACATCTTCGTATGGTACAGCTGGTGTTGCAACCAGTCAATATCAACAAGATGTTGCATCAATGAGAACGACAGGCGCAGGGAGTTTAAATTATCAACATAGTCCTATTCCTGGTAATCCAACTCCACCATTGACGCCAGCCACCAGTATGCCTCCCTATATCAGTCCAAATCCAGATATTAAGCCTAATTTCAATGAAATAAAATCACCAATTAATATTCAGAGTAAGTTGAAATATTTTTACTATTATTTTAATAATGAAATAAATTTAAAATTATATTAAAAATATTTAATTATGAACACTTTTATTTTTTAATCAACTTCGATTATATTTATTTTTTACAATTATAAATGTTTTAACCTTTTATTTAGATTTAAATAAATTAGGATATTGATGAATTATTTTTTTTATTGTGCACAGAAGATGATGAATTACGATTAACATTCCCCGTAAGGGATGGCATTATTCTTCCACCCTTCCGCTTAGAACATAATCTGGCTGTAAGCAATCATGTTTTTCAATTAAAACCCACGGTACATCAAACATTGATGTGGCGATCCGATCTGGAACTGCAACTCAAGTGTTTCCATCATGAAGATAGACAAATGAATACAAATTGGCCAGCAAGTGTACAAGTCTCTGTGAATGCTACGCCATTAGTTATCGATCGTGGTGAGAATAAAACATCTCATAAGCCTTTATACCTAAAGGACGTTTGTCAACCTGGAAGAAATACGATACAAATTACTGTATCGGCATGTTGTTGTGTAAGTTTTTTTTATAATTATTCATATTTTATATTATTATATTGTTTTAAAACTTAATTTTTATAAAAGAAAAATAAATAAATTTTTTTTTAATTTGTTCACAGTCTCATTTGTTTGTACTTCAATTAGTTCATCGACCAAGTGTAAGAAGTGTACTTCATGGACTATTACGTAAAAGATTACTTACAGCAGAGCATTGTATTACTAAAATTAAACGAAATTTTAATAATACCATTTCAAATAATGGTATACAATCGGAGAAAGATGTCGTAGAACAAACAGCACTAAAGGTAAACATTCAAGAGCATATATTTAAAACTATAACATCTATAACTATATCTATTTTTTAAATTAATTATTTATATAAATAATTTTTTTATAGGTATCCTTAAAATGTCCTATTACTTTTAAACGTATTACACTGCCAGCTAGGGGACATGATTGTAAACATATTCAATGTTTTGATTTGGAATCATACTTACAATTAAATTGTGAACGAGGATCTTGGCGATGTCCTGTATGCACGTAAGTTATTTTCTAACAATTTTAGATTTAATTATGAAAAAAAAAAATTATTATATATTATATTATATTTATTATATTATTATATTTATATTATATAATTTAATTTTATTTATATTATATATTATATATAGAAAACCTGCACAATTGGAAGGTTTAGAAGTTGATCAATATATGTGGGGTATTTTAAATACTCTGAACACTGCAGAAGTAGAAGAAGTTACGATAGATTCAATGGCAAATTGGAAACCGGCAAAAAATTTAACTAATATTAAATCAGAAGAAGAAAGTGATTGCAAAAGAATGACAAAGGCAATGTCACCTGGAAGTATGAATATGCCTACTATGAATAATTGGGATATGAATCAAGCAATGAGTCCATACATACCACCTGATATGAGTAGTATTGTGAGCGGTTCTATGATGAATAATACTTCAACTACGTATGGAAATAATATCAATCATCGGAATTCATCGGGAGGATCTTTTGATATTAATTCTGGGACGAACACGAATACTAGTAATGATTATACTAATGGAGCACAAGGACCTCTTTCACACTTAAATGAATCAGTGAATTCTTTAGATCCTCTTAATGCTATGGAAAAATCACTTAATGATCAGGTATGTTATAAATTTATAATATAGAATTATTGAACTTTATAATTGCATGCAATACAAACTAATTATATAATATAAAACGATATAACTAATATAATAATTAAACTAATAATAATATTAAACTAATTATTATTATAACTAATTAAATATTTTATTATTCCTATATATTTATTTTATTAATATTTTATTCCTAGATGCCACATACACCTCATACACCTCATACGCCTCATACGCCACATACACCAGGTGGTGGAAATAGTGGTCCACCAAGTGTTCCTCCAGCATCCCAGGAATCTACTGGAAATCTTAATACATCTGGTAATACAAACATAAACAATGATACTGCGGATATACCATCGGATTTAAATTTTGATCCAGCTGCAGTAATAGATGGTGAGGGTACAGGTCAAGAAGCTCTAAATGTAAGTAATAATTTTAATATTTTTAATATTTAAATATTTTGACATTTATATAAAGTTAAAATTTAATTTAGGATTTATTTATTTTTTTTTTATATATTTTTTTATTAATCAATAGATTTTGAATAGAATGCAAAAATATCAATTTTAATTTCTTAGAAATTGTTGATATTAAAAATTTAGTTTAATTTAAATATAATAATCTATATTGATCTACTTTACATAAAAGATAAAATACAAAACAAAAAAAAAATATATAAAACAATTCTTAAAATTGAATGTAAAACAAATTTGATTTCAACAAATAAAAATTTAATAACAATTTTATTTAGAATGTATAGAAAAGACTACATTATCTACAGCTCTCTAATATATCAAAATATAGAGTATGTTTTTTAATCTGTTTTTTATCTTTACTATAACATATATTTATTTCATCTGTGTAATTATTTATCTTATTAAACATGTATCAAGAATGCATTTATAAATATTAAAAAATATTATATTTTTGGATTTTATTCATAAATTTATCAAATTATAAAAAAAATAAATAAAAAATAAATGGTTTCCTAAATTAAATTTCAACCTTGAATAACTATTTATAATTTTTATAATGTGTGTATTCATTATTTATTTTTTATTATGTTATATTATAGCTCTTGCCAGATAATGTTGTGGATCCAATGGAATTACTTTCATATCTAGATCCACCAGATCTGAATACTCCACCCAGTAGTGGCGCTAGCAGTGGTAATCCTTCATCAAGTGATGATATATTAGCTCTTTTCGAATAAAAGTTAATGGGCATCTCATAAGAGAAATAATCAAATTATGACCCTGATCTTAAGGAACAAAATGATATCAACAAGTTTGCATCCTAATACAGATATATTTCTAATTGAATGAAATTATTTGTAGTGAACAATTTCAAAAATTGGGGTCATTATTGGGTGCTCTCACCTAATTCAATGGTACAAAAAATCTTAGCTCTAATTATAATATTCCTATCGACAAAGTTAGGGCATATTATTAGATTTAAAGACAATGACTTTTAATTAATAGGTAAAACAAAATATGTAATAATGCTTCTTGGTAAAGATGTTATTGCATGGATAATATTACTTCTTGATCATTCAAAATTTTTATTTCTAAATCGTTAAAAATAAATATAGTATTGTACCGAACATATATTTCAGATTATTGCAATTACATCATAATTATATTAATTATGCTCAAAAACATGATACTTGAATTTTTTAATATCAAATATAGAATATTTTATATTAATAATATTATATATTAATGTTATAAAAAAATGTTTGTTTGATAAATGTGCAATACGATTAATTTACGTACATTTTATACACATTACACATATATTTTATCGCATACATTTTATATATTCATTTATTTTTAATTCCAAAATAAGTTTTTACTTAGGTAATGTTCAAAAAATATATAATAGAATAAGATTTATTGTGTTTGATACAATGAATTGATAACTTTTAACTTGATTTGCATAATGTAATAGATTTTTAATAAATTTTAAAAAGTCGTATAGCACATTTATAAAATCTTATATATTGAAAAAATAGATTTTGAAGTCAATATATATACAACATTGGAATAATTTTAGAAACCTATTTATATTGATATACATTACTATTATAAAGTATCATACATACATATTATTAAAATGATTCTAACAAATTTATGATTTTGGAATATTTGTTTAAAAAAATATACGTCTCTGTTGTTATAAAGACTTCATTATGTTTAAAATTTTCCTTGCAATATAATCTTTACTTCAGAACCGGTCTACTCGCATTCAAGGCTATGATGGACCTACATCACAACAGAATTATAATTGTACACTTGTAAATAAGTTTTAATTAAAAAAAAATAGATAGAATATTCATCTGTTGTGAATTACTCTGCTTCTTGATGGATATAGCGTATATAGTGTTCCTTTCCTTTAGATGATTAGACAACAGATGAAGAAAAATCGAGGGCGTATCGGGCTTCACACTGGAAATTAAGATGTATCTCTTGAACTTTTTTTTAAAAAAATATATAATTCAAAATATTTAAATTATGTTTCATAAAATATTTTTTTTTATTTTTTATTCTATTCATAGTAAATATTATAATTTTTATTTATGTGGAAATTAACTTGATGTTAAATTTATTAATGAAATTAAAATTTTTATCATTAATAATATTATATATAAAATTTAATATATTATATATAATATTATATATAATTATATTAAAAAAAAATAAATTAAAAAAAAATATCCAAGAAAATATTTAATTTTTTCTTTTTCATTACAAAAAATATTTTTATTTTTTAAAAGATTTCATTAAATTATTATAATATGAGAATAACAAAATATTTTTTATACAATATAAAATCTTTACTCAAAACTTATTTGTGTGTATATATATATATATATATATATATATATATATATATATATGTATATGTATATACAAAATGTTAACATATTTATGAGATATCTTTGAAAGATTGATTTTAAAGAAGAAAAAGAATATAAAAATTGATATAAAAAAATTAATTATTAACTAAAGCTTTTTTTTTTAAATTAAGTTATAAATAAGTTATAAATATATAATAAATAAATAATTGAAGTACAATAAATGAAATAAGAGAGAAAAAAAGTGAAACTGCTTTTCCATTACATTGCACTTTGTTTTTATCTCTTATATCTTCATTTAACAAAAACTTAAATTATTTACAATTTAATAAATATTTGCCATCAATATTTATATCAACTTTTTTATTTTGATCTTTATAATACATTTTCCAAAGATATTTTACAAATATATTAACAATCTATATACATTATATATAGTATATAGAATTTATTTTCACATTTTAATTAGTTAAAAAAATTTATATTAATAATTATTTTAATAATTATGTTAATAACAAAGTATGTATATCTCTTATTCTATTTATGATTTTTTTATTAAAAAATTTTTTTATTAAAAATAGAAACAATTTTATATTATTTTATATTATTAAAACAAATAAATTTACTAAAATTGAATAATAAATTATAAAAAAAAATAAATTTTATGAGAAATAAACTTTTGAAGAATTGAAAGAAGAATTATTAAAGAATTAGTATGAGAAAATAAATTCTATATAACGAAATTAGCACAAATTTTCAAAAGAACTGATTTTCGCTTAATGAAGATAAAAAACTATATGTATGATACTACTGCCAGAGTGAAACCGCCCATGGCCCCCAGCTTACATAGTAATTATTACATTTATATCTTTTGTGATTAAAAGAGAAAATATATACTTAAAGTGATTCATGTAGATTATACAAATTTTATATAAAAATGTATTTATATTCCAGTGTGCAACAATAGCGCACATTGACGAATTAGATGCGGTCAAGTTTCTATTCATATAACTTAATTATAATATTATTAATAATACGATAATAATACTTAATTAAGCGAGATTATTGTATATTACTTGTATATATGATAAATAGATTAATAATATAAGAAAAGTGGCAGATACTTATTGGCCAGTTATAATAATAAAATAATTATCTTAATTATTTCTCAGAACCAAAACATACAAGCATTGTATGAGAATACTTTAAAATTAGAAAATAAAACATGTAAATGAATATAGGATAATAACAGTTCAAATATTGCACTGTTATTTCTAATAGAATTATTACTTACTTATTAAAGACATAATTATCAAAAAAGTTTATTCAAATTATAAGCTTTACTTAGGATTGCCAGAAAGTAGGCACGTGCAACATTGTTGCAATTGTATATAGACAATGTCTACCTATACCTACTTAATAATATCCTAAAAATACATGATACATGGTCTTGGTTTACAAGTTGTAGAGTTTTATAAATATCTGGTAAATTAGCACAATATTTTTAATTTTTATCAAAAGATATGAATATATATTAAATAATATATGAGAAGAAAAATAAGGATAATAAATATCAAACTTAAAATATCAAACTGTGGTATTAGTTAATTAAATTATATATTTCATAATCAATTTTGCTCATTTAAATATAAACAATTTTGTACTGAAGAAATCTAACTTTTACAAAGGAATATTAATAATTAAATTACATATTTGCAACATATATATTTTCAAATCAATTTCAATTTTAATCTAATAATATTTCAGATTATTATGAATCTCTACAACTTTATAATTATATACCTATTTATCTATTGTTAGGAGGCCTATGATTTGAACCTACAATGCGTCGCAAAAGACTTAAATGATCAAATGTCATGTGTGTTGTCTTGTCCAAGACCTGAAAAGTTTCACTAAGAAAATAAAATATTTTCATGTAATATGACACGGCTGTACCTACTTATGGCATATTGAATGTATTCAATGAATCCAATGAAGCTTAAAGCTGTTAATAAGCATTTATAGACGAACAATAATTTCATTTTGTTATATTGATATGTATATTATTAAATTCCTTAAAAATTTAATGTTAGTTTAGATAATCAGTTTTAAATATTATACATATTATAAATATTCATAACTTTTTTAATTATTCACAAAAACTGGACATGGACCAACTTTTGATTATACATGGGATTTATAGTAATCGATTAAATTTTGGAAGTAAAAAAAAGTGTTCGTATATTTTGAGTATCTAAAACATCAAAAGCTGTGCAATTTGCTTTAACATAATTTCATAAATATAAAAATATAGAAATGTTTTAAGCATTGCCAAAGAAAATAGAAATTGAAACTATATAATAACCGAAAGAACTTAGTTGTAATCACAATTATAAGTTAAACAGGATAAAAACGGTCACAATTTTACTAACGAAATTAGAAAAAAAAACTTTCGTTATTAGATAATTATTCTCTTCAATTATATAAAAAGACATAAGTTAGTTATATAATTAATTAGTATTGTGTTTTGGAGATATTTCAAGTTTCTTTTTTTTATTTCAGTAAATTATGTGACCAATTTTTATTCTACTAGTAACAATGTTTTTATATCAATAAGATTTTTATAAATCTACAATTATTACCTGAAGTTTTTCATAAATTGTTCAAACATTTCATAGATAAATCATAATGTTATATTAATCAATATACAGAGTATATGTATTTATCATAATCGCCATAAGTGATTGGTACAGATTTGTGTAAGAATAAAGAATAATACAAAAGTGTACGTTATAAAAAATACTAATATCATTGGTTGCATTCATGTAAAAAATTTTAATACACAAAGACCAGTTTATAATATGTATGACAGACATCACATTGTTTCTCGATAACAGTTAGAAACATTCAATAAAAAAGTCATAAAATATTGAACGTTTTATATCCTTTTTAGATCATTTTTCCTATAGATCAATTTATTGAAGAAAATATATTTTAAAAACAAAATTATTGCAAATAAATAAAATTTTTATGAAGTAAAACGAATTATTGTTATATTATGCAACAAGACATTCAATAAATTCATCTTGTATTAAAGAATAAGAACAATTTTTATATTTTTTTTAATTGTGATTCATAACATAAATAATATATATCCACAAAAAAGATTACTTTTATTTTATTTAAGATTACTTAATAAAAATTACTTTTATAATTTATATTATTTAATTTGAATTTAATACTTATTTATATTTATATTAGATTATATTGAATTTATATTTATATTATATTGAATTTTATAATTATTTGAAATAACTAAAAAATTAAATTTTACTTATTTTTAGAATATAATTCTTATTTTAAAAATAAAATTATCTTAATAAATGTTTTATATTCTTATTATTTTAAATTATATTAAAAAGATAAAAATTTTGATAAAATTTGAGATGCATAAAAATTTTAATACAAGATGTCATAACAAATAATAAGAATAAATTACAAATATAAAATTATAATTAAATTCTCAATTATTGTAAATATATATCAATTTTTAAAGATATAATTAAAACAGCAAGAAGATATTTTATAATGAAAAAATGTTTCTACTTGAAATAATTCACAAAATTATGTGTACATAACTTAAATACATAACTTCCTAAATAAAGATTTAAATTTAAAAGGATTTAAGTTTCAAATTAAATTTGAATTAAATTCAATACAAATATGTTTATAATGATAACATTACTCAATTATGAATAAAAATGTAATATGTATGAATAATATAATAATTAACATGATATTATAAAATTAACTTTATAAATATTTTTATATAGAATATTTAAATGATATATTTATTAAACTGAATTATTTAAGATCATTTCCCAAAGATATATTTAAAAATAAATATTTAAAATATAGACAGTTTTTCTGTCAAATTTCTTTCAAATAAACTGTTTCTAGTGAATTTCATTCTTCGCTTGTTTAATGCAAATAGTTAATAATGTAAATAGTTTGAAAATCGTTTCGAATAGGAGATTAAAAATGGATGATTTTCTATTACTAACACACTATTTATAAAATTATTCATAACGACCTGTTAGCATTACTATATAAATAATTATATATATATATATATATATATATATATATATATATATATATATATATATATATATACGGAATTGCGAGATATTTATAAATTCAAACACTTTTTAAAATAAATATTATTGATTTTTTTTATCTCTTTATTTTATTATTGAAACATAATTTATTATTATTAATATTATTATTTATGAAAATGTTTTATTGTTATTTATCAATCAAATTATTTTTAATTAAATTTTACTTCTTCAAAAATATTTTTATATCTTCTAATAAGATTTGATGAATAGAATTCAAAAATATCAATTTTTAAGAATTTATAAGTTAAAAAAAATATGTAAAATTATATATTTTATAGATTACTTTGATGTGTGAAAAATTATAATTTTATTCGTAATGTTTAAGAAGAACTCATCTTTAATAATAATATCACGTAAGTATATCTTTTAATTATTAATTATAATATTATTATAATTATTAATTATTAATATATTAATTATGTTGTCATTATTACAATATTTTGACAATTTTATATTAATAATTTTAATATAATACATTTTTTATAAATAATTGAGTATATTTTCAATATCTTTATATATCTTTTGATATCTTATAGATCTTTATATTGATATTATATTGATTATCTTTATATCAATTTCTTTATAATTCTCTTTTCTGTTATTATTAATTTCAATTCTTTAATAAATTTTTCATTTTATATTTTCAGAAATTAAGGATGTGTTTATAAAAATTGAATCTAATTCAAATTTTGTAAAGAATGTTTTAAATCTGTTCAGAATGAATTGTACAATCTCATTTTCAAAAAATTTTTTATGAATTTATAATTAGATACGTTTTATATTTTTATTCGATGATTTGTGATTTAAAACATTAATCATTCTTTTTTTTGATTTAAGTAACAAATACTTTGAACATTTTTTAAATATTAAAATTTTTAAATATTATTTGCTTAAAAATATTTATTAAATATAAAAAATATTATTATATAAATTATATAAAAAAATTGTTTAAAAATCAATTTTAAAAGATTTTGAAAGTGATAACTTTGAATGATTCATAGTTTAACTAAAATGAAAACTGGACAATTTTTCTTAATAATAAATGAAATCTATAAAATTTAAAAAAAATGAAATCTATGAAATTTAAAAAAAATGAAATCTTAAAGTGTAAAATAAAAAAAATATTTTTTAGCTTTTATTTATAAAAATATATAAAAATAATAATATAATATATAATTAAAAATATTATATAATTAATATATATAATTAATATATATATTATTAATATATAATTAAAAATATAATATATAATTAAAAAAAATTAAAATCCGCATTAATTTTCAAAATTGAAAAAAAAATTTATTTTTTTCATGTTTTTTTTCGAAAATTACGAAAAAAAATAATAAATGCATTCTTATATCTTATATCTTATTTTATATTAAATCCATAAATCTTAATAATATATTTTCTAATAATTAATAATTTAGAAGATAATTGAAAAAAATAATATTAAGAACATATAATTAATTTTAATTAAGAATCCGAAGATACACAACCGGATATTTCGATTATCTGATCCAGTTTAAATTTTGTACAGATCAATAACTGTAGAAAGCAAAAATAAAATATAAAATAATCATTTAGCAACTATTATTATCCGAAATCGATGATCGAAATTATAATGATATCAACTTTATAAATCATTATATATTTTATGTCTTCAATGACAATTTAAATTTATTAAATTTAACAATAATTTGTAAAAATATATTATATAAAAAAGAATCCCATAGTATATATGATGTAGATTGATATATATTAATATAATGTTACGGACATATACGTATAAACAATATACATTGAAAAATTGTTGTTATTAATATCTTGAAAACCAATACTCGTTAAAATTTTTTATTTGAAATAACTTTCCTCCATCTTAAAATTTCTAATCATATAATCATATAAAATCATTGTAATTATATTATCTATATATTATGTACAAAGCCAAAAATTTGGTTATATTTCTGAAAAACATATTCTTTTCGATTGAAGAGATTCATTTTGAAGGGATTAGAGAAAGAATAAAAGTTTAAAACTAAATTTTAGCTTCAAATATTTATTAATCCTGAGATATTAATTAAAATAAAATTCATAGATCTCGATGTATGAATTACTATTCAACTACTTCGAAATGTTATATTTATTTGTAAATTCATTTATACAACATTTATATAATAAAAAAATACTTGCAGAAAAAAAAATTCAAAAATTTAAATTCGCTTTAAAATTCTGATAAATAAATTGAAACTAAAAAATTTGGTTTAACAAATGAAAAATTTTGAAATAATTCTATGATGATTTTAAAAATTACTAGAATTAAGATGTCATATAATTAATTAATTAATTAATATATTAATAATAGTATTTATTATTATTATTATTATAATATTACTTACTATTATTATTACTTATTTTTTATTTATTTTATTATTTAATTATTTTATTTACATATATGTATATTTTATATTTATTTAAATATTAATTATATAAAAATAATCTATGTTTATATTATATATATATTTGTTTAACAATATTTATGTTATATATTATATAATTTTCAAATATTTTTTATAATTTTAATTTGTTTTTACTAAAGGTTATATAAGGTTATGTGAATTTCATTATATAAATCATAACATACTTTATAATAATTGAAACGCTATTTATAATATATTTGTTGTTGTAAATATAATAAAAGTATATTTGTTGTTGTAAATAAATAAAATATAAAAAGATGATACAACACGCATAATTCAAACACGATATTTTATTTAAAAAATTTATCATAGTGTCGATATAATGTGTCGAATATAATTACACGATACAATTATATGATGATTCTATAAATAGAAAATATAATATAAGTTATTCTAAGTAAAATTTCTAAGTCAAAATTTAATTAATATAAAATTAATTAATTAATTTCAATTGCCCAAAATATGTCTCTTATCTGCAATACAAATATCTCGTTTTAAACATACATTCATACATTTTAAAATTATTTTGTATTAACTTTTTCTTCATTGATCTCAATAAATTTAAAATATGTAAAGAGTTTCATTTTAAAGAGCTTTTTTCTAGTTTTTTATACATAACCGATCTGTTTTTATTTATTAAAAAATTGAGTTATTTTATTAAAAAACTTTAATTATCTAAAAAAAATTTGCTCGCTGATTTTGATGATTCTTTGAATATATGTATATATATATATATATATCTAAATTATATCTAAATTATCAAAATGCAATTTTGAATAACTTTTTCTTATGCATATAATTGATCTATTTTTATATAATGATTGATCTATTGATTTATCGACTTTAATATCTCAAATATTTATTTAAAAAATGTTATTGCTATAGTATTTCACTTATATATGACATATGCCTAAGCATTACAATGCATTTATTTCCTATACTATACATGGCAATATTTATATAATAAAAAAATAAGAAATTAAAACGTATAATAATGGGTGAATAAGTAAAAAATTTATTTTTTCTATGGATTTAAAATGTCTCAAATCCAATGCTGAGTTTAGGCATTAGAATTCTTCGAATCTAAAATTAAAATTAAAAAAAAAAGCAAAAATAAAATGTAAAACAATCTCTGACCAAATTATAATATCAATATTATAGTTATTAATAATATCATAAAATCATAAAATATTATCATAAAATATAATCATAAAATATTAATGTAATAAATATTTTTATATCGTTGTAAATCCGATTTTTCCTCAAACTCAATTTTGAATTTAAGTTTATTATCGAATCCATAAAAAAATAATATTTTAACCGTCTAACTATTATATATTTTACAATATATTTATAAAAACATATAGATATGATAACGGTTATATGTTTTACAAAAGAGATACATATAAGAGAAATTCTATATAATAATAGCAATCTTTTTTTGTAAATATTTCAAAAGTTAAGATAATTAGTGATAGAAGAAAATCGTTCAAAATTTTATGTTTCTATTATATGTTTATATTGTTCTGTACAATATATTCAAAAATTATCAAAATTTAAGATTATTCTAAATAATTATCGTCAAATGTATCATTAAGCACTTGATTTTTATCTTTACTATTATATATTATATATATTGCTATAATATATATATATTAATCTCATAAAGAAGCTCCTTAAAATAATTTCCACTTTTTATATTATTAAGTTTATTTAATAATTAAATCGAATATTAATATATATTATTATACATTTTTAAATTTTTAAAAAGATTAAAATAAATATTTTTTTAATAATTTTTAAGGAATATTTATTTATTTAAAAATTTACAAGGATATGAAAATTTAAATTTAAAAAATTAATTGAACACTATAACACTAATAACAATATTATTTTCTTAATAATAAATTTGTTTATATCGAATAATAACTATTTAATTAAGTAAATACATATTATATATTTATTATCTGATTTAATTTTTCTTAATACTTTAATAACTATTTTATTATTTATTATTTATCAATGAAAACCGTTAGGTGAAATTATAAATTTTTATTAATAAATGTGAACGATTACTAATTTTAGTTATACTTTTTACTAAAAATATATACCTTTGATTGACATAAAATTTGAAGAAAAAACAGAGACGAAGTTATAGATGAACCACTTCCTCTCCTATTTTTCCTCTCTAAATTTCATGTTAATCAAAAAGCTCCTTTTCAAAAGAATCCTATCTTTTTTTAATTAAGCCAAAAATCGAGATAAAAAGATAAAAAAAATATAATTTTTTATTTTTTATTTAAAAATAATACATGTTAAAGAATTTTGAAATTAAAAATAATTTAAAAAATTGATTCCTTAATCGAAAAAAAGAACAAAATTAATTATTTTTTCAAAATAATTAATAAAAAAAAGGATAATTAATCAAAGAATATAAAAATTAAAAATTAATTAATTTTTCGTTTTAAAACATATATTATTACTTATTATATAATAATTAATATTAATTTTATTATTATTATATATAATTATTATTAAAAAAACTTCAAGGAATTTCACTAACTTCAATCTTTTTTCGCTGCTATTTTACCAAATAGTTTCAGATAATTAAATCTTTTATTATTGTTTTAAGGTACGTTTTTTATCTATTTAATTCATTATGATATTTATATTTTTTTGTCAAGATTCCTAGAATTTTATAAATACATTTTTATAATCAGATGCGTTTTATTGATAACAGTGCAAGTGATACGAAAACAATAATAGATCTGTAGAAACCCAGGAATTTAGATTATAAAAATATATTGTATGGTTGATCTAGTTTTATATCTAGCACATTATTCTTATATTTAATCTATTAAATTTTTAAATCAATGTGGTCACAAAAATTCATAAAATGATTGATCTATTTTTATATCTGATCTATATCTAACCTAATTTTAAAAATTTTGAAATTTTATGTTATTTTAATTGAAATTTTAAGAATTCTTTTTAGATAAAAACAATATTTATGAGAAGGATTACTTTTGATGACTTGAAAAATAAGAAAATTTCGCGAAAATTTTTTTATTATAATATTAGTCTTTATCGATACAATATGAGATATGATTATTAATTAAAATAATGTAAGAAGATTAAAATTCTGTAAGAATTTTTTAATATCTGAGAAAATGTTTAAATTAATTTATTTTAACACTGAAATATTTATGTTATTTTGATTAATTTTATTTTTTATTTTTCATTCAGTTTCAAAATTATAATGACAAAACTTACAATGATAGCAATAAGTAACTTTGTTATCATTTCGATCATTTAAAAGAATTGTCTTGTATTTGAATTCTTTAAATCTGTAAAATACCGAAATTCTCTATGGTAATTAAGCATTTATTATATTAATTATTATAAAATATTATTTATAAAATTATTTATAAAATATTTATAAATGAAGAAAATCTATTTTATCAATTATTAAAAAATATAATATATGTATATATTATAGAAGTTTAAAATATAATTGATATATACATTCATTATTGTGATATATACGATCAATAATATTAATCAATATATTTGTCTAAAATTGAATGATATTGAATGATATTGAATGATAATAAAAGAATCAATTCAATATAAATAATAAAATAATAAAAAAGTTTGTTATTTTTAAAAATAATTTCTTAAATACATATTTATTAAAAAATGCATTATAATGTATACATTTATTACAACAGATTAATAAAAATATTAATTAAATTTAAAATAAACTCATTAAATTATATCTTTAAAGTTATTGAATTGGTTAGAATAAATTTTTTCTTCAAACGCAATATAATGATTATTATTTTAATAAATTATTTTTGTTTTAATATTGAATTAATTTGCATTGAATAAATAATTTTTTCAATTTTATCATATTTAAAGTCGATATGGAATTGGAATTTAGATTCTATTTCTCATTACAATTCATAAAGAAATAGATTCATGATTAAATGATTTTAATAATTCATCCATTATATCTTTTAGTATGTGTTTATAACAGATAAGTAGCTGTCGTATGTTTATACGTAGACAAAATTCTATAAATAATAATAATTTCTATTTGCAAATATCTCTGAAATTAAATCGATCGATAATTATATATATAAGAAAAAGTTTTTCATAAAATGATAAATTTTACAATTTAAAAAATTATGTAAATAATTATCTTAAATTTTAATTGATATGTTAAATCAATTATTTCTTTATAACTTATTTTAATTTAAAAAAATAGTAATTATTTTTTATAATTTTATATAATATATTTATACTAATACTAATAATTACTCAAAAATTATTTATAGACAACTATATAATTTCATTTATGTAATTATTCATATGATTATCTGATATGATACCATTTCGAAATCATCTTTTATTCATAAATAATGTCATATTTTCCTTATTATCTATCTTTTTTTTCATAAAAAATCTTGTAAAATAAAATTCTGAATTTTCAACTAATGTCTTCTTTATTTGAGAGGAATAGAAAGAGAAAAAGTTAATTGGAAAGTATTATAATTGATTGATTATTATGCCACTTATCAGAATATAATATCTTTTTTTAATAATAAATAATAATTTTTATAATTTTGATACTAAATGACTTTTGTCGTCATGATTTCGAATTCATTATCGTTAACATATAATGTTATATTGCTATATAGTTTCATAATAATGAAAATCATTTATAATAGATCACATTTACAATAGTATCGCATGGAAACGAATCTTAATTTATGTGTTTTGATAGATGGCATAGCAATCGCATTAAACTAATCCTTTTTCAATTAATTTTTTTTCTTTCTATTAGTCTTAAATGAGAACGAACATATTGAAAAACTGGAATTTGATAAGATTGTGTGAATTATTATAAATGGGTCATATCTATGAATAATAGATATATGATTTAATAGATACATGAAGATGTCGATGCTAACGCCGCCAATTGTTTTCAATAAGAACTAATCTTTTTTCTTTTTATTAATATTTATATCATAACTTATTTCTATGTAATAAAACAAATACTTAAATAAGTACTTTACTTTAATTCGTATCCTATATTGTATTTTATATAATGCATCATTCTTGTTGATCCTGTTTCTAATACTATATGTCAGAAAGTAATTTCTTATTAGACTAATGATACTACAAAAATTTTCATTTTGAAATTTTTTGGAAATTGTCAATTACATCTATTCTATCTATTTCCATTTCTATGTATTCTTACGTACATCATGTTACTAAGTAGTTCAAATTTTATATAGAAATGAAAATAATTATTTTTTAATGAAGAATTATAATTAAACTTATTTATGTTTTACATAATTTCTTAATAATTAATTAAAAATTTATTTTAATAATTTTATTATTTTAAATTTATTTTTTAAATTAATTATAAATCATAATTTATAATTTATGATAATTATTAGATTTATAGATTATTTTATATATAATTTTCTAATTTAAAAAAAATATATATTTAAAACTTAATAAAATAACTTAATCAAATAAAATAAAAGAAAATTAATATTATTATTATACATAAATAAATATTATTTTATTTGAAATCAACGATATATATATATATTAGTAATTATTGTGATTATGAATAATTAGAAAATAAATCATTTTTATGAATGTTGAATAAATATTTTTTATTAAAATTTTATAGTAAGATGAATGAAATTAAAAATTAATAAAAATTTTATGCAAATATTTTTAATTTGTAATAAAATATTATAATAAAATATAATATTGAATTTTGTTAAGGAATGTAAACTCCTCATGAAAATCGCCCCATCTTTCACATATGATTCAAATAATCATTTGAATAATTTAAAAAGATATTTTTCTGATTTAAGATATTATATGTCATATATATTTAGTCATTAATATTATTATTATATTAAATAGATAACAAGGAGATAACAAGGAGATAACAAGGAGATTATTTATATTCTCGTTTAGAATTTCGTTTAGAATTTCATATATATATCATATATCATAGAATTTCAGGTTATAACTTTTTTATATCTATAAATATCAAAATAAAATTTGTTAATAATGATACATTTGAAAACATAATGAAATAGAATTTAATAATGAATATTTCGAATTGTTCGTTTTTTTTTTTTAGGGGAGAGAATTACAATTAGGAAATTCTTCATGTTTATTTACTTTTAATCATGTAGTAATTCATATAGTAATTTTTGAATTTTACTTTGAATTTTTATTAAAATATATAAAATGTTTCAGAAATTTTTGATCGCAAAAATAATTACTTTTAGATTATTAATATGAATTTCCTTTATTATTTCTTAAGTTTTGTTATGTTTTCTTTTTTATGCTTTCTTTTATGTTTTCTTTTTTTAATAAAATAAAGAAAATTAAAAAATCAAATCAAAATAAAAAGAATTTATATATTTGATTATATATATTATTATATTCGTTATATATATTTATGGAATATTTTTGGACAAATAATTTAGCAGAGATTAAAATGAACAAAAGTTTGTATAAAAATTTCGATTGAAGCTTATTTATTAAAAACAATTGAAGTTTGCATTAAATAAAGCAAGATAGAAATAGAGTGAGACTGTTCTTGTTCTGTCTTTATATCATGATAGCATTCTGTTTTTGCCTTGTTGAATACAAATTTAAATACTTATAACTTAATAAACCTCAACCATTATTTTTGTATATCAACTTTTGTTTTTATTTTAATTTATAAAATTGATTCTCCAAAGATGCCTCATGAATATATTAATATCCTGTATATATTCTTCTGTGTTAGTATAATGGCCGTTGCCATATCATTGTATTGAAATGTTTTTATACTTGTCACAGTAGTATATAGTAACTAAAGATACGTATATGAGTAAATGAGTCACGACACGACGCGTGCTATAGTGCGTAATATATAACGCCAGTAAAGTGTGATATTTCTATAAAACTGTTTTTTCTATTGTGAAAAGTTCTTTTAAAGTGAAACTATGTGCTCTACAAAAAGAGATATTATAAACGACAGTAACAAATATAATAATGATGTCGGAGATGCATTTGGATGTTCTAGGTAAGATAAGATTTTATTTTTATATTTTCTTTTTATTTCCCATATTGTATATTAATATGTGTTACCTATTTTTACGAAATTTAAAATTTTATAGAGATATATTTTTAGATTATAAATATTAAAATATAAATAATTTTATTTATTTATAAAACTAATTTTTATAATTTAATTTGTAATATATAAAATAATATAATAATAACATGCAGAGAAAATTGTAATTATATTATAAAACAAAGAAAATTGTATAATTATTAATTTAATTTATATTTTGTTTTATATAGCTCTAATTATTATTAATTGTTTATTTGAATGAACTTAGACATCAGATATGCCTTTTTTTTATTTTTCAGAAACAGTATCAGTCCTCTTATGGGCCCTTTACAAATAGCACCTACGGACCGTTATGCTACACATTATAATATGAATCATGCAAAACGTGGATTAGCTCTTATTTTTAATCATGAATTTTTTACTATTGCACATCTTAGATCAAGATGTGGAACAAATGAAGATTGTAAAAATCTTATCAATACATTAAAAAATCTTGGTTTTGAAGTAAATGATTTTCATAATTATACACATAGAGATATAGTAAAAAATTTAGAAAGAGGTACTTGTTGATAAATTACTTAAAATAATAATTGTTATAATTTTTAATTTTTAATTCTAATCTTTGATTTTCTTTAATTAAAAAAAAATATTATTTCTTGAAATCTATGTAATAACATATAAATAAGATATATTGAATATTTTTAAAAAATATATACTTTTTTTTTACAGTTGCTAGTATGGATCATTCTCAACATGATTGTTTAGTTGTAGCTATATTGAGTCATGGAGATTTAGGATTACTTTATGCCCATGATACTTCATATAAACCTGATTCTATTTGGGCTCATTTTACAGCTGATAAATGTCCTACACTTTCTGGAAAACCAAAATTATTTTTTATACAAGCTTGCCAAGGAGATAAATTAGATGCAGGAATAACATTAAAAGAACGTACAGAAACTGATGGTCAACCAGCTTCTACATTTCGTATACCAAGTCATGCAGATTTTTTAATTGCTTATTCTACAATACCAGGTAAATATAATATTAAAATAAATTTATTATGTTTATTTTTATGCTTTATTTGAATTTACATTATGTTTTTCTTATTTCATTAATTTTTTTAATTTTTTATTTATTATATTATAAATATAAACATTTAAAATAATATTATAAAATAATATAAATATAAACATTTAGAATGATATTGAATAACTTATAATAAAACTGAAAAAATTATAAAACTGAATTAATTATAATTTAATTTCATATAATAATATAATTTAATATTATATAATAATGTAATTTATATATTATATAAACTATAATTTTCTAAAAGATATAAAGAATTATATTTAAAATCTTTAGAAAAAAATTATATTTATATTTTTAGTTATCTAGGAAATTATTTTTTTAATTAATTTTATGTTTATGTAATTTAGTTAAAAAAAATTATTTATACAGGTTATTATTCATGGAGAAATACTACTCGCGGTTCATGGTTCATACAAGCGTTATGCGAACATTTACGAGAAAATGGTACCCGTTATGATTTGTTAACTTTACTCACATTTGTTTGTCAACGAGTTGCTATTGATTTTGAATCAAATACTCCCGATAATATTACAATGCATCAACAAAAACAAATTCCGTGCATTACATCAATGTTAACTCGTCTGGTAAAATTTACAGCTCCGAAAAACGGAATTGTATAGTCGTTTTATATAAAAGTTTTATAAAATATAACATACATAGATTATACGTTACGTACCTTTGTAACACTAATATTGTTAAGAACTAAAAGATAATATTTTATCTATGCAATTTCTTAGATGTGACTGCAATGTAAAGCATTTAAATAATAGCATTTATTTTATACAAACTGCCATTATATTATGTAATATTTACATTAAAAAACAAAAAATACATTATAGCAATATAAAATAGCTTTTATGGTACAATTATATGGTATATACAATTTTTTGTACTTGTCTAAATTAATGAATATATATGCAAATCATATGTTTTGTAAGATTTATATTCATATAATGAAAATTTATAATAGAATCTTTAACTATAATTTTTAACAACTCTTAAATCATTAGAAAATTGCATAAAATGAATGTAATAATAGTCATCTAAAAATTTATATTCAAAACTATTATATAATTAAGATATAAAATAAGTACAAATGAAAAGTAAAATTAGACATCAATTTATAAATATAGTCAAAATTGAATGCCTTTGTAATTGCTGCTTTATGAACAAAATTTTACATATTACAATTTGTATATATTATCTATAAAATTTTGACATCATATTTTAAAAAAACTATTTTTTAATCATTATAATGCAAACAACTGAAGAAATTTATATATTTACACTTTATATAAAAGTCAAAAGGACAAAATTTGTCTTTTCATAACAAGCAATAGTCTATCTTATATGAAAAAAATAAATATTTTCAACTTAGTAATAAAGATAAACTTAACTTGCCTAATTAAAGTAATTGTGATTATATAAGGTGCAATTGCAACGAATATTCGAGTTTTATCTATTGTTAAGAAAATAAATAAAAAATAAGAAAAGCGATTTGCATATACTTTTGGAATTGCTAATACATAAAATGTTATGTTGCTTCATAGTTTGAGAAAGGCATTATTATAATAAAATAAATAAGAATTTAATAAAAAAAAATATTATTATTATAGCAAAAGTTGCTATATTTATATTTGAAATGGCATTACTATGATCTATAAAATTTCTGAAAACGTGATATAACAGTCTTTCATAAGAATATGTAATTTTTAAATATCAATTATTGAAATTTTATGTTATTTTTAATGGTTTAATTACTATATTTCAATGATGTGTTTGTAATGAAATTTATATAAAATATTTTCCATAAATTTTTATCTTTTACATTAAACATTACACAAGATAACATTGTTCCTTACTATAACAATTTTCAGTATAATCTTTCAATATATATAATAAAGTAGTTGCTCAATAAGATAGTATTACAGATAAGATAAAACTACTACTTATAATATTTATTGTATTGTAAATTGTGATAAGTATGTACTGATGTGCTCTATGTATTGCAATACAATTTTTATGTATTTTTACTGCTATTATATAATCGAAAATTTTTTACTATCTTTATATTATAGCTTTTATAAGTCTTTCGTATATGTTCTAACTCGGATATTTAGCTAATTTTCATGTACGTGAATTTGTATGCAACTATAGATAATAAAGTTAAAATAAAAAAGATATTAATTATTAATATAATTTTATTAATGTCATAAAATATACCTATATAATTTTTAAATACATTGTGTTGTGTATCAAAGATAATAATTGAAAAAATATTTAAATCAACATATGAATATATTTGATGACTAGAACACAAATAGTTATACACAGATATTATTTACATAAATAATTATTCATATAATAAAGAATAAACATTTTTGATTTTTATTCTATAGTATATCAGATGAAAATAAAACGAACATTTATTAAATGTTTATATTATAAAAACATAATATATTATAAAATTCGTTAAAATATTTTTCTTGGTGCATTTTCAAATATATTATACAGACTATTCGGACAAAATAGATAAAAATTTAAAGAAATAAAAACACAGAAGTTGGTATGCGAAAATATTCGTTGAAAATGAAATAAGATAATGATAAAGTGAGAGCTTTATCTCTGTTATATTTTATTTCCATCTCGCTTTATTTAGTACATAATTCTATTGCTTAATTTGAACATTTTTGCATATCGATTTATGTGTTTATTTTAGTCTCTAGAATCACGTCTTAGATTTTATACCCATTTCGTCCAAATCTGTATTATTATATATATTCTTTAATAATGGTCCCTTATTATTTTTGATAATAATATAATTTAAAATATTATTCTTGTGTCACTTGTCCAGGAATATTAAGTACTGTTATCTTATTTACAAAATGTTGTGTACATTCTGGTGCTGTATATGGACGATTATTTTTTAACCTAACTGAATTTGTATATGTATCTAATATTATTGGATTTAATATTGGTGAAAATACTTGAAAATTCTTTTGTGATTCTAATGCTTGTGTGGTAAATTTAACATTTTCTGATATATTTTTAATTTCAATGACAGATTCTTCAGTAGTAAGTGGTGCAGTCTTATTTCTATGTTTAAATATTTTCTTTAACTTATTCTCATTTGTTACTATACCTACAAATATTGTTTATATGTTATTATTATTATAAGAAAGTTTTATTTCTTTATTATATATTATTTAATATTACATACCATTTTGTGAAATACTTGTTGTATGAACATCTTCCTAAAATTATAATAGATAAAATGAGAATATAATAATTTATTTGAAATAAAATTTTAATAATATTACCCTTTTTAAAATTAGTTCTTTGATTGGTTTAAAAGGATTGGAATGGATTGATAATCTTGATGGTGAATCTAATGCTATACTTTGTACTTCAATATTTTTTTCATGTTGAGCATTCTGAAAACTTTTAAGTTTACTATTTAAAGTTGTATAATTCTTCACTATTATATCCAGCAGCCATCTATGTAAATTATTTTTATTTAATGAAAAAAAAAGTTAAATTTATTACTATATTCAGTATAAAAATAAAAGTTTATTACATACTTATATCCATTTTTTATACCAATTGTATTATCTTTTGATTGATCTCCTTTGCAAATACACGAACATATCTCCACTCTCGTGGGACACTTCATAGTATTAGCAGCATGTTCTACATCTAAATTCTCAACAAGATCTAATTCATCAATAGCTCCATTTATATCTTGTTTGTTTGCAAGCCTATTATAAAATATTATATATGTATATATATTTAATATGTATAATTATATATGTACATATATTTATATATTTAATATATAAATATATAATATATATATTATTAATATATAATTTAATATATATATATATATTAAAATTTTATTAAAACAAGCATATTATATACATGAATATATTTTATGCACTTATATACATTGCATCTACAAAATAATATGTATAAACAACAATGTAGAAAGATAAATAACATATTTAATTTTCTTACAACAACAATGGTTTTCCTGAAATACATTCATGTGAAATTAATTCACCAAGAACAACTTTATTTTCTGTAAGACGGGAAATATCACTAGCATCCACAACATATATAAGACCATGTATCTAAAATAAAAATGATTATTAAATATATATAAATAAATATATATATTAAATAAATATATTTTGTTATTCACCATAAAAATAAAAGAATTATATTTCTATGAAATGTGATTATGATCTCCGACTTTGTAATATTTATATTAAATTGTATTTAATTATTTATTAATTATATTATTAATAATCATATTGTAATTTAATTACTTACACAATTATAATATTTTGGCCACAAAGATCTGATTTGAGAACTACCACCAATGTCATAAATTTTTACAGTGTATGTTTTGTATTTTAAAGATACTATATGGAATCCCATTGTAGGTAATGTGTTTTTATCTGAATCTAAAAATATATATATATAATTATTAATAACTTTAAAACATAAATATATATTAAATATAATTAAAATTATAAATTTATAAAACATTTTTTGTTAATTATGTTAATTATAATTATCAAAAAAAATTGCGAATCAAAATATATGTATATATATACCTCCACTGATACAATTTAAAACCGAAGTTTTTCCCGCATTATCAAGGCCTAAAATAAGCAAAATAATAGTCCTAAAAATCAGATTATTATTAAATAAATATTTTCTTATTAATATGAATATTTTATTATATAAAATTATTACTTTTCGGAACATTTTTTCTTTTGTAACCTTTGTAGTACGTTTCGCATACAATTACCCATTATAATAAATCTGTTATATGTTGTACTTTTAAACTAATTCATGTCATGTTGTACTGTACATTTCTATATTTAAGAAATAGACTTAAATATAATATGGACCAATTAACAATCATTGCACGTAAAACACATCTATATTAATTATAGTACTATCAATATAATGAATATAACTTCATATGTATAATATGAATAAATAAAATAAAAACTCTGAATTCTAAACTAAAAATTTATTTTTTCATACGTAAATATACACAAATGATTAAATCATAAAATATAAAAAACAATACACGTACTATATATTATATCATATAAAAAATTATAAAAATTATGATATATCGAATATAAATTTATAAATGAAAATATAAATGAAAATATAAATGAATTTTTTTTAATTATACTAATATTTTCGAAATTATATTTTTATACAACAAAATTTTATGATATCTAAATAATATATTTTTTTTAAGTTTCTTTCTATGTTCTTTTCATACTTCGTGTCTTTTCTTCAATCATACTTAAAAATGTCTCAAAGAATTTTTTTAATATATATTTTTTAATTTTGAAATATATAAATAAATAATTAATATTGAATATCAAGAACATATTAATAATAATAAATAATTAATAAATAAACAATTTATTTTATTCATATTTTATATTATGTTATTAAAGTCATTAATTAGAATTTTTAAGAATACTTTGAAAAAAAGATAAATATATTGTATCATATTTGATTTTGTAAACAATATATATATATATATATATTTAATACTTTTTAATAAATATGGATAAAGGTTATTTATTGTCAAATAAAGTTGGTTTTATTGGTGGTGGAAATATGGCAAGTGCTATTGGTGCTGGCTTAATTCGTAAAGGTAATAAAGTTTTTTAATATAATTTATAAAATTAATGATTAATTGTAATACGAAAAATAATGATATAATTAAATTCTTATTACAGGTATTTTAAATCCAGATAATGTTTGGGTTTCTGCTCGTACAAATAAAACTTTAGGCTTTTGGAATGACCTTGGTGCTCATGCTACATTAAAAAATGGAGAAGTAGTAGATAATTGTGATATTATATTCTTAGCAATGAAACCTCATATGTTTGATGATGCACTTAAGGGTATTAGAGAAACGATGACAAGCAAAGCTTCACATATACTTTTTGTTTCAGTTCTTGTAGGAGTTACATTAGATTGTTTAGCTAATGTAAAATCACTATTAAAAATATAGATAAGCCATGTTTGTATAAATAAATATAAATTTAATTTAATAATTAATATATTTTTAGAAACTTAAATCTATTGTTACATATCCCAGAATAATTAGATGTATGCCTAATACTCCAATGATGGTTGGAGAAGGAATAACAGGTAAAATAAGATATAAAATAAGATAATATAAATATATAAAATAATAATAATATATAAATAATTATAATTTCTAATGTTTAGTATATTGTTCTATGAATACAACAAATCAAGATGAAACTATAATAGAAAAATTATTTTCATATATTGGTGTAATTGAAAATGTTCCTGAATCTCTTATGAATGCTATAGGTGGTCTTTCAGGATCTGGTCCTGCTTATGTAAGTATAATTAATATTATATATTTTTTTGAAAACAAACATTAAAATTAAATAAAATTTCTCTAGGCATATCTTGTTATAGAAGCATTAGCAGATGGTGCTGTGAAGATGGGTGTTCCAAGACCAATGGCAACAAAATTTGCAGCTCAAGTATTAGTTGGAGCTGGTAAAATGGTATTAGAAACAGGTAGACATCCTGGTCAATTAAAAGATGAAGTATGTTCTCCAGGAGGTACAACTATTACAGGAGTACATGCTATGGAATGTGGACAAGTTAGGTAAAAAACCATGAAAATATTATATATAAATTCTCCAGATATTATCATCTTGATTTTCATTCCTATTATTATCTATAATAAAAAATGTTTCACATGAAATTAAACATTTAGAATAATTGAATTAATTGAATGAAAGGAAAACATTAAAGTATTACTTTATATGTTTCTTGTTTTTTATGCAATAAATTTTAAACTTCAAGTTAAAATATTTCTTAAATTAATAAATTTTGAATATAAATTAATATTTTTTTAGAGAGAATCAAATATGAATTAGTATAATAAAAAAATATATAATTCTATTTAAAAAAAAGACTCGTATATGATTACATAAAAAAAAACTAATAATAATAATATTAGAATATGTCTTTTCTAATTTTCCATTCAATTTTATTTAAAAAAATTTTTATTATCAATAATAACAATACTATAAAAAAAGATAGTAATATCTGATGAATATTTTGTATATTATTGCATTATAACATTATTAATTATATTTGTAGAGCTTCTATGATGAATGCAGTTGAAGCTGCAGTAAGAAAATCAAATGAATTAACATCTAACATAAAATAAAAAAAATTGTAAAATATAAATATAATAATAATATATAATATGAAAATATGTAATATAATTTGCATTTTTATAAATTTCTTTATTTTTAAGAAATTATTTTTTTAAATTATCTTTGTTTTTAAGAATTATAAGTATTTTTTTAATTTTAAGATGTTTATTATTAAGATAATTTATTATTTAAAAATACAAATAGTACAAATAAGTTCTAATTTAGTATGAAAACAAGTATTCAAATAAAATTGATTTGCTATTTTAAATAAATACAATTTTTATTCCTTTTTATATATAACTTAATTATAATGCTAGAAAAAATAAAATATTATATTGATAATGTATATTATATGTTAAATATTTTACAATTATATATTATACAAAATGTAATTGTATGTAATTTGTATGTTACATATAAAAATATTATGTTTTTGAATATTCTACACAACGAGATGGATCCGTAGGATAATATTCTTGACACTTGGTCATAAGTCTTTTTAATGCTTGAATATATTTTCTTTGAGTTTCATCATTCATTACATGTGCCACATTTTTTGAAAAAATTTTTTCTCTTCCGGTACGCGCATGAATACCAACCATAGTTACTCCAATAGGCCATGGAGAATTTCCTATTGCCATTTGTAAATATGCATCACTCGCCTACAATAAAAAACTTGTAATATATACATTATTTTAAAATCATGTATATATTATATAAATTTATTAATATACTTACTAATATATAATTACGTTCAAGTAAATGTTTTACAATATCAGTTAAACTATCAGTAATATCTTCCGGAAGGGATTTATTTTTTAATTTTCTAAGAAGAGGTTTTAAATATTCTCTTGTTTGGGCATAAGTAGCACTAGCCATTTTTCCTCTAGTGCTCATTTTTTCTGCAGTACTTCTACTATTTAATTGATTGCCCCACATTTGTACTAAGAATTGTATGAATTGTGTAATGACATTTAAATCAAAATCTCTGTCACCCTTATTTAATTTTATGGACATTTTTTGTAAATCTTCATAAGTAACTCCTTCGTCTGGCACATGTACATCTCCTTTTCCATCACGATCTTGAGGTTTAGAAGAAGCTAATATTTCATTCAAATATGCTTGATCTACTTGTTCCATAGCTTCTTGGAAATCATTTCTAAAACCCTTTAATTTAAAATAATTTTATTATATAGTAATTTAAAATAATATTATTATATAGTAATCATTACGAATATTTTATTCTTTTAAAATATTTTAAATACTTACTTTATTTACTTCAGGTTCAAGAATTTCACATTTTCTTAATCGTTTAAAGGCTTCTATTTCTGATTCTCCAAATAATAATATAGGTTCACTTCTTTCACGTAATCTTCTAATTACTTCGTGCCTAGGTAATGTTAAATGCTCAGAACTACCATCAGTTACAGAATCTTCTTGTTGTTGAGTTGTATCAATTTTAATATCATCATCATTATTTTCTTGTATTTCTTTTATTTTTTGATCCTTTGTCATTAGTTCACTTCTTCTAAAATATTTTTTGTTATTTTGCTGTAATATTATTTTATTTTAAATAAAACAAAAAATAATTAAAAAGAATATTATAAATTGATTATTAAATAAAATATTACCAAAACATTGCTTTCCTCCAACTGTTTTCTTTTTTTCATTATTTCTGCTTTTAAAACATCCATTATTAAAAAATTTCAATGAATTCGATTTATATTAGAAATTATTATATGTATATGAATAACAAATTCAGAAATTGCCCTAAAATAATTAAGAAATTATTTTTCTGTATTTAATTTTTTAAGGTTATTTATATATTATCACAATTTATATATAGAATAGACTAATGGCGGGCATTATAATATCGATATTTCAAATATCGATACTTTTCAATTCAAATATCGATACTTTATACTGGATTATATTGATATTTAATGTGATAATATATTCCAGTATTGATACTTAATACTTAAATTTTAGAATTTCAATACAAACATATTTCTTGTAACGTATTGAATAATATGTTATAAGAGAAAAGAAATAATTACTATTTTTCTATAAAATTTTTAATTATTTCAAAATTTATTTTAATAAATATACTTAAATGGAAAGTACAAAAATGGTAATGAAACAAATAATAATTATTTAATAATGAACAAGAAATTATTTAGCAGAAAATATTTACAGTTGTTGTTTTTAGATTCGTTATTTATTGAAAATTTTTCGATATTCGATCAAAACATTCTATAATATATTTTATATTTTTATCTATATTCTAGTTATATTATTAAATATTTAAAATATTTAATTTAAATAAATAATTTATTTTCATTATCAGATTTTGCTACTTTTAATTATAAGTAATATAGATATATATAAAAAATTGATCAAATTTATTGTCATCAATAGATTATCATGTAATGCATTTTTATGTTTCAGATGATAACATAAATGAGAGATACATAGTGATATTTTCATTTTTCCATGAAATAATATCAATGTATTTCTAATCTATCATGAATTTCCTATTATGATATATATAAAAGTAAGAAACAACAGCGGGAGATGATTTTGATGCCATTTTTAAAAAAATTTTCCATTTTAAAATAAATGCTCAGATATTAAAACATTATTGTAAAAATTTCTTTTTGATAATGTCTCTATTCTCATTCCCACTATTATTCTCCATATTTAATATAATTAAAGTATTGGAATGCTTGCTGAAAATAATTATGTATATTATGGTTAATTTTTCAAAGTAATATTATAACTATAGTAAAATACAAATATCAAGAATATATAAACTTTAAAATAAAGTCAATATTTTGAAGTTAGAGAAAATTTTTCTTTTATATAGATATACAAAAAAAAGTCACAAAAATATTTGAATACTTAGAAATAAGCACAAATTCATATTATATTATATTATATTATATTATATTATATATATTATATTAATTATAATATATTATTTTATATTATTTTATATTAATTATGATATATTATTAGAATTAATATTAAGACATTGTTTAAGTTTAATATAATATACTATATTATAGTTATTTATATTTAAAATATAGATGATATTTGAAAAAAAATACAAGAGAAAATTAATATTAAAAGAGAATATTAAAATTTAAAAAAAAAAAAACTTACAAAGAGATATTGAATAAAAGTAAATTAATGATTCAATATATTATTAAAAAATTAAATAATACAGAAAATTTTGCAAATGAAATTAATAAAAATGAATAAAAATCGATTTTAAAGAAATTAAAATATCAAGGAAAAAAAATAATTATTCATAAAATAAAATTAATTTTAATATTGGTTCTAAAATTAATATTTATTTAAGAATGCAAGGAAAAAGAATCTTATCAAAAAATTTTACAAAAATTTAGTTTTATATAGTACAATAATCATAAATAAATAAGAAACTGTTTTAATAAATTAATTTTTAATTAGTAACAGAGATTGAATTTTATGAAAAAAAAAATATATTGATAAAGGAAACATTTTCTGAGATATACTTTTTGATAAAAGCAAATTTAATATAAATATTTTTTATTCTGATGCAATTATATTTAAAAAAAATCGAAAATTGAAATGAAAATTTATATCTAACTATAAAACATGATAGTGTTAGTATTCTATATAATATAGAATTATATGATAGATAATGATACTGATATTTATAAATAAAATATTAGATAAATATTTTCATTTAAGTTAAAGAAAAATTTTAAGTAAGCTATCAAAAAGTTAAATTTAATAAAAAATAAATTGTTATAACTTTTATTTTAAATAGTGAATTTTGAATGATTTTAAACATTGCTTGGATATTATACAATATATACTATTTAAATATGCCATTATAAAGCTTAATTCTATCAAATATTTATGGTCTTAAATAAATAAAAAATAAAATAATTATGAAATAAATAACAAAGTATTATTAAAATAGATAATATATTGAAATATGAAATATTATAGATATAAATGTTATGTTTTATATAAAGTATTTAAAAAATGAGAACATTTATTAACTGGAAATTCTTTAATTTTCCTTTTTGTTATAGTTCCTTTTTATTAATAAATTATTAATAAGAAATATTGGCCAATCACGTAACTTAGTTAAATAAATCAGATATATTTGATTGTTTATTGTTTTATTATTACAGAATGTAAGATTTATGAGACAAAAGATAACATAATGTATTATATAATTACATGTATTATATAATATAATGTAATTTTATATCATAAAAGATAATATAATGTATTCTATTATTTTTTTCTTATTATAATATATCTTATTAAATTTATTTTATTTACTTAATCATAATTCATTTTTATATTTCTATATATTATATAATTAACTCCTATATAAATTAATATATATATATTTTTTCTTTCTCTTTCCTTTTCTATTTCTTTTTCTCTTCATTTATAATTCTTGTTTTGCTTCTATGATTTCTATCGTTTTTTTATACCTACAATTTTTATTTTTATTTTTTCCTTTTTTCTTTAATATATAATATATATTAGAATGTCTATATAAATATCTTATAAATTAAAACAAAAATAAAAATATCAAATATAATATTAAAAATCAAAATAAATTATTATAAAGATAATTTTTATATTTTATATAGTGAAATCAAAATGTTATTCTTAAGTTATCTCTATGAATTATATGAAGTATAAATTATAAATTATAAATCATTTAATCTATATCTATAATGTTATGTTTTATATAAAATATTACTTCTTATATTTATTATAAAACTATTTTAAACATAAATATAAAACGTCTATTGGTATGTATCACAAATTTATTTTCCATCTTTCGTGTTCTTGAATTTTCATTTGATTTTCCATAAAGTTCAGATTTAGAAGCTTAGGAGGACACTTTTTATTTTCTTTTTATATTCATAATTTAAAATTCTTTTTTTTTTTTGAATTACAAAAAAATTAATTTTCTTTTTTTGATTATCTTCTATTTTTTTTTCTTTTTCTAATTTTTATTTTTTTGTTTTTATTAGTATCATTTTTTTTTCTTTTTTTTTAAATTTATTCATTTTAATCTTCCACATTTCTTTCTTTTAATCATTTTGTCTTTTTATTTATTTTTATTTTAATTATTTTTAAGTACCTTTAACTGTTTTTCAATAGTTTCTTTTATTAACTTTCTCTCTTCCTTTCTTTCATTATTTTTTTTCAAATCATAACTCTTAATTTTGCTTCCTTATCTTTCTTTTCATTCTTTTCTTTTTCTTTCATTTTTATATTTTTTCTTTCTCTTTCCTTTTCTATTTCTTTTTCTTTTCATTCATAATCCTTATTTTGCTTTTATGATTTCCATCATTATTTTTATACTTATGATTTCTATTTTTATTCTTTCTTTTTTCCTTTATTTTCTTCTTCTTTCTTTTGTTTTTATAAATATTTTTCACATTTGTTTTTTTATGCTATCTTGATTTTATTTATAAAATTCAAAAATTTTCTTTTATTAGTCATTTTTTTTTCTTTTTGTACTTTTATATTTCTTTTTTTTGTTCATTATGTATTTTCTTATTTATTATTAATTTTTTATTTTCTTTTTATTTATTAATTATAACATTTTATATTTTTTCAAAATTCCATCTTTTTTCTTTTCTTTCTTTTCTTTTTTTTTCTTCTTTATACTATTTTTTTTTAATTTTCTTTACATTTTATTTTCATCATGTGTTTATATTTTTCTTTGTCCTAATTTTCTCAAGAATTTTACCATAGTTCTACTTCTTTACTCTTTTGCATTTATTTCTTTTTGATATTTTTACGATATTTTTTTTATAAACTTTTATTTATCAATTTTTCATTTTGATACATTCTTATTTTTCTTTTTTTTTCTTTTTTTTCTATCAATTTTTTTAATATCTATTTTTCTTATTTTTTTTTTCCTTTGTTATTTTTTCCTAATATTCTTACTATATCATTTTTTATAATATTCCTCAATCCTCCCGCATTCTTCCATATTTCTTTTTAGTCTTATTTAATTCTTTTTTACATAATCTATATAATTTTTCTTTCAATCAATATTTTTTTTTTTCAATAATCTGAATCTTGTAAATCTTTTTTTCTATTTTCCTTCTCGAATTTTGAATTTTCTTTATTTTTATTGTTATATTTATATTTTTCTATCCTAAATTTAAAATTTTAATTCAATTATTAGTTTTTGAGATAGTGACAAAAAATTTTCAATACAATATATTGAATTGTGCCAATATAGACATAATTAAATGCTACCTATAGATGATTGTTTTTATTTTTGTATCGTCATTGTATTGCGCACATTATTAAATATAACGAATTAAATAATGTAGTAATGAAATTTATATGCATAGAATGTTCCATGTAATATCGGCTATAACTTTGATCATTCAAGGAATATTTTCTATCTGTATATTTATCTCTTTAAAATCAATCTGTCAATTAACTTGATTATTTTATATTTATTGTTACATTGTCTAATTGATTTGATCTTAAGTAGTTGAACTTATATTGAAATATGTTGTAAAAGAGTTTGTTTAATGTATCTTTTTTTATATATAATAAATTGTCGGCTTTAGTTTTCAAATTAAATAATTATTCGAAATATTCTTCATTGATTTTTATAATTTTTGGATATATTCTAAAAAAGATTTTGAACAACTTTTTTCTTTGCATATTATTGTTTTAATTTTCGAGATATTTATTAAAAAATATTGCTATTATTATAAAGAATTTTTTTTATACATGTGCAATCATCCATAGTTGTTTATGCAAGCATATTTATCTATCGTTTCTATAAATATAGAGTTATTTGCAATAAATTTTTGATAGTATATCGTTAAATATCAATTTAACATAAAAATATTGCTTGTATTATTTTTGTAAATATACACATTTATTAAACATTGTATTATTTGTGTATAACAAATTAAAAATATTAATTAATTAATTGAAAAAACCAAATTTAAAATTTATTAAATAATATTTTTAAAATTAGTTGGTTAAGAGATTTTTTCCTGACAAATTAATAATGCCAACAAAGAATTATTTATAATAATAATAATAATAGTAATAGTTATTATTATTATTATTTTTTTTGTCATCATTCATTTTAGGCTAGTGATTAAAAAATATGTTTAATAACGAATTTATTTGATTTGTAACAAATATTTAATATCCTCTTGCAAATAATTCTAAAATATCGAATGAGTAAAAAACAATAATACATATTAAAGAAAAATAACAAATTTATCTAAAATAGAAATAAAATATAAAATAAATTGTCAACAAAAAATAATTTTTAATATTTTAAATAATCTTAAATAATATCTTATAAATAGAAAAAGAAAATATTAAAAAGAAATATTATATTTAATTTTTATAAAAAATTGTTATTTTATAATTATTTTAATTTTTCTTTTTATATTTTTTTTCAAATACGTACTACCTATCTAATAACTTTTTTTTTATTTTTAAAATATACAAACGAAAAGATAAATCAAAATAAAAAATAAAAGAACATTTTTGGTAATTGAAAGATTGTTGATTTAGATTTCTGCATTTTTGTTTTTAATACATATAAATATGTATTGATTCGATTTTGAGTATTATTACTACTCTCATTTTTTTTATCTATCCTCTTTTTCTAATATTCTTGATCGGTATTAGTGATTAGTAATGGTATTTCAGTAATATATGGTTAGTTATGTCACGAAATTATGTCTACTGAATTTGATGAAATAATATTTGAATACATGTTTAATTAAATAACTTTCATATAAATATTATATTAAAAATTATATTATAAATATTATTAATATATAATTGTAATAATAAATGATAGTTATATATAGAAATAATATTTTAAGAATTCAGTGAATAAAAATATTGTCTGTATGCAATATCATAAAAAGAAAATTATTATACAATATTTAGATTTTTAGTACAGATTTTTAATGATAAACATGATATTAATATTTGATTAAAATGTGGATATTGAACTTTAATTATTATTTTTTTACAGTTTCATTTTAATCTCATATCAAAATAACAAAATAACAAACATTAATTACAAATGAGATAGAGACAAAATTGATACGCTGATTTACGTTCAATAATTTATATAATTCAAATTAATTGAATTATTAATAATCTAATTATTATTAATAATTTTTTTGAGAGAATAATGAAGCGAAACAAATTTGTATATGAAAAAATATATTTCTGTATATTTTATATATTCAAGATATCTCATTTAATACATAATATCTATTATAATATTATAATGATATAAAATATTGATTTTAAAAAATATTTAATAATTAAAAATAATGACTTGCCAGTTATAGTAAAGTAATAAAGTAACTCAATTTGATATTTATGAAGGTATTTATCTTTTCTTCTGTATGTAATTCGATTTAAAACAATATGTTGAATCAATATGTGATTCGAAATGATAGAAAAAGAATGACAATGAATCAATTGATAAATTTAATCGAGTACGAATATCTCCATAATAATTTTATTATATACATTTATTATTATACATTTATTAATTTATTACATTAATTATTACATTTATGAAAAAATAATGCAATACATAAAAGTATAATAAAATTAATAAAATAAATAATAAAATTATAAAAATTTTCATTTTGTAAAACTTAATTTGTTTACTTTTATGAATTACGTAAATTACAAAATATAATGTTTATAAATATAATACATTAAATAAGAGAAAAATTAAGAAATAAAATTTTTGATGAATATCATATCTTACTATTATGATAATAATGAAAAACAAATTTATATTTTATGTCTTTTTTGTCTTTACATGTTTTTTTATTTATTATTTATTTATTATTATTTTTGCTAAATTATTGAAATTGTAAATATTTGAATAGGAAAATAATAATGTTTATAAGATATGTTACATAAAATCATGAAAGAAAGTGAGTCAGAACATTTTTAATGTTGATAATATTTTTTTATCAGATATGTGCTCAAAATAAATTGAAAAATAGTCGAGAAAATAAATAATATTACATTATTATAAAAAATAATCTTAACATTATATTGTCATTTAATTTAAAATAATGTCTAAAAATTTTGTGAGTCGGAAAATCGAAAATTCTTTACTTGAAATATAAAGATAAAATCTACTTTAAAATCTACTTTATCTTGAACAATATAATTAAAACATCTTAAAATATAATAAAATTTGTTCGTTGTGACATAAATCGATGAATTTTATAAATCTGATTTTTCTAAGAATGAATATAAATAAGATTACAAATAATACAATGAATAATTAGAATTCTGTTCGTGGTATTGATTCTAATTTATTTATCAAGTATATATTTTTATATGTATTTTATTTGTTGGATTGTTAAATGCTCGAGATGATAGCATCCTTCGAATGTCGTAGTTTTGATATCTTTTTGAAACAATAATCATTTAATTTTTATCTCTTATTGGCAATTGGCAATTTCTTTTAATAAGTCTTCCAAATAACACAGGTTTCTGAATTACTGGATCAGAAATCGATTTTTCTAATACTTCCTATCCTCTTCATAGAATTTGCAAACGTGACTCTTTAAATTCCGCATGATAATTTGAACGATGTAATGCTATGTCTTAATATTATTGTGGAAAGGATCGAATATAGAAATCATATATTCTTTTATTTTTATATTTTATTTTCGTATTTCATAGAACCGAAAAATGGAATGTCTAAATTTGCTAAAGATAAATATTTTTGCTTGCGTAGTAAGGATGATTGAATATATTGTTATATAGAGATAGAAAAATAATAATTTTTGTTTAATTTATATGGAATGTTCAAAAAGTGAGAGAATACTAATATGATTTAATAATTAATTAATGATTTTTTAATTTCAAGCAATATTTTCCTTTGCAAAAACTTTTATTAGAAGAAACTTTTATCAAGAATAAAAGAAAATAAAGTTTTTATTAAGAAGTTAATAAAAAATTTGAAAAAAATTAATCAATTATGAAGCGTTAATCGAATCATGATGGCCGAAATTAAATAAATAAATCCAAGTATATTATTATCGAGGAAAGTATATTAAATATATAATTTAATATATATATATTAATATATATAATTTTTATTGAAAGAAAATTATATCGAATTATTTTTTATTCTTAAATAATAAATAAATAACTAATTGGTTACTATTTGTATAGAACAAATGAATATAATTTATTCATTGTTCAAAACAAATAGTGTTCAAAACAAATAAGAAAATAAATATAAAACTTTTCTATCAAATAAATGATAGATAATATATGTATTTGGAATAAAAATAAAAATGATAATATATGATAAATATTAATATAAAATAATAACGATAAATATTAAATTAAAAAATAATTCATCAAATAAATAGATAAAATTAATCATTCATCCAAAATTTAACTCGAGTTTTGAAATATACTACTGAGTTACTTTCTCTTATTCTTAATGGTACTCTGGTATTTTTCCTTAGCATTAAATTAATTCTTAATAGATTAACATTAAACTTAAAAATAATACGAAAACGATATCGTTGAATTAATATATTTATTCTTCACTTCATTGTATAATCATTAATATTAATCAATTAGTTACTTGTAATTTAATAGAAGAATTGATTTAAAAAAATTTTTTTCCTACACTTACACTCTTCGCTATTAAAAATAACTATTATATTTACCAGTATTGGCATCTCTATTATTAATTATTATAACATATCGCATATATAAAAAGTGAGAATATACGTATCTATTATATTAATATTAATCATAGAATTAAATAAAGAAAATTATAAATATTGGAAAGTTCAAATGAAAAATATAATAATATATAATGATTTATATTTATATGTTAATGAATGCATATAAAATAAAAACAAATAATTGAATATGGCAATTGAATATAAAAAATTGAAAAGATTGGCTCTAATATGTTCTTAAGCATTAGTAAAAATTAAATTAATAACATTAAAGAATGTGATATTTGAAAAATAGCATGGGAAACTTTGAGGTATTCATGAATTGAAAGATCCATCTCTTATAAATAACTATATAAAATAATGAAAAAAGCAAATGTACAAATGAAAGAATATATAATAAATATATAATAAATAAATTCATGAATAACAGAAAAATTAAAAGAAGAAAATATTGCTGAATTATTTTCATATTATTTTATTGCTAAAGTTTTTTTCTATCTAGGGATGATTTATTATATATTTCTTAAAAGTAAAACTATAATAGAACTAAAAACTTAAAATTTGAAAATCAAAATACAAATTACAATTGTTAGTAATATATAGGTAGACAATACATATCATGTATTACACATATATGTAACAAATTTATTAAAATTAATCAATATCAATATAATATTAATATAATTTTGATATAATAATATATCAAAATTATTCAATATCAATATAATATGATATAATAATATATCAATGTTAATATGTATAGCTACAAAAGAATGTGTGTAATGTGAATATATAGATGATATTAAATTAATAAACTAAAACATTAGAAGAAATTGATATTTAAAAATTCTTAATAAAGTTAGGTTATGTAATGTTACGTACGTGCCAGAAACCAATTTTTTTTTGTCTTATAAATAATAAAATATGTGTTAGCTCTAACTTTCGTAAAGCTATAATAAATGAAATGAAAATGATTTATTACAAAATTCGTTGTTAACAAAATCCTATTTTAAATGATCTATTTTAAATGATCAAGAGCAAAGTTTATATGCTAATGAAAGTTTATGTTTATATTGAGTGAACTTACAAAGTTCTAAAAATTCTGTTAATTCGAAATTACAAAGTTCAAGAATTTAACATGTTGTAATATTTTAATAAAAATGTTTCTAAATCCGAACTTATAAAATATAAAAAATAATACTTAAAATATTTCGCAAAACAGAACTGTTTATCATGATAAAAATAATGAATTATAAAACAATAAATATTGAAAAAAAATATTAAAACTAAATGGCATGAAAAAATTAATCATTTCAACCAGAATTTGAAAAGACTTATATAAAACTTATATATGAAATTTCACTAAAAATTTTAAATATGAGATATATCATTTAAAAAAAATTCATATAATTAAATTTAAAAATTTCTCGAAAAGAAAGAAAGAACTGAAATTTTAGATTTAAATAGTATATACCAATACTTATTGGAGCCATGAAAGAGTATCTACTATTACATAGTAGAGGTATTTCATTATTTTTCTTAATCAGATATATAGAGATAATAATAATTAAGAATAGATTCCAAACATTAAAAAATTATAAAATTTGAGTTGAGAAACAAATAAAATAAATAAAATATATCATATATTCAATAATGCAAAAAAATATATTTCAAGATGTACAGCAAAATAATTTACATTTTTTAATATATCAGTATCAGTTATATAGAATTTTTTGATCATAGATTTTTTAATTTTGATAATCATTTTTATATATAATTTTTATATATGATAAGTTTATTTTATAATTAATTAATTGATTAAAATTTAATAATTAAGATTATTATTTTTTTGTAATTGTAATTATTTAATTGATTATAATCTTATAATTAAAAATATAAAATAATAATTTAAATTATTATATTCTTTTTTAATATTATAATTTCTAATAAAATATATAAATTATAAATATTTTTAATAAAATATATAATAACTTTTTAATAACTTTTATTAATATATATAATATATAAAATATATAAAATATAAATAATTAAATAATCAATGGATTTTATAAATATATATAATTATAAAAAACATGTTCATTGCTTTAATTGTTATAATCTAAATTGTTAAATATTGACAAAAAATTTTTATATATGCATTTTTAATATTTTGTATTAACAAATATATTTATGCAAAATTTGTTGTTACTTTTAAACAGACATCACTAAATGCAAAAAAAAAAAAGAAGAAAAAATATATTTGACAAAATATATCTTTTAAAAGTTTAAAACAGGTATATTTTTATAATTAATGCATATATTTATAGTTGATGAAATATTTTTTAACATCATATAATTTCAGAATGCTATTTTAAATAAATTCTTTCCAATAAAATTATAACTATATATTCAACTTTGAAAATATATTATTGTAAGGGACAATTGTACATGCTTGATGTACATTAATTATAATTTTTAAATATTAATAAAAAATTTTTATGTATTCATTTTTTATATTTTTTAATAACTTTTAAAATACGTATATCATGCAAAATTTATCGAGAATTATCGCGTTTATAACAATTAAACATTAAACACTAAAAATAACGAAAAAATATATACATTTCAGAAATGCTATTTTTTGAAAGATTGAAACAAATATATTCCTATAATTGTTATGTTTGTATTTGAAAAAATTTTTTAAAACATTATTTTGATTAAATTCTTAATAATAAAATGATATAACAGAACAAAGTTAGATAACTAAAAAAAAAAACAGGTGTAATTGCATTTTTTTCTACTTTCAAAACATTCTCAAAAAGTTTTAGACTATCTTTAATAATTTTTATACCAATATTTATTTCGAATAATTATGAATCTTAAATTTCATTAACTTTGAATAAATTTGAAAAAATTTATTTTATTGCGTTTAATTTTTTTATTGCGTTTTGGTCAATTTTCAATTGCGACTGAATAAAATTCTAAAAATGATATTATAATAAAAGTTATAAAATATTGTGAGCTGAAGCAATAAATACAATAAATTATATTAGAAATAGATTTTGAATCTGCATTAAATAATATCATTCCTATGAAATTATATAGCAAAAAAAAGCTATATGTCGGGTTTGTAAAAAGCCATTTAGGTTTGGATATAAAGCCATGGCAAAGCATTGCATATAAAGTCATTAAAGAACAAAATATTATTTTTGGAATAGAAAAATTTAATTAAAAGGATTAGTCATATATATATAATGATACTCAAGCGAATCCAAGGCATATTATAATGAATATATAATGATAAGATTATAGTTGCTTGATATTGGCATATATAAAAAAATATATTTTTTATAGAAAAGAAGTTTCAGAGTTTTCAAAAAGAAAATATAACTATAGATTTTCTGCTTAAAAGAAATAATAATATATAAAACATAAATAATGATAAAATATCATCAAAAAAAAAAAGAAGACACAATTTCTGAAAAAAAAAAATATTTAAGTGATAAAACAAATATTAGTTAAAAGATATGACAGATTAAAAATGATAAAAATAGAAAAAGAAAAATTTGAAATAATTTCGAAAATAATTCATTAACTCCAAATAAAATTGAAAATGAAAGTAATAAACAATTTTGACTAGTGACATTATAGAATATAAAATGTAGAATATGTTAATATAAAATGGAAAATTAATTTGTTAATGAAAAACTTGCTAATGAAAACGAAAAAGTCTTATCAAATAAATGAGTACTTAAAATAAAAAGAAATCAGATAAACTTATAGACAAATATAAAATAAAATTATTATGAATTCGAGATTATGAAAAAATATGGTATACATTATGAGAAAGTATAATCAGGCAAAATATAAGACGATATAAACAATTTTAGCTATTTCAATCGAAAGCAATATACGTATATTAATATATTATCAACTATATAATATCAATTAGATTACGTGTAACTTATAAATATATTTAAAGTAATTTAAAAAAAATAATCTATATTTAAAAAAATATAAAAATCTTTTCCAAAAATTCTTATATGAATTAAAACAGTCTAAAATATAAAAATTAGGACAAAAAATTAAATATTTGTCTAGTATGAATATATAAAAATCTAATATAATAATATAAAATCTAATATAGATTATTATGCATTTGTTAATTTTAATATTAAGAAATTAGTCATTACATAGATGATATTTATATAAATGATTTATTAATCATATCTAATGATATGGATATTGGATATGATATTGGATATGAATTAAATAGATTTAATACAATTAAAAATATCTTAAATATACCTAAAGTAAAAATTTTTTATAAGATTAAGATCCAATCAATTCATATTGTAGAAATTAATGTAATAAGAAATATAGAAGTGAATATAGAAAGCAAATTATTGAATTAAATCAAAATAAATATATTTTAAAATTATTAGAAAAATTTGAGATGCAAAATTGTAAACTAATATTAATGCTTGTGGAATTTGAACTGAAAATAGAAAAAGAAACATCAGAAGAAGAAATATAGAAGTGAATATAGAAAGCAAATTATTGAATTAAATCAAAATAAATATATTTTAAAATTATTAGAAAAATTTGAAATGCAAAATTGTAAACTAATATTAATGTTTGTGGAATTTGAACTGAAAATAGAAAAAGAAACATCAGAAGAAATGATGCAAATTCCTTATAAAAAATTTGTAAGTGGAATATTATATTTAGCTATCGCTCCAATATTGCAGTCAGCATTATTAAATACATATTGAATCAATTTTATTCGATTCTTATTACAATTTATTGGATATGTGCAAAAAAAAAAAAAATTGAAGTATTTAAAGAGTATCACAGATTATTTAATGAAGTATAAAAAATTTTTATTATAAGAACTCCACAAGTCAAAACTTATATAAGCGCAGAAACAACAACGACAGAAAATTGTTTTGGAAATGTAATTATTCCAGCTGAAGAAATAATTATAATAGTTTGAGAATGAAAAAATAATTAACTATGGAAATATATTTAAATATATAAATATATAAATATAATAAATATAATCTATCTATAATAGAAACAATATATATGGTCTTAAACAAAGTATTAAAAGAAAATATATATATTTAAGAAAATTACTAAGATATATAAAAATCAATAGTTTAACAACTAGTCTGATAAAAATTTTATACGATAGTTAAAATATAACATATTTATGCAAATATTTCATATAATCGAAATAATAAACATTGACATAAAACATCAAACAAAATGGAGAAATCATAAAATACATTAATATAGATAATATTATATTGGCGGATAATATTAATAAAACATTACATAAAAATATATTAAATTATTAGATTTGAATTTGTTAAATAATAATAATATGTTAAACAATAATAATGATATAAAAGAAGGATGATATAATAATAGAAAAGATATTGGAAATTATCATATTTGCTAAATATTTCTATTAATAATATATCGCATATATGGAGAAATATGATTATATATGTATCTATATTATTTTTATATATAATATTATTTCCATATTATTATAACATCATTAACATAGTTATATCTAATAAGGAAAAATTTCTAATTCGAAAATTTAAAAAATTTTGCAGATATAATATTTATATAAATATGTATTATAGATTTTTTTGATTATCCAATATCTTTATTTTTTAAGATGGTAAAATCAATCTTTTTTTAAGGTTATGAAATCAATCTTTGAAAATTAAATTATTTTTTGATTTATTTTTTTGATTACGTTGTAACTTGCATATTATAAGAAATAAGTATATAGAAAAAAGTTTTCAGACAAAAGTTTTTGTTTCTTTGCGTAAGTTATTTTTTTACTATCATTTAATAAAACATTTATTAATTGTCTATATTAAAAAAAGTTATAAACAAAAAGATTAATATCTTAAAATCTTTTTAAATTTGTTTTTTAATATAAAATTTTAATCAACAATTTAAATAATTATATGATGATATAAAAAAACAAAATAAATACTTTTATTTTTAGTAAATATAGCTTTGTTATGATGTTCACTTTCATTGTTAAATTTTTAAAAATAAAAAAATTTTATTACATATTTCTATTTTTTATTAAATAATGGGTCAACGAAAATTATTAGATGGGAATAGAGAGAAAAAAATTTATATATAATTATTTCATAAGATCTTTTTATTTTTAATATAATCGTCGTTTTTTCATTTCTTTATGTATCAGATAAATATATATATATATATATTTTATATTATATATATATTATATACATAATGGATTCAATATAAAATAAATGAATAATAATGAAAGCAAAATAAGTAACATGAATAATATTATAAGTTACTTTTCATAATAATGAAATTTAAAAAAAAAATGTAAACATAAAAATTTACACAGTATACATCATAATAATATGATTGTTGCATACAAGTCTATATTTACATATTAACTTTCTACAGAATATATAATTCCAAAAATGTTGGAATCTGTAATAAAAGTTTTTGTAAAAAAAAAAATATTGCTTGAAATTATTTCAGAAATCATCAATTTATTGATATTTTCTCATTTTTAAACATTATATATTTTTCTATACGCAGTCGATTAGAATAATTGCTTATAAATGCAATAATAATTTAAGTGTTTAAGACATCTCTATAGATGTTTAGATTATTATTATTATTATGTCCAAATATTTTATCCATTATAGAAAAAAACCATGATTGATTTTAGTGAATTCAAATAAATATCATAAATTGAGAAATTAATTATTTTATTTAATTTATTATTATTATACTAATACAAATATTATTCTTCGTGTTTTCATTATTTAAAAAATCCTTACTGCATAGATAATATCATCATAAAATAAGATAATGACATTTTTAATAACTAAAAAATAAATGTCGATGAAATATGTATTATTAAGATTAAGTATTAGCTATAAAATAATAGTAAAAATACCGATGCAAAACCTTCTATTGTTGGATAGTAAACACTGAAGAAAGTAAATAAGTATGGTTTGTTGCAATTTAACATAATGTTTAAAATTAATTTTTGGATGGAAACAGGCATTTTATACCAATTCGTGTGAAATCTGAAAATGATCATAATCATAAAAAAAATCCCATTAATAATATTTATTTTTAATAGATACATATGCAGATGAACGATTTGCAATAGTCTGTTAAGTTTTTTTAATTTTGCATTAATTTGATAAAACAAAATAAACATAAATATTAATAAAGTAAGGAAATACAGAATTCAAAAAAATAAAATGAATGCAATGATATTATTTAAAAAAATTATGAGTAAAGAAATAACAAAAACTGATTTGCTAGAAAAATTTAATATGTAAATAATAATAGGAAATTATCATCTGTAATATTTCTGTAAACCGTTCGTCTACATTTTTATATGTTTGTTATCAATGTAGAGAGTATCTATATTAAGTTCCAAAAATTTTAAAAATTGATATAAATATAATTAGATGAAAACTCATTAAATGAGAAATATGTATTTATATATTTATTATTGCATAAAATTTGCTCTTAATTTAAAAATCTGAATTTCAGCATGAATCGGCAAAATTTAGACGAAGTCAGATGAACAATATTACAATAAATCTTGCTGAAATTTTACGATTTTCTTTGAATTTATATATAACTATTTATTGCAAACAAAATTTTTTCTTAATATTTTAAAATTATTAATAAAATATTGTGTGCTTACATAGTTATGATAAGATTATTAGAACAATCCAATACTTGCTGACACATATAATTCATGTAGAACATATATGACAATTCACAAATAATACACAAAAAATTGATAATTGTTTCTTCGATTTTAGTTAACACAAGGATCGATTGTGATAACTGGAAAATAAATAAAAATATTTTGTTTCGAAACATCTTCAGCATTTCTTAATATTTTTTGCAATTTTTATTGCAATTAAAGAATATAGAAGAGTTTTACTTACACAAAACAAATTAATGCCCAAGGATGTGATAGCGAATATAAGGAGAATACAGTATGTTATTACATTATAATCACGAGCATCTTGTAAAAATCTTTAAAAATAATATTAATTAATATTGATTTATTTCATTAATTATATTACACGTAATATATTTAATATAATACACATAAAACAAAAAATAATACTGACTGTATTACTCTTCTATGTGTAATTACAGCTTTTATTATATACTTTTTTATATTATTATCAAAATGATCTTTAGAACTCTTTAAAGTAGCATTTTGAACAAAGAAACTGTAAATCCGTAAAAGAAAATGAAAAAATATTAGAAATATTATTTATCATTAATATATATTCTTATATAATAATATAGAAAAGATGTAGATAATCTTTTATAAATGGCATTGAAGATTCAATATTTATTTCTTATTATATTCTACATTCTGTAATAGAATATATATTCCATAATAGAATGATTTTAAAAAGTTGATATGTCGATGATATTTATTATTAAATTGTTTAAAAATGTTTGTATATATAGATTTATTACAGATCGTTTTTAGTTTGTTACAGAGAATTTTTCATCCTATTGTAAATCGTTAGTTTTTTAAGAATGTTTAAAATAGGATTGATTTTGAAAATTTCCTAAAGTTAAATTGCAGAGTTATATTACATAATATATTAAAAATTTTTTCAGTTTTTTATTATGATTTTTAGGATAGTTTGATAAGAGAAGATCTTAATTTTTAATTTGTGATATTTCCAAATTAATTTTGTATCAAAGATTAAAATTTTGATAATATTCACTTGCTTAGTTTAGTATTGTCTATAGATGATATATTATTATATAATTTATATAATAATTTATATAATATTTATAATATATTATAATATTATTATATAATATATTATATATTATTATATAATTCTATATTATTCTATTTATTCTGTCTAGAAAATATTATATTTTTTAATTTCTTTTGGAAGAATTTAAATTTTAAAGAATTTTATTACTCATTAATTTATTTAATATAAATTTCAAATTTCAATTTCTATAGTTTATAGATTTTTTTTTATATATAATGATCAGATAATCAGCAAAGAAATAAATTTTAAATAATTGGATTTTTAATAAATTATGATTCATAGATCTATTGAAAACAAAATAATAAGATTTAGAATCCTAACACAGTTTAGTATTTGATGAATTAATAATGAGTTCATATTCTTATATGTCCAATCTTTATAAAAGTTAATATGTTAAGATCAAATCTTTGGATCGAACAATGGATAACAATTATTTGCATATTTTTTTTATATCGCATGTTTTTTTTTAAGTCTAAGGCTATGATTATAATGTTAAAAATAACGCTATATACATTGTCTTTATTAATCGGCCTGGAGTGAAATGAAGATATCTGAAAATTTGATAAAATAGTAATTTATTTACATTGTAAATTTAATAAATCATGATTTCAATTAAAAATATGATTCAAAATATATAGTTAATAATTTTTTTCATTTTATGATATTTATTAAAGATACAAATTGAGAATTTTCTCGAATTGTTTGATTTTTATTAAGATTGGCAATCAAAACAATCTTAACATTTCTTTATAATTATGGAAATAATTTTATGATAAGAATGAATTCTCATTTCTCTTAATAATTGTTTAATTATAAAATTTTAACAAATATTATTATTCTTTAATAAGGAGATTTATTAGAAATTCCATTTCGGATTAATATTTTTGCATTTGAATCTTAAGTTTTTTTTCTTTAAATTAGTAGTTAAATTAGCTTTTATCTTCATTATTTACTTTTAAATGATAATCCTAATAAATAATCAGTTTGAAAATTTCTATGGATTAGAAATTCCTTACCCAAACTGTTTGAATGTTATTAATTCAGTAACTTATTGATTCTTATTGATTCAGAATGTTATTGATCAGAATAAGAACTATTAAGATAAAATAACTATTAAGATAAAAACTATAAGAACAATTAAAATAGAAATAAAGATTTATCGACTGATTCACTGATATATTTATTAATTTATGGAATTCAAGTTATTTGTTGGAATTTAATTATTAATGACTTTTTTTAACGATAATTAAAGATATTTTTATATAAAGATAATTTTTCAAAGATAATTAAAAGCAAGTGTATAAAAAAACATTCAATTTTTTTAATTCAAAATTTTATGAGAATGTGTTGTGATTTATTCCCATGGATTTTAGTAAGACAGATTGAATATCATACAATATTTAATCAAATAAATTTAAATAAAATGTTTTATACAATGCTAAATATTCTAGAATTTATATATATATATATATATATATATATATATATATATATATATATATATATATATATATATATATAATTTAGTTATAATTTATTCGAAATGATTTTTTATTAAAAAATAGATTTTGTAATAATACATATAATACATATACATATAGAATTGTAATAATACATATATTATATATTATATTGAATTAAAATTTCAAAATAGATAGTCTATTTAATGGTGAATCATTTGACTATAAAATTATCTAACATTTATTATTTAACATTAAACTTAAAGTACTTAAAAAATACTCATTAGTTAAATCTTATTGGATATATATTTATGAATTTTATTCGTTTTGATATTTAAAATCTACTCTTAAAAAATATTTTACATTTTTATAAATGTCCTCTGTATACATATGCAGGATGATAAGAAATAATAATAATAATAATACATATGTAAATGAATACATTATTTATTGTATATATATAATGACATTAAAATTTTTTATGAATATTTTGAAAATTAAAAGCGATAGTTTTTTACTTAGTTATATAAGAAAAATGATTTAAAATATTATTTTTTAGCAAATTTTGTCTTGACAACCAATACAATAAATATTTGTTACATTAATAAATTATTAATTATTATAATGATATTTATTTATTTTAATAATATAAATATTATTATAAATTTTAATATATATATATTTAAAATAAACAAATATTTTTTTATCAATTTTCTATTGTATATAACTAAATCTAAAAGATAGTATTTGGACTATAAAATGTGTGAAATATTTTGAGTTGCTAAAAACGAAAATAATAGTAATTTTTTGTGAAAGTTTGGATTAAAAAAATTTGGCAAAACAAATTAATGAATAAAAAAAATTATTAACTTTCTTTAGAGAGAAATATGAATTAAATTAGATTCATTTCTGTAAAAAATTATTATTTTCTTTTTTAGATCCAAAATAAACTCTCAAAATATAAATTTAAATAAAAAATATCGCAGGCCACATACTATATTTATTCAAGAAAATATTAATTTATTGATAATAAGATCATTGATTGACTTCAAATCAGTAAGAGTGCATAAAATAAATTGTATATTATACCTTGTAATCTCACATAAGCTGGCAGCATGTTGTAGCCATAAAATCATTAATGATTCCGTTGCTACAAATATAGTTATTAATAATAGCAATGATATATATAAATATATAGTTGTAAATAAAAAATATTTTTCATCAAGAATTGAATATTCCGTCAGTATGGGAAATTTTTTCAAACGTGTTTCATTTAATGGCTGAATTTTATCTAGAAGACAGGTTGACATATGACAGAATAGTATGATAGCTAATGATGAATACAAAATTGCTGTAATGTGCATATATAATTATGTAATATAATTATTTTAGAATATATGCAACTTAGAATGTAAATTTATTTTATATCTCGAAATATATTTCTTACATGCAAATCGTAATACATAACGTTTTCCTAAACAAGTACGTCTTTTCATAATTTCAAGTGTTTCATTATTCATTTCGATTATTTCCCAATCGTATTTTATTTTATCCATAAACTCTTTAACCTATATTTATAATAATTTTTTGTAATCTTTTATATTTTTTTTTACATTATAATTTAAATATATTATTGAAAACTTACTATTGCAAGTTGATACCAATTTATATTGTACTTTACGAAGGAGCCTAAACTCATGATTAACATCGATAAATATTTTAACATTTTTTTATTTTTGAAAGAATTTTTTAAAACTATACACTAGAAGTAATCAAATTTTATAGAAATTATATATAATATTATAATATTAAAATATATAAGATGTTCTAAAAATGTTAGAACATCCGCAAAATAGAGATTTTTAATTTTTAATATTTTTCTGTACAAAAACTTTCATTGCGAAATTGTTTACGAATTATTATTTGTATTTTAAAAAACTGGCCAATCACGAAGCGTATAGCCTAATTGAGCCGCGACAATAACATTATGTGTTACTGATCGAATACGAATAAGCAATATATCTCGAAGAAAATATGTTGAATATTATATTTATTTATTTATTTATTATTCGTGATATAATTCAATATAATTTTTGTGGAAAAAAATAAAAAAATAAAATATATTCAATATATTTTCAAGATATTGTTTGTACTTGTTTATGTTTGATCGGCAACACATAATCAACATTTCTGTTTAATTAAGTTATACATATGATTGATCAGTGTTTTTTAATAATTCGTTAACAATGCCATAATGAAATTTTTTCAAAGGAAAATGTTGTTTGAAATTATCTTAGGAATTTTCAGTTTAAAGGTTCCAACATTTTGAGACATTTTGTATATAATAAAACTTAATATTTTTTAAATATAAGACATTACACAATTTTTGATTGAACAAATACTACAAATACTATTTTATAATATTTGCAGAATATTATATAAATAAAAAGTAATAATAGAACGAGATTTAATGATGAAGAATAAATAATCTAATCAAAAGAAATAAGAAAATAATAATTAATACAAAATAATAATTTTCTCATACCTGAATACCTATAAAAGAAAAGGAAGTAAAGCTGATGATACTATTATACAAAATTCTATATTTTGCGTTATAATATGGCCAAAGTCCCAATGTTGTTAAAAGAAACCTAGTAAAGTCGTAATAGGTCAATAATTCAACCATTGTATAGAATGGAAGAATAACTTGTTTCTTCCGTTGTTTATTCACTTTTATTGATTTTTTTTTTACTTTAAAGGTTTTTGAGTAAAATATCACTTACAACTTGCAGCAAAATGAATGGCGTAAGTTATAATTTAAGTATTTATTTATTCATACTTAAATGCGCTAAGAGTAAAGAATCGATTGATTTTTTTTTATCCTCTAAATATATGAAAAGGCAATTAAAAAGATTATAGTTTGCTTAAGAAAACTACTGTTTAACTACTGTATAACTACTGTTTTCTTTAATAATTTTTTTTTTGCTATTGTTTACATACCTGATAAAAATATTTCTCGATAGTTTCCATTTTGTTTTAGTTATTTGTTATGGAAACAAGTTTTTAATGTAAAAAAGAGATAAAAATCAATTTCCATAAATTATTAATTGATAAAAATATAGAATTTTAGAATATATTTAATTGATAAAAATATAGAAAAATTGTATAATATATATATATAATAATAATATAAAAAAAGAGTATAGAATACCTTTTATGACATTGAAGTAAGTATATAATTTTATTTTTGAAAATAATATTAAATATACTAAAATTAATTGGAAAATTTTATTTATATGAATAATATTATATTATAATATTATTTTGATTAATAAGATTTCACATAACATAAAACGTATTTTTTTAATTCTTACATTAAAAGATAAAGAATAAATTATTGTATAAAAAAAGTAATAATAATTATATTTTTATGCTCAATCGATGTATTATTGCTAAAAAAAAAACAATCGAATTAACCGATCTTGAAAAAAAAATTATAATTCTATATAATTCTATTCTTATATCCTATCGATATTTATATATGTATTGCCGCTAAAAAAGAAAAAAGGACGATCGACTTAATTAATTCCTCGATATGCATATAGATAGCGCCGCTTGTTCATTTCCTATCGATTTAACGAACTTGTGAATTAAATATTCCAATATTTATTTATCTCTCGTGTTTCAAAATAATTTATTATTATTAAAAAAAAAAAAATAATAATAATAAGAAAAAAAAAATTGAATCCCGATATTGATTGATTCCTCGACATTTATATAGATGGCGCTACTAATTCGTTCCTAATATCTATATTTTTTTAAAATATTTTACAGTTTCGTTTCTTTGATAAATGTTTTTGATAATTATATTCTTTTTTTTCATATATTTCAAAAAATATTTTTGTTATTCGATTCAATGACTTGTATTATTTGTAATAATGTATTTTTCGATTTATTTATAAAATAATAACAATACATATTTTTTAATTTTATTATATATTTCTTATTTATTTATAAAACACAGCGAAAATACACAATGATAATTTTTCTTGTTTTTTTTTACTTTTATAAATTATCTTCATAATTTATAATAATAACTTCATAAATTATCTTTTTAATTAAGTATAATTGGAAGATTTAGAAAAAGCTTTTTTTTATCATTTACTATAACAAAAAAGTATGATTAGGATTACATAATAATTGCATTGCATTATTAAAGAATATGATCGAAATGTAATCGAATATTTTTTTTAGTTACAATTATACTTTGATGTACTAATACGATTATGATAAAAATGAATGTTTTGTGAACATTCGGTGATATTCGTTCGGTGACATATAAGTTTAGCGATTTTATTTAAGCATGTATGTATTTGGAATATACATTATACATAAAATTGTAATATAAAAAATTCTTTTTATTTTTTTTTCTTTTTTCCCTTTGTAATAAACTTTTCGCGTTTAGACTAGAAATTCTATAAAAAATTTATTTATAAATATAATATCTGCTATGACTTTTTGTCTTTTTTTTTTTGTTATATATTTGATATTTACCATCCAATTTCGATTGCTTTTCAAATAATAAAATTCGGTCAATAATTAAATAACAAGCATTTTAGCGTAATATATTTTATTTCTTTTTTTTGAATGATATAAAAAAATATTTTTTTTTTTATTCGGAAAGAAATTTTAGCTTTTGATAGATTAACGTTAGAACTTTCCAGAACTATATCTAATATACTACATGAATATACTTATACAGTATATATATGTAGTTTAACATACACATGTCTATCGATATATATCTTGAATATATTGATGTAGATGATTGGAATTAAGTATTAGTATTATGAAAATAATTTAATATATTATATACAAATGAGTCGGAACATGTGAGAAGTATAGTTGATTTTACGTGAAAAAAATAAATAATTTTTTTATTTGTAGCTTTTTCGAATAAATCCAATTTGAAATTTTTTTAAATGAAATTGAAATTGGTTGATTCTTTGTTGAATATAAATCGATCGATATAAATAAACAATTGATAAATGAATTCTGTACATGAAAAGCAAAAAATATAGAATAGAATAAAATTTTATCACTTCGATGTTTTTAAAAAAAGTCAAGATTGAATATAATCAAAGAATCGTATAATTCAAAAAATCAAATTTTTCAAATTCGATTTAATTTTTTCAAAAAATTAATTTTTAAATAATAAAAATTTATGTTATTTTTTGACTTATTTTTTCACGTAGAATCAGGTGCTATCGTATTTCCCATTTATTCTGATTCACTCTCTACATACAGGATATTCCAAAATGTTGTAAACGAGAGATTTCTAAGAGACATTGTAAATAAATCCAAGTGATATATATTATAGAAAATATATTGAATATGAAATATAATGTATGAATATGAATACTTTATCGATAAAAAATTATATTGAATTATATCATGAAAAAAACTACAATATCGAACATAGTTTTTTCATACGTTGATTAAATTTGTTTGTGCTTGGTTGCCGGTACGTAGCCTATTGTCATGGCTCGATTAAGTTACGCACTCCGTGATTAATCAATATTTTTTTAATAATTCGTTAATAAAGCCTTAAAGTTTTTCAAAGAAAAATGTTGAAATTACTTTAGGAATCTCCAGTTTATGAATGTTTCAATATTTTTGGGATACTTTATATATAAATATATATACGCATATATATACTTATATATGAATATATATATATATACCTAAAATTTTTCTGTCTGAATAAAAATCAATAATTTTTTCAGCAAATTTTATTAATTGCAAAAAAATCAATTAGTTTAATAGTTTTGGTGTTAACATTGATTTTTGCTATCATTAATCATATGTTGCTATGGAAAAAATTAGACTTAATTTAATTTAATTTAATTAGCAAATTTTAATATACGTGATTTGAATTTTTGTTCAATTGTTTCATATTTTTTCTATATTCTTTTCATTTTTTGATACAATTTAAAGAACAATGAAATAGTAATTGAATATTTTATTTATAAAATTAAATTTCACTTTGTGGTCATTTTATTGAATCGACTAGTTATAAGATTTAGATAATAATAAAATAATAGAAATATCTAATAATAGAATAAATTTTTAAATTAATCGATTGATAAATGAAATTCAACTAAATGTAATTGTATCGTGTATTGAAATTGTTTTAATTATGTTTTATCTATCGCACTATGACGATAATTGCACTATCACGCTTTGCGATCAGAAATAATATATTATTCACAATATCGTTACAGAAACATATATAATTTATTTTTTCAAGCAAGAATGTTATCACTCTATTTTTTTAAATCTTCATTTACATTTCAATATAATATATTGTCATAGTTATTTACATATATTAAAATAATTACACTTATATATGTATAATTAATATATTCGTATTATCTTTTTTTCTGTACTTCATTATATATACATATAGAAACTGCTACATATACATATATAAATACGATATATTATATATACATATATAATAGATAATTAATATATTAATACTATATATATATATATATTAATTTTGGAGGATCGATTTTAAAGGAAAGATAAAAGTTGGTATACAAATAAAAAATATTGGTTAAAGATTATATATGAATTAAATTATAAGTGATTAAATTTTGCGTTAAACGAAGCGAGACGGAGAAAGAGAGAAATTGTCTATTGTCGTTAAATCGCTATATCATCATATTTTATTCCCATCTCGTTTTATTTAATGCGAAATTATTTAATAAATAAATCTCGATCGATATTTTGTATATCAATCACTTTTATGTTTGTTTTTAATCTTTAGAATCGATTCTCCAAAGATATTTCCCAAATATACATTGTATTAACATTCTGTATAAAGTACGTAAATTTTTATATATTTTATTCATTTGAACGATAGATTATGAACCTCGCATAATACGAAGAGCAACAAACACGCGTAATATTTGCATAATAATTTGAATTATAACAAGATTAAATTTTAAATATTATTTACAATGCTATACTGCAAAGATTTTTTCTTTGTTTTTTCTTTTTTCCTCATCTTTCGATTAACAGTTTTACTTACATCTTTGATTTTTTAAAATACTGTCCACGTTAACGACGATAAACTAGAATTTCATTATAAATATGAATAACGCTTTAAACGGCACGTTAAAAAGTATTCTTACTTATGTTATTTTTATTAATATCGGTATATTTAAATGTTCATATGTGCGTATATAGCATATGTTTATGTGTATAATTAGTCATAAACAGAATTTTTCAGTATAAACAATGAACACCAAAGTTGATCGATATTTAATACCCAATATCTTGAGGTTGTCTTGTTTTTCGCGAAACAATGTTTAACAGTATATATAGTAATACAATTTAGGCACACTGCATTTATCGATAAGTATTTTAGATGCAATACGGATGACCGATTGAAACGGCAAATCTTTGTATGCGTTCAGTAGTCGTTTAGGATTTCACTTTCGGCAGCAGTCTGAAATCAAATATTATATAATTTATGAATTTAGAATTACTAAATTGAGAAAACTTAAGTAGTTTTGAATTCAGGGATAAGATATATTTAATTTTCTTTGAAATTGTTACAATATTTTTGCAATAACAATTTTAGCAATTCTAATAAGGACAAGATGTAAAATCTGATTTCTGATGTCTGATTTGAATGAAACTTTGCAGATTTTAAAAATAATTGAAAATAATAGATATATATTATTTTTTAATTATTAGGATTCGAGTTTAAAAGATGAAATTATTTCCAAAATTCGACCGAAGAACTTCGAAGCAATTAAAAATAACCAAAAAGTATACTTCTCTAATCTTTTTCTAATCTTTTTTTTTTTTAAACAAAATGCTAGTTAATAAAAGTGAAGTTAATAAAAAATAATCAATGATGTTTAAAAAAATTAATTGCAACTCAAATTTATTATATATAAAAGATTGTTATGATAAGAAAAATAATATTTTTTATTAAAAAAAAAACACTACTATAAATAAGATTCATATAATTAAGGTTTATTTCGAAAAATATTATATTCATTTACTTACTTAATAATTAATTGAGTATGTTGATTAGTGCCATCTGCATTATGACTAGAAGGAAGTTAATTGACAATTGACCAACGAAATTTCCTGTAATCAAACCATAGTTTATATTAAAAAAAATGTACCATATCGTACTTATCAAATAATGTTAACATTTATTCGAAAAGTTTCATTTTCAACGTGTTCCTATAATTACTATAAATCTATATAATTCTTCGGTGGTAATAAATATTGAATATATCTATATCAAAGAATATTGAATAAAATGCTAAAATGAAAGATCTATTAAAATACAAATATAAAAATCATCCAAATCAATTAATAGATAATAGCATGATATAATAATAGCAGATAATACTGCACAAGAAAATATATTATAATTTATACAATATAAATTTAAATTACAAATAATTCTTTTAAAATTGTGAAATTTTACATTAAAATATATCATAATAATTAAAATTATTAATAATATATAATAAAATAATATAATTAAAATAATTAAAAATTGCAAAATTTAAAAATTTAAAATTTATTAATATTTTATAAAATATTATTATTATAATAATAATATTAGCTTAATTATATGAGAGAATTTAGGAATAACATTTATATTTGTGTATTTTATTTCCATTCATTTGAAAGAAAATTGAATTTGCTTTCTTTTTTTTTTTCTAATTGTTTTCTCAAAAAAAGTACACAAAAAATAGTATTTTAAAAATATGCACATTATATTAAATTTAAATTTGAATATCAATTGTTTTATATCTATAAAATGTTTAAAATGACGATTAGACGATATCAGATTAAATTTCGTTTAAGAGATTTTTTACATATAATTATAATAATTTTAAAAAATATTATTAATGTTATTTCTGTAATTATTTTGTTTTTAATGACAAAGTAAGTATATATTTAATATATATGTAATATATATATATATATGTATACATATGTATATCAGAATATAATTTTAAAAACTGCTGTAGAATAACTTCTTTTTTAAAATATGATTTGTAATAAATTAGATCATTAGACACGTTTTTAATTCCGTTATAATTTTCGAATTTTTATGTATTTTATTTTTATTATAACAAATAAAAAAATAAAACATAATATTGTAATTTTTTGTATTTTGGTATTGATTTGGTTAGATAAATAAAATTCCATGTTGCGTTTTTAATGATTAATAATAATTTAATTATCTTCAATCGATATTACTTTTCTAGAAAAATATATTTCTTTGCTTTATATCTAAAATTGCGATGATAAATAATAATACTTTTTAGTAAGTTATTCGGTTGGAAATTTTTTTTTATCTGTGTTATATAAGCTATTTAAATAAATTAATTATTAAACCTAATTATATAAATTAAAAGATAAATTATAATATAATTATAATAGTTAATAAATTATAATAGTTAAAAATACATTAATTTTAATATTTGTAATTTTTTTTAACTATATAAATTTAATATTAAAAATATAAATTTACTTGATAATATTTCAAAAATTGATTTTTCAATATACACTTCATAATTAGACATTATTATAATTAATTTTTTATAAATTCTTTTATAAATTATATTTATAAATAAAAATGATATTTGAAATAAACCAATTTTATTATTTAATAAAGTAAATTTATAAAAATTATAATCTATAATTATTCCTAAAATTATTATTTTAAATATTATTAATTTATAAATTAATAATAAATTAATTCTACATAAATTAAAATTTATTGTATTAAAAATTAATTTATTATAAATTATTCATATAACTATTATTATTAATATTGAAATTCTTATAATTTTATCTTTTTTTAAATAAATAATATTTATTATTAAATATTTATTTGTTATAAGTAAAATTATTCGAAAAGAAAATATGAAAATTTTAAATATAATATAAATTTTCTTAATTGATTTTTAATAATAAATTTATAAATAATAATAATTGATCGTTTTAATAATAAGGAACTGCAGTGAAATAATCAATATTAGGAAAAGTTATTAAATTTTACATTTACATTTACTTTTATTAGAATTCACAAGCAAAATTTTTCAGTCTAGAAATTCAGAAAATTGAAAATTATTAACACTAATCACTTAAATTAATAAAGATATGCAATAGTCAAATTTTTTCTTGTTTGAATTAATTATTAACGGTTAAAATAATCAATTATTTAAATCGATCAATTAATTAATCAATTATATAATGATTTGTAATTCGCAAAATATAAATAATAGAAAAAATTGTTTATGTAAAAATTATGTAAAAATTAAAAATCTTATTTATTATTTAAATAAAGCAAATTTGACCAAAAATAATTGATGACTATATATTTTACATATAATATTTTTAAAATTTCATAATTTTGTAAATTTTTTGAACAAAGAATTTTTTTATTAATTTTCAAATTTTTCATCAAACTGTAATAATAATAATATATTTTTTATTAGAAATTTTCTTTTTATATTCATTAAAATTATCTATTATTTTAAAAGAAAATTCTACTTGAAGTCAAAAATAAAAGATTTTTGAAGTAAAATTTTTATTCAATTTATATATCATTTTTTTCATATTTTAATTATTTCATTTTGTTCCTTATAAATTAAAATATTTTTTTTTATCATTTCTAACTTTAATTAATTTAGTAATATAAAATTGTTACAGAAAGTAAATATCATTTATTATATGATTTTTTCTGCTTTCATCTCCTGGAATTATAAAGTTTCTGTTTTCGACTTTTCGTAATAAGTTCATTTTTATTTTTAAAATTTTTAAATTTTTCGAGACTTTGAATAAAAATTTCAAGCATTTTTTACACAAATGCGATTATACTTATAATTTTTATTAATTTCTTTGATTATATAAAAAATTAACGGTATACTTGCTTGGATGAAAAGTAACAAAAAGAAAACAATGATTACAAAAAAATTCATCAGTTTTTTTTATTACGAATGGAAAAAAGTAAGATTTGTTGATACGATATTGTGAAAATTCGAATGATTTAGCTAAATTCTAAGAGAAGAATTATTTATTGTATTATATCAATTATGAATATTTGTTTTTAAAATGTTTTATTGAGGAACAAGTTTTATTGGAGGAGAACATTTTTTCTATTATTGAAAACTTTTATCATATATTTTTGAATAATATGCAAAATAAAAAGAAACGAAAAAAATAATAACTAAAAGTAATAAATCAAAAAGATAATAGAAATGCCCACGCACACGTTAAAAATTATTATTTTGTAAAAATTAATCTTCCTCGTTCTAAATATATACATATACATTCTATTTATATTCCATTTTTTGCAAAACAGAAAATTATTATTCAGAAACATTATCGTTAAATTTATATAAATTAATAGAATTATATTTTTATAATTTAAAATTATTTTTATAATTTTTTAATAGAATAGTTATAAAAAAATATCTAAAATATGTTTAAATATTTATTTATTATATTTGAAAATCGTGCATTTTTTATATATATATAAACATTAATTATTTTATTAGAGAAAGTGGTATAATTAATACGTAAATATTTTATCATTTATGAATATTAAAGAAATCAAATTATATATAGTTTATTATTGTCTCGATGAAAATTTTATTAAAATATTATATCATTGTTTAAAATAACAAAGATAATTTTTATTTTGTTCTATTGTATTCGGATTAAAATTAAATTTACTTTCATATTAAATTTGATACATATAATATTTATTGAAAACTTAGAATAAAAGATAAGATAAAATTAAAAATTTAAATGGTGAAGTAAATTTAAGAAATAACTGATGTGCTTGTGTTTAATAATTCTATGGATATATTAAAATATTAATAAATATTAAAGTGTAATAATGTACAAAAAATATGCTGTCGTATATATGATATTCAAAATTCAATTTCTTATATCGTAAGAAAATTCACATATATATATATATATATATATATATATATATATATATATATATATATATATACACGCTATATTAAATATTTTCGATACATCTAAAATTATTGATATAAAAAACACTAAAACACAATTTATGAATTTTTATTGCAATGAATTTTAAAATATAGCGAAAGATTAATTTAATATTTAGTAAAATCATTATATTATCATTTTTGTTTATTTCTATGCATAAATTTATTGTTTAATATTTCCACAAATTAATTGTTAAGTCAACCAAAGATTAATTGACAGATAAAATTTAATCGGATGTGATTAAACAAAAATGCAATTGATAAGCTATCTTTGAATGGAAAATAATTATGAAGAAGTCAGACTGATGATTATGTGAATTAAAGTGATTTAAAAATATTTTAATATATTAATATATCATATAATATAATTTTATTATTAAGTTTTATATATTATATTTTAATATAATTATAATATATATTATATATTATATATTAATATATATCATATAATATAATTATAATATAATTTTAATATCTTATTAATAAACAAGAAAAAGAGAAAATTATAGATTATGTACAAAATATCCCAAAAATGTGATTATTTATTTATTTGTATTTGTGATTGCGATACATTTCGTAATTAGTCAGTATTTTTTATTAATAATTCATTAACAAAACTATAATGAAAGTTTTTGCAAAGAGAAATATTGCTTAAAATTATCTTAGAAATCTTCGGTTAACAAATGATTCCATATTCTATATATAAAGTATTGTTCTGAAATAAATAACAGTCAATTAATTCGAAATAAATCGTTATTTCTTATCGTTATTTCCACTTCTTTGTTTATCTTAAAATGTCGACCATAAAATGAAAAATTTGAAAACGAGTTAAAGATTTGTAAAAACGAGAAGCTATAAATATTTACATCCGCTCAAAATCGTTTAATGACAGAGGGAGATATTTTTAAAAAAAAAAATAATATTGTTGCTTCTATTGCATATTCTTTGAACAATATTGTATTTTTAATTTACTTTTATATTCAAGAATAAATAAATCTTTCAAGATTGTATAAATTTTTAGAAAAAATATTACGCTTCGTTTTATCATTTGTGAATTGTTACAAATTTTATATTCTTTTCACGCATAGTTTGAAAAAATTTTAAAATGATATTTAAATGAAAACAATTTAAAACAAGTGATTTTATTATTTTATAAAAGCTTGGCTGGATAAATAGATATTTATATTGTAAAATACGAGCAAAATAAACTAATTCTATCTCGATTAAAGGGTGAACATGATTAATTTCGATGGATCGGAAATGATAATGTTGTAAATTCGCAGAAATAAAAATTATATATTTTTTTTTATTTTTTAATTAAATAATTATTTCATTTTTTTTCTTTATTTTTTTCATAAAAAACTATTGCGAACTATAAAGAGATTGAAAATAAATCACTTAGTAAGCGTGCAGAAGAAGAAAGAAATATATAAAGAAATAGAAAGATGAAGATAAGATAAATTAAAATACATTTATACTAACCGGGATAGTAGACAGCTTTGTGAGAAATATTATAGTTCACCTTCGGTATACCAAGCAAGCATTTGACAATCGCTGCTTCAGGTAAATTTTCATCAAGTAAGATCGTTCGTGATAAGATATCGTATAGTCCATCGGCCCGTAGTGTAATAGTAGGTTTTGTTTGCTTTTCCGGGACATCCCTGCAATGGAAGCATTTGCAAAATTATTATGGCTATATTCAAATCGAAATATCATGCGATATGTTGGCTAAATGAGTAGGCATTACCATATTAAGCGGTTTACACACGTTGCAATATATTGCAACGCATGTATCGACTCAAGCGGTGAATTTAAGTCAATATTTTACACAATGCTGGAACACGATGCATTATTGTACCAATTTCAATTGTGTAAACCATTTAAACTCATCGTTTGACAATGAGTTGATGTGCACCCATGTCCATAGCAACATCGCGACATGTATGCGATTTCAGCGTTTGTAAACTTGCTTTAATGTTATTTTCAAAATATTCTGTTTTGTTTGCTTACATTGTGCTGTTGTTGCTCTTATAAACTTTAATGTTTGTTTGGATATAATTTTTTTGGTTTAGTTTGGAATAATTTTACTTTAATAATTTTATTGAATCGAAAAATTTGAGATTGTTTATAATAATATTATGTCTATATGAGATAAAAAAGAATTATAATTCGATATTTCTTTTTGTTGAAATTTTGGTTTTATTCCAAATGGTAGAAATTTAAAAATAAAATTTAAATAATCTTGAAAAGCAAAGGAATTCAAAATTTGGACAAATCATAAAATTTTTAAAATTTTAAATTATATTTTTTATAAACATTTAAATTTAAATTTGAACATTTTTGAAAATTTGAAAAAATTTTAAATAATAATATAAATAAGGAAATAGATATTTACTGATTTTGATTTTTGGATATCATAGAATATTTTTTTGTAAATATCTTGAAAATTAAGATCGATGATAACGTGTGAAAGTAAAAAAATTATTCGAAATGTTTATTTTTACAACATATCCAAAAATCGAAAGGATAATCGATGAGGATAAATTCGATAAAAGAAATATATAAATACATAAATATATAAATATTAAAAAAAATAACATTAAAAAAAATAACATTATTAATTATTATATTAAAATGTTATTTGTAACAATTATTTTTAAAAATAAAATTTGTAATTTCATAAATTGGGGAATTCAGATTATGTTATAATGTTATAGATATTTTTTGAAATATGTTAAAAATATAATTTAAACGCACATTATTCTTCAAAGGAAAAAAATGGTATCTAAATTGGTATCTTATTGTGAACGTTGAGAATTTTAATATAGAATTTTATTTAGAATAAGACATATATTTATTTAATACGTTTTTGCTCTATACTTTTAACATGGTTTTTTTAAATAAATTTCAAGTTTATATTATCATAGAAATGTTTTAAGTGAAAATTAATATTTTATTATTAAAATATCATAAATATCATAAATATGTTCGATATTAAAGTAAAACAAATTCATTTTTATGATTTATATTTTTATTACATACTTCTGTTACTGTAAAATATTTGTAGAATTATGTTTTTATTATATCTATAAAATATTATTTTTCTTAATATTTAATAAAAAATTTTTGCGATTTCGTATTTATTACATTTAACGATTAATTTAATTGTTTGCTTCAAATTTCTATTCAATATTAAAAATTTTTCTATAATTCTTTAAAATTTATCTACTAATTTTTTTATAAATAAATAGAATTTTATAAATGTATAAAATATTATAAATAATGTAAATTTTAGTTTTTAAAAATAAAGTTTTTAAAAAATAAAATAAAATAAAAATATATGAAAAATATATCGAAAATAAGAAATAATTAGAATCTCAGGATAAATAATAATATATTGCATAATGAACTATGTAAAAACGTTTTATTTCATTATAGAATAAAGATTCATTTTTATAAAAATTAATTTTTAACAAGATTTTAATATAAGATCTAGATAAAAAATATAAGAAAATAGATAATTTACAGAAAATAAATAATTTATCGTAAAACATGAAAAGTTAAAAATCTTATTAAACTACTTACTCGATAGATATATCTAGAGTGGGTTGTGGATATAGTCCTTCTGCCATACACGTTATCTCTACCCCATTTTTATCGTCTATAATTTTCTTCCTATGTATAAGCTCGAATTTATCTTCCGTTGCTAGAACAACCAATTATTTTATTTTAAACAAGATATCAACTTAATTTATTTAAAATTCGAAATTAAAAACTAATTATGAAAAATTTATTATATTCATTTTATATAAATAGATAAATACAAAATTAATTTATTTATTTTTATAAATAATATTATAAAATCTTTTCTTATGAAGATATTTAAAATAAAAATATGATTCGTTTTTATCTTTCGATATTTTAAACATAATATAATTTAAAATAAAAATAATTTGAACCAATTAAGAAATTAAAAAAATCTTTATTATATAAAAATAATTCAAAATAGTTTGGATTAAGTTATTTAATTATAAAATATTTAATTTTATCATTTTAATTTATGTTCTGTACATTATAAATTTATTATATTAAAATATTTTAAAATTAAATAAATTAAATAAACGAAAACATAAGAAACATTACTTTATAATCTTAACGTAAAAGATTTTTAATAATTATTAAAGATTGAAATAAAATTTTGTAATTATTTTTAAAAATATATTAGAACTAATCGCATAAAAATAAAAAACGTTATATATACTAATAAATTATATATAATGTTTTTAATAATAAATTATATGTATTATAAATGTAATAATTGTACATTATATGTAATATAATATATAATTTAAGTAATATATAATTTATAATAAGTGAAATTTTTGTTTTAAAAAAGATTTAGGTATTTGAACGCTTATTTTTATTAAAATCAGTAAATTATTTTATATTAATATATTTTATATACGATTGAACGAAGAATGATTTTATATGAAAAAATAAATTGATGTAGAAATATAAAATAAAATTTTTTCATTTGAAATAAATCAATTTCAAAAAATTATCAAATAAAACTAAAATTGTCTAATTTTCGATTGGATACGAATCATTTAACTATCGATAAATTACTCTAGATAATAAGCAAAAAATAAAATTTCATCGCAAAATCCTTCTTGAGAGAACCAAGATTTAACGTATATCATAATGGAAATCGCATAAAAATTTGAAAAACAAATTTTCGAATTTAATTTTCTGGAAAATTAATATTTTATTTATTTTCATTATAATGTATCAAATTACAAAAAATAAATTTCGATCTATTTTACAAGTTATGAATAATTTGATTTTGATTTGCAAAATCTGTATATAAACAAGCTGAGCTATTGAATACTTATATTGATTATTATCTATTTATAAATATTGCCAATGAAAAGTATTGCAAATGAAAAAGAATTAAACTTTTGTAAATTTAATTTTTTAAATATTATTTAAAAAATATTATTTAAATTTTTTAACATTTATATTTGAAAAACAAAATTTAATTTTAGGATTTTAGGATCTTATTTTATTGTTATTATCTCTACTCGTTTTAATATAAATATCATTCATATATTTCTTATATAAATATCTTCCATATATTATTATATATATTATTGTCAGATATTGAATAATATCATTATTTCTTATTCATTTACTATTTTTTTCAATATAGTTTTGATTATATAAATATTCCAAGAAATTATTATTTCAAATGACATCAATAGTTAAATTTAATATAAAAGATAATCTATATGTTATTTTAATTATCATATACATTATTGTACACATAATTGTAATAGCTTGGAAGATATTTAGATTGAAACATAGATGTTTTCACTAATTTTTAAATTATCAATTTAAAATATACATATTAAGCATTTTCGAAAAAAAGAAAAACAATTTTAATTGAAAAATTTTATTATTTTTAAGTATTTAAATTTACGTTCATATTATTCAGATTATTTATTAATTATATATTATATTTATTATATTTATTAGAATAACATGTTTAAAAATTTTTGAACATTTTTTTAAATTATTAGCGTAATGAAAAAAATAATATTTATAAAGGAATAAGAAAGGAATAAATGCTAATTTCAAATATTATATCCAAAATATGAGAAAGTTATATTATGTAATAATTATTATTTTAGTTTAAATAATTTTGAGTAATGAATAATTACTATCGATAAATATTTAATCTTTCATCATCTTCAAATTGAAAAAAATTTTCATTCACTTTTTATTATTTCATATTATATTATATTTCTAAAAAGTTTTCAAAAAATCTCTCGTTTAATATATTTTTATTATTTTATAATTAAAAATTTTTATATTTACTGTCTTTTTATACTTTTTAATCATTTTATACTTTTCTATCATGCGAAAAACAATCGAAAAAACAATCGAAAAAAATTTTTATAAACATATTATCGATAAAAAAATATTAATTATTTATAATGATTTGTTTATAAAAAAATTTATTAATAATAATTAATAATTTATTAATAAAAATTAATAAATAAATATTTTTTAATCATAATCATTTTTTGAAAAATTTCTTTAAGATTTATGATTCTTTTTTCATTTAAATAAATATTAATATTAAATCAATGAATTTTCTCATAAGAATTTTAATAGTAACTATTATTTTCGGTCCCTACAGCTGAAGATATACTTATATGATAATACTTTTAATATTCTTTCATTTTAAAAAAATTTAGGATATTTTACGTATGTTTAAATCTAAATTGAATAAACTTCAATAAATTTTATTTCGTTCGAATCTTTCCTTTGTTGTCATATCTCATGTTTACGATTATTATTGATTACAATATGAATTAAACATTATTTCAACAAATTCTATGTTTGTTGTTATAAGAATACAAGGTACTTTTGATTTCAAATATGGAGAGAAAGAGTCTAAAAAATTAAGAAAAAATAGATTTTCTTCTGTCTTTATTAAATAATATTATTTATAAAATGGATATATAATCGATAAAATAAGTTTAATAATGATCTTTTTGTGTAATCTTGTAATCTCTTTTATAGAATAAAAATATATTATATATATATACCTTATATAATAAATATATAAACCTTAGAAAACTTAACTCAATGAAAATAAAATAAAAATAAAAATATTAAAATAAAAATAAAAAATAAAAATATTATAATCATTTTAATCTTAATTTTTATCCAATAAATATATTTGAAAAGCATCTTAAAAAGTAAAATAGAAATCTCGTATTCAAGGAAAAAATTCTTCTTATCTAATCCATCAATCTTTATATAGTTCAGTTATATCAGTATATAATATATTTAATAATATTATACTATATTATATTATATAATAATATAGTATATAATTAATATGTAGTATATACATATATATATACTATATATACTGTATATATATATATATATATATATATATATATATATATATATATATATATATATATATACTAATTCATCTCTGATTCAATCAGACTAACAAATTTCTGATTCACAGTAGAATCTTTAAAAAACATTCAGTCGATTGATCGATTTTTTCCAGCATTGTTAAAAAATCTTATAGCAAAATGATTTCAAATTTGAATGATCATCTATTCAATTTCATAGGATTATTAACGCATGGTTATAGAAAAAAAAATTTACGATCATCCATCTAATTGATAAAGATAAAACTTAATTAATTTAAATATTGAGAAAAAATTTTGTTCCTTTGATTTTATACGAAATAATTTACAAATTTTATCGATCTATATTTTTATAAAATTTTATTATACATATTATATTTATGTACATGTGTAATATTATATGTGTAATATTCATGATATAAATATAAATATACCATATCGAAACCTTTATTGAAATGAGTGAATCAATATGAATTTAGCGAATTATAGATATCATTTGCTTAAAAAATAATATATTATAAATTGTTTTAGAAATTACAAATAATATTGTAATATCATTTGTAAAAATTATAAATTTAAGTAACGAAATTATCTTATCCCATTCAATAATTTGAATATTTAATAAATAAATTCAAAATTATTATATGAATATGCAATAATAATTTCTTATAAAAATTTTTTTATTTGGTTCGATTAATTAATTAACATATTTTGAAAACTTTGATATGTATATTAATAATTATTTTTTATTATAAAATATTTATAATAAAAGAATAAGAGCATAAAATGAAGAAAAAGAAGAAAAAGCAAAAACAAAGAAAGAAAAGAACAAAGAATGAAAAGATAAAGGCTGAATTGTATATATTTATTGATTTTTTTTTTGAGACAAAGATAATAATAAAAAAAAAATGAATGTTGAAATGATTGTGAAAAAATATAATTAAAGATAAAATTCAATTTTTATATACCATTTATTATTTAAATATAATCAGTTAAAAAAAATACATTATTTTATAAATTTACTTAACAAAAATTTATTATACAAAAATTTCTAATTTTAAAAAAAATTTGTGAATATGTAGAATATAATAAATTATATATTTATTTATCGATAGGATAATCTTCATCTTTTTGAAAAAGTAAAAAACAAATTTAAAAATTTCAGCATTTCTTTTAATTTTTGTATATAATTTTGTTTGAAAAAATTTTTTTATAATAGTATGATAAAAATTAATTAAAAATTACATATTTTTTATTTAATTTTTAATATTTTTAATTACATTATAAAAAAGAATATCAAGCATAATTATTTATAAAAATTAAAAAAATATTGAAAGTTTGGAGGTAGATTTAATTTTCTTAAAGAATTGTACATTAATATAAATATTTTTTATAAAAACATGTAAACGTAATTAAAAATATGTATTTACAATATAAATGAATAAAATAATATTGTTGTTTATATATTTTTATTGCTGTATAGTTTTAATAAATAAAGAAATACTTATTTTTTTCAGTCAAATAGAAATACATTATATTTTTTTATTCCATTGTTTAAGCATGCAGAGTACTTCAGAAATAGATGATTAAAATTTTGTATTATATTCTATTCTCTTTAACTGTATTTTCTTATTAATAATTATTTTTAATAAATTTTAAGCATTTCTATAAATTCTATTATAAATAAAATACCAAAATTTGACTACTTACTTCTGAAGGAATTATACATTTAATATTATAATTATACATTAAATTATACAATTAATAAAATATATACATACATATAAAGAATAATTAAATAATAGCATAATAATAATAATAACTAAAAAATATTTTCTAATACTTACTATATTTTCAAATATTATTTTTTTGTATTATTACTAATCATACATGAAAATTCAATTTTTGTATTTTTGAAATTTAAATATCGTACTATTATATGATATAATGAATTTTTATCTCTGATTATATTCAAAAAATAAAATTCGATAAAATTAAATTATGGAGTATTTCATTTTCTTTGATAAATTCGTTTTTTTATTTTAAATTTTAAAAGCATGATTATTTAATTGTTTCGAATATGAAAGTGTTTGAAATGATTGAAGTTTTTACTTTTTAAATAGAATGTTTTTAAAAAAGATTTAAATTTAAATTTTAAAAATATTAATAAAAAAATTTTTATTTCTTTTTGCATTTTAGAGCGAGTATAGCAATTTTATCATTATTATATTAATTTTAATATTATTGATTGTAATTTTTAAAATTTTATATAATATAATATGAATAATATATATATATATATCTTTTACAAAATTAAAAAATTATGTATTCATCGAAAAAATATTAATCTGCTATAACTTTGAAAAAGAAATATTTTTCATGAAAAAAAATAAAAATAAAATATTAAAAATTAAATATTTAAAATATTTAATTTTTTAAGAAATTTTGACATATAAATTTATGTATATATATGTATATATTTTCAGTTTATTTTCAGTAAGGTTTTAATTTAACGAACTATTTTTTAATATTTTTTATCAAAAAATTATAAAATGTTTAAAAATTATAAGTATTTATTAAAAGAAAACGTAACTTGAATAAAAAATTATCAATTTTTTAAAGTAACATGAATTAGAAATGAAACATTTTATATAAAATTGTAAAATAATTATGTAAATTATGTTTAATTATGTAAATTACATTAAAATTGGTATCTATCATCAATTATTATATTTTTTGTTAAAAAATCTAAAATCTGAAAAATTAAAAACTTTTTAAATAAAGTTTTTCAATTTTTGAAGAAAATTGTTCGATTGTGCAAAAAAAATCATTTCTATTGAATTAATTCATATTAGATGTGAAACAATTATAAATTTCCTCATCTCTAAGAATTTTTTAATCAAAAATAATCATATTTTACATCTTTTTATATTTTTTGATACTCAATATTAAATAGATAACATTTAATATTGAATGTCATATGTGAAACAATATTGAAATTTATTCTATTCACTTTTAAGCTATTATTTAAATCTCGAAAATTACTTCTATAACTAAAAAAAAAACATTGTTTTTTAATAGTATATTTTCTTTGCTGAGAGAGTTTCGTCAATTATAGCGCAATTTTTCTTTGAATTTTAATAAATAATTCTTTAAGAAATATCTTTTGATAGAAAATAAGTAGAGATATTTTTTATATAAAAAAAACTTTTAACTCAATCAATTATTGGTAATTTTGATTTGATATTGGGTAAAAAAAAATATCAAAATTCATATTATATTGATACCAAATATTAATATTTTAATGATAGATGAAATCTGATATTTCAGATCATATATTGATCTAAGATTTCAATATTTATAAATATAGTTAAGTCAAGTCTTTTTTTTTGTAGAAGAAATATCTAATATTTTTCTACAAAAAATCCACTTCCTACGTGATAGAAATGTCTATTAGAAATAAAGAATATCGTTCGTATGATATATGCATATTCTATTCCATTGAATAGAAAAAGAATAAAAATGTTAAATTGAGTAAAACAGATAAGAAAATAAAAAAAAAAAAAAAAATAAAAAAGAAGAAAATCTCGGAATCACAGTATTATATTTGATATAAATCGCATGAAAGATCATAAATTAATAATGAAATACTTACAATATACAAGCATGGAAGCACTTGCAGACTGCTCATCCGCGAAAGTGGATATGACACATTTGTACTCGCCACTAAGATCGATACCGGGCTTGTTCAATTTCATGGCTCGGTACGTAGTGTATGGATTGTCGCTAGCTTTATACTTCAAGTCAACGTATTTCCGCGTAATATCTCCGGCCAGAGGGTTCCTACCGTATATCCATTGATAGGCCACTTCGTTCGCGTTGAAGAACCATTTTACTACTAATCCGTTGCTCGGCGTATCTTCGAGATCGTAGTCGCAATCTAGAATTACATAATCGGTGTCTTTGGCTTTCACTGTCGACGGTATGTTCACGCCTTTTATTATGAGTTGCCAGCATTCTGAAAAATAATAATTAAAAAAAAATTGGTAAAAGTGAAAAAAAAGAAAAAAAGAATCGTATAGACAATCGAGAAAAGGCAGTTTTTTTTCATTGAAGATCCATTTGATATAGTAGATTAAAAAAAATGTGACAAAAATTAGTATTCTTTTCGCGATTTAATTATTGAGACATGAGTAGACATGATTTAGAGTTAAGTTTAAGTTTTCTATCATTAGAAAAAGTATACATTATATATACTGTTCTTAATTTTAAGTCAAGAGACGTGAAAAGTGTAATTTATATACAATAAAATTTCAATTGCACATCATTTTTCGAAAATATTATGCAGAATCTTATTCGAATTTTTAAAGACAATTATTTCCTCCATTCATTATATTAAAAAGGATTTCAGATTTGAATTTCTATTCAAATATATATATATATATATATATATATATATATTTATATATATATAATAATTTTACGATATTATAATAAATATAATACATTTTTTTTCATAAAAATGATATTCAAAAAAAATTTTGTTTCCTATATGTTTTGAATTATTTCTTATTTTTAACTATTATATTCTCTGAATTATTATTGATTATTATTCATATTTAAGTAACTTTTACGATGTTGATATGCAACGTAGATCAATTAATTATAAATAACTAAATAAAAAATATATTTTTTGAACAAAATTCAAATTTTATAAAAGCTTTGCAAAATAATATATTTTTATAATTAATAAAAAAGCACTTCTATTTAAGAAAATTTAATTTTAAAAGTATCTGAAAACAAAGAAATAAATTATCTTTCATTATTCGTTATAAATATTGGCTCAAAAACAAGTTAAATTGACCGAAATTTTAAATCCTAGCAATTCTCATTAATTATTCGCACGATAAAATGTTTCGTGTTATAAAAAAAGACCTACAGAAATCAGAGAAAATTCTGATTCTCGATTTCACTGAATTACTAATAATTTCTATTTTATATCGAAAATACATATGCTGAAGTATTATAAATACACCGATAATTTCGTTGAATTTGATTAAAAATCTGACTGATCATGTGGTTTCTAAAGATGAGATTTTCTAGGGAAATATATATATATATATATATATATATATATATATATATATATATATACACACGAACAAGATAATACGGACTAAATCTATCTATACGGAGAATTTGGGACAGTTATAGATTATGGTAACTTGTTGAGTTAAATATAAACTCAGAATTGAAGAGTATTTACCAACATGTATTACAAATAAGTATTTAATCTCGTCCTTTTAATTTCTTTGTTTTCAAGTCGAAATTCCATTTAATTTTCATTTATGGTTTCCTATAAATAATATTCAATCTGAATAAAAATATTTCTATTGTTTCTACTATTTCTGTTGCATTATTATCTTTCATTGGATATAACTATTTTATAAATAATAGAAAATTTTTATTAAATCATTTACTAAGTTTAAATAGATCTCTTATAAATAATAGATTACATTTAATACTTTACGCTAATTTTCTTTTATTTGTTAAAAGTTAACCATTATGTCAAAATTATAATAAAATACTTTGGCAAAATTATTTTCCTTGGCAATAATATGTGGCATTAGCATAAAATTGGCAATAAATAGAGATTTATTTTATTTTTTAAATATAATACGTATTACGTATTAGATATATACATTTTACATATATATATTATATATATATATTTTTTTATATATCATATACCTTTTATAAATTTTTGCACATTTAAATTTTACATAAAATAATATATAAATATTTATAGTCTTTTCATTACTTATATTTCTTATTTAATTTATCTTGTATTTATCTTATATTTTTATTTATATTGTTCGTGTATTTATTTTTGTATTTATTCAGCAAATGTTTAAAATTATTAATATTTAATTTTGCAAAAATTATAATAAGATGATTTTATTTTTCTACTAAATAAGTAGATAATCATATAATTTTTAACTATCATCATTTATATTTTAAAATAATTGTTGTTATTTTATTTTATATTTTACTAATCAAAAATCTGTCTGTAGTGATACATTATTATATTACATATATCACATACATTATCATATATATATCCCAATGAAAAAATAATAGAAAATTGATGAATTTTCAAGATATTTAAAAAAAACAAATTTTTTAAAAATTATAGATGGAAAATGTAAAAGCTTGTGTTTAATTAAATTTATTTTGAGCCAACAAAAATGTGAGAATGAAATATGAAAAACTATCAAAAAACGTTAATATAACGTTTTTCATTTGAGAAGAATTTAATTTTATTATACGAAACAAACAATGTAAATTCGTTGATTGCAAATATTTCATTGATATCGATATTATAACACAAAGATAATAGCAATGATAATGAACAAAGTAAAGAAGAATGGAAAGAATGAATTTTATTTTAATGATGATATTTGAGTGTCCATAATGTATAAATTGTTAATTTCTTAAATGAAAAATAAGAAAATTTATTTATATCTTCTTGTATGGTAAAACTGATTTCGTGTCATCGAGTTTAACTTGATTAAAATTTGAACATAATTTCCGATCTTTGTTTCTTTTATAGATTCTGTTATTTTAAACTTATTTTATAATCTTCTTTTTCTATAAACATATTATAGTACTTCTATTTGATGATTATGTGATTTATTTTTTCAATTAAGAAAAACGAAGAGTAAAAGAGATTGAAAAAAATGAAGAAAATAAACTTTCGATATGATATCTTAATTTTATTTATTTTTTTAAATTTAATAAAGTACGTATTATATAAAGATTCTAATTTATTTATTTAATTTCAATAAAATATATATTGCATATATCGTAAAAAAGATTTTCATTATCAAAAAAAAAAAAATTATATATCCGAAAAAAATAAAACTCTTATTTCAATATCTAATATAGAGAAAATAGAAATAAATAAAAAATATTTGGTGATTACTTATCATTGGAATCATTCATTATCAGATAAATCAAAAGTTAAAATTAGAAAGATTCTCTATTTTACAACATCTATTTTACAATTATAAAAATGCATATTGTTATATTGATGATTTGAAAGAAGAAAATTACATTATTATACAAATCAGTTATATAAGATGAATAATAGAAATTATAAAAATATAATATATTATATATAATAATATATATAATAATATATAATATACAATAATATACAATAATATAATAATATATATAATAATATATAATAATATATAATATACAATAATATAATAATATATATATGAATATCAAAATTGTTTAAACTAAAATTAAATAGCTAAGAATCTAATAAAAAAATGCATTTAATTATATATTGATATAATTAAATAATATATTATTTATTATATATATAAATAATAATATATTATATACGCGCATATTTTTTATGATATTCGAGAAAACAAAACGTGCATCTATTGTAATTTGATATAAATTAGTCAAAAGGCAAATTAAATAATATGAACTTTTTTTTCATTTTAAAAATTCTTTTAAACTTTAAGTAAAATTAGTATCTTTTCAATATAATTTCGTATGGGATGAAGTTCGATCAAGTTATACTAAAGTCGTGATACTAAAATTATTATTTACATATTTAATATATAACGAATAAGAAATAGAAAAAAAAAAATATTTCTAAATTTTTAAAAATTTATGAAAAATTATTATTAGCAAAAACGATTATCGTAATAAAAATTTTGGAATGAAAGTGAATAATGAAAAATATATGAACTTTCAAATCATGTTATTTGAGAGTGTGGATAATTAATTAATTGAAATGAACTTTAATACGTAATACGTAAGACAAAAAGAGATTATGACTATTGGTCAATATTGATCGTAATTTAATAGATTAAATAATTAGCAATGAATTTAGTTATTTTGTTCATAAAAAATTATAATCTACATTATTATTTGTTTCTTATTTTCTTGTTTTTTGTTTTGTTCCATTTTTTATTTTATTCATATTTATTTATTTATTCTATTCATTTTCTTTTATTCATATTTATGTTTATTGTATTTTTTTTATATTGTGTTATTTTATTTTGTGTTATCAAAAATACATATATTCGAATGAATTAATTATTTTCACAAAAAAATTTTTATTTTATTTTATGATATTTAACTATTAATCATTACTTTGTGAAAAAAAACGTCGCACATAAAATAATTTATATACTCATTTTAAGTTTTTATTTTCACATATTTGAATTTAACTTTTTTAGAAATTTTTTTTGTTGAAAATTGAAACTTACTTTTTTTCTTAAATTTTACAAATTTTTAAATAACTTTCTAAAAGGAAGTATCTTCTTAACAACAATTTTTATAAATTATTGATTTTTATTAGCAATTTTATAATATTTTATATTATTTGAAACTGTGTCATCGATATTAAAATAATCTAATCTAAAATCATGAGAAAATTATACAATTATACAATTTGTGTTTCGTATGTTGTGTATGGTTAGTGTGCGCTTAACATATATATGTGTATGGCTAATGTGTGTTTTGCGTGTTTAAACATTCAAGAACGATGCCAAGATATGATAAGGCATCGAGAAAATACTCCTTTCTAGGTGTACTAAACATGCTAAGCATGCACTAATAACAGATTCATCACCATCAAACGCACACTAAAACCGCATTAAATACGCACGCTAAATACATGCTAAGTATATACTAACACTAACATTAACCATGCACATGCTCAAATTTAAAAATACAGATTTTTCTCTTTAAAATAAATTCAGATAGATTATCATAATTTTTTTCATAAAATTATGTAATAATAGTATAAATATCAGCAATTTTTCGAATAAAATTTAATAGTCATTAAATTTTTCATATGATTATAGATTTTTTATGATATTATATTTAATTTATTATATTTAAAATATGATATATCTTTCTCAAATTTTTTTTGATTTTGAATATAGAAAACAATAAAAATGCTATTAAAAGCGGATTAAGCGATTCTATTTGTAAATGAAGAACAAATTATTAAAAAACTAATTATTATAAATATTTATAAAAATAAATTTAAATATTAATTAGTTAATCAATTATTATTTAATCAATTATTTTAAATATTTTTCTAATATCAGAAATATTTTGTAATATTTATATCTTGTAATATTTTGCAAAAATATGTAATAAAAATAATTGCATGAATCGCAGAATCTTTTTTATCAGAATTCTTCTACATTGATTTATAGTGAACAAAATTCTATCTCTTCCAAAATTTCCATCAAAAACTTTTAATAAAATATCAATAATTTATAAATTTTTCTATTTAATATTTCATTATTGGCAAAATATTGAATATAGTATAAATATATAGTAATATAGTATAAATATAATGGTGATCCATCTTTAATTTTAAAAAGTATGAATTTAAAATATGAAAAAACGAGAGAAAGGAAGATTTTTTGGTAATCTGAAGTAATAAATGCAAATAAGAATCAAGACGATTCTGAATTACATGTTATTTTTATAAAATAAATCGTTGTATATATATTATAGCAATATACTGACACATGAACATGATAAAAGAACAAAGGAGTTGCTTAAACACGCAGCCATGCAAGCATGTAATAGCAAATACATCCCTAGCTGTTAACCAAGATGAAGCGATTTTCACAGGCTAACTTCTGATAAATGAGTTTTCTTCCACTCTATTTATCGCCACTGCACACTTGATTGCACGAAAACCCACTGTTTCTATTTCGTGGAAAAACAATTTCGAATCTGTGACAATCTTTCCATTGATCTAAAAAATCAATGCATTCACGACTTTGCAATTATATATTCGTATAATGATTTTCAGACTAACAAGAAATTATTAAGATTTATGGATTAAATGATGATAAATATGTCACAACAATATTTTTTTTATAATAAATTTTTCTTGTAATTATCGGTTACGCAATTATCTGGTTCGGAATTGTTTAATAATAATTTAATATAATATTTATTGTTTTTTTGATAAATATATCGTTTATAGTACATTTTTAAATCAACATTGAAATTGTCTAATCAAATAGTTTTTAATCGTTATCGTATATTATCGTTATGGTATCAAATTCGATTATTATTCCAAATTTTCTGTATTCCAAGATAACGATGTTTTAGGATTCTTTTTGTAGAGTAAATCAGTAAAATAAATTTTATTTTCTTATTTTTAAATCAATTAAAGCAATTATCAGACATAAGTAATATTCAAAAGGGAAATAAAAAAAAAAAATAAAAAAAAAAAAGAATGAAAATATTGATGAAATCAAATCTCAAAATTCATTAATTCATTAATTATAAGATAAATTTAATAGAATTGCAAGTAATCGATTATAAAATATTATTAAAGATATAAGTTATAAAAAGATATATATTATATTTAAATCAAAACTAAATCAGAACTAAAGAAAACATTGATGTAATTTTAATAGCATGTTCTCGAATTGCGAATTTTCGAATAAATCAATTTTATTATAAAATAAATTTTTGATATTTTTGTTAATTCTCTAATAATATAATTACCTATATTTATAATTTTATAATATATATATAAATAATATAATAATTATGTATAATTATATCAAAATTCAGTATGTTTCGTATAGAAGACAAGATTAAAATTGGAAACAATTTATCTAGCTAATAAAAAAATGGATAAAGGAAGTTAGATATGAAAATGAATAATTTGCATGCTAGCAACTTAATCAACATCCACACTTTATAAACGATCCTTTACCTCCATCGCTTAAGGTCTTTTCGAAATGGCTTATCGTAATACGAAAAATGGTTAAATATCATGCTCACTAATATTTTCCTCAACTTCCAAGTTATGTAGATAATCGAATTTATATCATGCATTCAAAGTGTTCAAATATTTAATAAATCATTTTACATCTTTTAAGAGATTTACTCCTTATTTAAGAATATATATGAATTCTTGTACTTTATTGAAAATTTCTAATATTTGTTGATAAAATTTTTTAATCCTCGAATTAACATTGCCTTTTAATATTTTCAAATTATATATAGAAATTTCTTAGATTCTTTATGAAGAATATATAAGTACACTATTCGCTCATACTTATATAGTTAAGTTTCACTTCCTTCGAAAGTCGATATATTTTTATGAAATTTTGTGTTAAAATTTATTATTAAATTGATGGATCTTGTTAACAAATTTATTTATTTTTAATATAAAATTTAATACAAAGATTATTTAAAATTAAAATTTTTTAAATGTATTCTTAGTAATCTACTATAAATATTGTTTTAATAAGTTTTCTCTTATTAAAATTTTACAATTAATTTTATAATTTAAAAAAAGAAATTAATAAAATAATGTAAATATTATACATTGATCTATTATTTTTTGATTTATGAATTCATTTTGATCATTAAAAAATAAATTAAATAAAAAAATTTTATTTTATTAAATTTCAAAATTGGAATTATTTATTATTATTTGTTAGATCAATTATAAATTATATTATTAATAATAGTATAAATAAAGAATAAATAAGAATGTCTTAATTCTTACAAATCTTCTTAATTGTTATGAAAGAAAATGTAATTCATCCAGATATTTCTCCAGTTCAATAATTTGAAATTGCTTGGCGCGAAAAATCTATTATCATAATTTTTGTCATTTAATGAAGATTGAAAAGAGCGTATTCTCCAAAGCATTAATATAAAATGAATTTGGATGGTCGCGTGAGAAACCCTACTTTCAGGCCATTTTAATCTGTTGAATCCACAAGCACATGGCAATTTTATTGCATATATATATATATATATATTAACGTAAGCGGATGGGGAGAAAAATAGTATGATGAATTGCAGATCATAAATTTGCATCGCAAATGTCTGTAAAGCATTTTAATTTACGAATATACATGGATAAATCGATCGTGATTCTATTAAAAACTTTTCCATTTATTATATCGCTCAAATATACGAGGAGTATTCAATAGAAAAATATTTAATTAAACAATTATTAATTATATTCTAACGATTAAGAACCAAACTGATCATATTACTTTTCATCAGTTTTTATATTGGATATTTAATTGGATATATATTGAATTGGGTATTTATAATTATTGAAATAAATATATTTACACTTACGTCATTAAATAATTTTTCTAATGTTTGATTCGATTTGTATTTTATCGTGTTTGTTACTTTTGTTGCGAGAGTTTTTATTTTAATCTTATAATTTTCAGTATCAAATGAAACCTAATTCAAATCTAATTAGAAATATCAAATTATCACATGTTATTATATTTTTTCAATATAATAGTTTAAGAATAAAAAAAATTCAATTCCTTTTTTTCCTATTTTTTTATTATAAAAGAATCAATCTAAAATCTTCTTTTATTTCAATAATAAGAGAAAATTTGCTAAATAAAATTTTAACATTGTATTTAAAAAATCTAAAAATTTCATTCATCAGTTTTTATAATAATCTTTTCAGAAACAAATTTATTAAAATAAGAAAAAGAAAATTTTCATCTTGAAATTTTTTTAACAAAGTTTTATAATATTCTTTATTTATTTAAAAAATATTAAATATTAGATATAGGATGTCTCTGAAAATAATCGCATAGTAAATATAAATGCAAAAATAAATCGAAAAAAAAATTTTTTTTGACCGAGCTTTGCTTTTAAACAAATCAAAATTAAAAATTAAAAATTAATATTAAAAATTAAATATAAGTGAAATTAATTAATTTTTTATTGAATAGAAGTGAAATATTGAGATAAGTGGTTATTTTATATATAAAAATAAACAAAATAATAATAATAATATTAACAATAATTTTTGTTTATTATGTTTTTGTTTTTGAGAAAATAGAAATTGAACATTTAAAATCAAAATGTATCGGTAAATTTTCAAATTCAATTTTGAAAATTAATTTTTAAATGAAAATAATATATTTTATATTTGTTCTTATGTGGAATTATGTTCTATTTTCAATAATCTATTCTAATCGGATATTAAATCATGTACTTAAATATTTTTCAAATTTGATTTACATTAAAAATAAAGCTTTATTTAAATTATATTTTATATTTTTTGCATATAGAAATTCTCGCTACTTGATACTTTCAAAAATATTCTATATATTAAAAAAGCTAAATAATATTAGAAAATATTAACATTGAAACATTTCAAAAAATATTATACATATAATTATTGTATTTCTATTTTTTTAATGATATTTATATCAAAAAATTAAATGTAGCAATGAAAATAATATTGAAAATTATTATATTAAAGATTAAGAAATCAATAACTTTAAACCGTATTATAAATTTCACTTAACATATTTTCTTCCATTAAAATTAAAATTCTAATCCTCATTCTTATAAATAGCAATAAAAATATGCAGAATAGAATATAATTTATCGTATTCATTATAACTACTCAAACAAGTATAAAATTTAAAATGCAATGATATGATTATAATACTCGATTATATATTCCCTCAATTTATTATTTTTACTATTAATTTTTATTTAATTTTTCATAATTAAAAATAAAAATTTTTTTAATATTTTGTTCGTTAAAAATTCGATATTTGATATGCAAAGATGAACATAATTTTATTTTCTTTGTCCTTGTAAAAATATAGAACAAGCGAATTATCCGAACTACAAAGTTTGCTTTTCTTTTTTTTTAATTCAAAGTTATCGCTCGACGGAATCTATACATATACTTTGAGGATATTTTTCATGCAAAACATTCGAGGTACTTTCGTGAGAAAATTGCAGCTTGTGTAAAAACCGAACTATTTTTCAAGAATGGCTTATTATACAAAAACTACACTTGTAAATGAATTTTTTTGTTCGTAAAGGCAAATACAAAAAGAAACTGATCATATTTGATACTTGAGTTTTTCATAATAAAAATTGGAAAATTGTGATAATGATTTAAAAAAAGGGATTTCACGGTAGAAAAATTGATAAAAATATAAAAAGTACTTAAAAGTTTCCAAGATTTAAAATATCAAACTTTTCGTTAAAAATCTAAGTAGGAATCCAAAAGGAATCATTAGAATCTTCTATGATTCTTTTAAAGTTTAATATTTTAGATATATTTATTAAAAATTATAATAGGATCAATATATATATATATATTTTATTTATTTTTTTTTACAATAGCACAATAACTTTTAACTTTTTTAATAACTTTTAATCGAAAAAATCAATATCAAATATTTATCGATATTTTCGATTATTCACGAAATTTATAATAGAAATCATACATCGTTTTTATTTCTGATTCAAACATATAAAGACTTGACATAATTTTTCGGAACATCAAGAAATAGAATTTAAAAACAGTTTATTTAATTTCCATCTCTATTTCATTTCTAATCTGTTTACAAACGTTACAAATTTATAAACGTATTTGGAAATACAATTTTCATGTTTAATTTTCTAGAAACGGAATTGAATTTAAGATTAGTGTATTAAGTATATATAAATTTTTTTATCAACTTCAACAATAGATCTGTAAAAAGAATAATATTTTAATATTCATGCGTTTATCATTTCTAACATAATATATACGTTTTTATCTTCTCGTTTCAGTATTTGAAAATTTTTCAATTCTGTTTGTCAGGAAAAAAGTGGAAAATGAAAAAAGGACAATAATCGTTTCGAATGAATTTTTGATAATTCTTTTGAGAAAAACAGTTGAAAAGAGATTTTATTTTATTTTATTATTTTATTATTATCGTATTTTTATTGCATTAAAAACAACAATTATTTTTGTAAAAAAATGATCTTGGATATTTTTGTTTCTAGTTTCATTTATAGAAAATATACAATAATCTGAATAACAGAAAATTTATTGAACTGTAAATTAATCCTAAAATATATATGTAAAGACATTTAAATTTGTCACAAAATTGTCTGAAAAATTTGTGAACTCTTGTGAAACAAATGAATATAAATCAAGAATTTTACAAAATGATCGTTGTTGTCTTATATAAAGATGTAAAATTTGCATTGATATAAAATATAGAAATACAAAGATAAAATAATAATTTTCTTCAAGAATAAGTTGTATAGCTATATAATAAATATTTTGAAACTTTTTTTATTAAAATTTTTTTTTTTATTGAAATATATATTGTTGATAAATTATTTCAATCAAACCATTTTTTTTTACTTTGTATTTCATTTAACAATATTGAAAATAAAGAAAAAAGAAGAAAATAATTGCAAATTTAATTCCAATATTAATTTTATATTATTTTATTTCCTTCAAATTATTTGAATTTCATTTTTAAATTATTCTGTCATTTTACAATTATATATAATTTAAATTTCTCTTATCGATTTATTCAACAAATTTAACTGAAGAAAATCGAAAGAAATTACAAACTCGTAATAATTTTAGTTCTCTCCAACTTAAATTATTTTACTTTCTTTAGATTATTTTGTACATTTCAAATTATCATTTAATAATTGTAATTTGCAATTTTCATAATTGATTTATTCAAAGAAAGAAGAATTAAAAATAATGATGTTTTTAATTTTTATTTTCTGTTTCTTCACTTCAATCTTGTTTTTAGTTCATTTTATTTTTCAAACATTTATTAAAATATTTAAAATGTTCAATGTTCATGAAATCTATTAATCAGGAAAAAATTAAACATAAATTAAATAAAATTGAAAAAATCCAATTTTATTTTATATTTTATATTTTTCCGTTAATTAATTTATTGAAAAAGAAATTACAAAAAAAATTATAAAAATATTTATGAAAATAAAAATTTTGTTGAATATTTCATGCTTTTATATTTTTGTTCTTAGTTGAAAAATGAACAATTTTAGAAAATTTCAGATATTAAAATACAAATATAGAAAATCAAATTATATTTACTTGTCATTGTTGCTTTTATATTTCTGTTGTTGCATTTTTATGTTTCTATAGAATTTTAATTGATTTCATCAAAATCATTCAATAAATCAACTCTGGTTGTTTAATCTACCGATAGAACAAAATATTTGTGAGTCTCTTTTCTTCTTTTCCTATTCTATTACTCTTTTTTGCATACACGAACATGTGTAGATTAAATTACGTTAACTCGATCCTCGATATACGCGTGTGCAATTCTTGTCACATATATCCTTGTACTGGATTTTCTCCTGTGTTAATACAACATGATTCACAAAGCGTTGTTCGTACAATCGGAGTGAATTTTTATCATATATTGTTTTTCTCCCAATTATCCGTTTTTTATTCTGTTATTTTACAACTCGTTTCAATTTAACACATGTATTTAGCTAATATATATGATAACGCTTGATTTTCTTTTTCTCTTCTGAACATTTTGAACATTTCTCTCTTTGAACATCTTTTTCTTTTTTCTGTGATTTATCACATCATTTAAAACTGATTTGATCAATATGAATTGTTTAGATTTCGACATGACAATTTATTAGCGTTATATTGTGACGTAAAAGGAAATAAAAAAATTTATAATTTTTATAATAAATTATTAGTATTCATGAAACGAAAAATTCAAGTTCAAATAAACGTGAACTGAAAAATTAATATTTAAATTAATATTTTCAGAGTTAAAATGAAAATCTAAAGGTGAATCTTTTTTTTAATGAACCCTTTTTTTATTCTCTTACATAAATTTTTCAATTACATAAATCATTTTAAATATTATTGATCTTAGATTTTTGAAATAAAGTGTTTACAATATTTCACGAGATTTGAAAATCCATTTTTGATTTTTAGCAGAAAAAATTTGTTATAAACGAAATTTTCAAAAATATGATTTGAGAATTCAAATTTGTTTAATTGTGCGATAAATGAAAATATTAATTTTAATGAAAATAAAATTTTCATTTTATAAATATATATTTTATAAAATATATTTTATAAATAAATATAGATTAATATTATTTAATACTAAATAGAAATATATATAATTTATAGTGATTTATTGATTGTAATATTTTTTATTCGAGAAAAAATGAAACTAACTGTTTAAAAGAAAAAAAGAATATTTGTGAGATAATGAGAATCTTTGCGACACAAAAAGTCGCAAAATTATGAATATAATCGTTTGATATAACGGAATAAATAGAAGATGTTAGAAACTTGTTGATTTAAGTAAAAGCTAAAATTTGAAAAGAATGCAATGCATCTGCGTGGGTTTATGGTGATCAAATATCATAAAGTGATCAAATATCATAAAGTGATTAAAAATATTTATAAAATTAATTTTTATGAACAAGAATCGTTTTTTACTATAAATGCATAAAATTTAGAAATTTTGAAATTGTTTAAACTTATATTTATTAAGAAAAATAGAAATTTTGAAAGTATAAGAAAAAAGCGTCAATTCTATTATAGTTCAATTATAATTTATACTATTCAATTATAAGAACATTTGAAGAGAATCCTATTATTTTTTTTAAGGATGATAATTTAAGAATGGTTCTAAGACAATTATGTTTGAAAGATTTCGTCTTGATAAAATGTCTTGATAAAATGATAAAACATAAATAAAATAAAATCTTCGAATTATGACATAAATCAAGATTTCAAATATTGAACAGATGGTATAGGATAATGCTGAGGATATTGTTTTTGAGAGAAGAATGTGAAGGACCCTTCGAAATGTATATTTTTTAGAAATAATTCGACATGGCTGGAAAGTCAATGTGAGATTTGAGTCAATTTAATTTGATATTTTCCAATTATGCCAGTCTCAACGACAATTAGCATCATTCTTGAGAAGAATTATTGTAAACGCTCTTCAGTTTCCTAGGAACAGCGGACTCTATGAATGGTAATCCTTCAGCTTCATTCTAGAATTTTGCTTAGGTAGGATGTCGCTCAATTAGGTTTGTTCATGATGTTATTGGTCGCTTGTGTATCTGATCAAAGATTTGTAGAACTTTCGGAATCTTAGAAACTTTCTCATCAAAATTTTAAAAAAAATTGTTTGAATCTTAGAACCAAAATTAGAATTTTAGAATCTTGTGAATTTAGTGATAAACGTAAACTTTCATTAACATACTGAATTTTGCTTTGATCAGTTTAGAATTTATTGATAATGAATTTTATATAAAATTAATTTTATTATTATACACCATAGCTTTAGGAATGGATTGAAACTAACACAAGAAAAAAAAATTCAATTCTATTTAAACATTATAAAATCTTAAAAATATTTACATCACAACAAAATAAAAAATTAATTTTTTAGTTTTATATCTTCAAAAATTTGATTGAAAAATTAATTTTATAATAAATCAAATTTAAAAACATAATTATTATTAATAATATGATTTTTGCTTTTCTTCTCCGAATTATAATTTTGATTTGATATATGTATATTTTTTGTGTTAATTGCTTTAAATATGATATTAATTATTTTCTTTTAAGTTAATTGATCATTTGTTTTGATTTTATATAAAAAAAGAACTTAATTATAATTAAGTAAATTGTTACAATTAAGCAATTTAATTGCTTAAATCAATTATGATTACCGATTTGATAGATTTGAAGAAATATTGAAATCTATTTTTATACAAGATGTAATAAAAATAAGATAAAATTTATTTCTATATATATTAAATGATTATATAAATAAATTCCAATAGATTTTAATATATACGATATCAAAAATAGAAGAATTATTACTTAAAATTACCTCTAGTATTCCCGCATTGAGTGAATTTTATTTTCACGTTTTTTATTCGTTTTTTATTCGTTTTTTATTTTTTTGTTTAATTAATATTCTTGTGTTTTGATTTGTTTTATTTTTATGATTATTTTGGTTTTATGGATTAGATTAAAATTTTTAAACTAAAGTTTTTATTATATGTAAAAAGAGAGAATTGTGATTAAAAAAGACACAAAAAATTTAATCGATTTAGTTTCTGATATTGATTTAACTTGTAGAAATCACAATAGCTATTCAATTTGATTTAAATTCAAACTTCGTCAGATTATAAGTATATATGTATATTCTTAAATATATTTAATTTATAACTATAACCATTTGATGAATTTGATACACATTTAAAAATATCATTCTTCTGTTTATAAAATTATAGATTAATTTAATTGTATTTTATAATCTAAGCTCTTTCTATCTTTCTAAAAATTTTTTTTTTGAATTTTTTAAATGAATTAATATTTCTTAATAGATTAATATGTTTAATTTATCAAATATTGATCTTTAATTGAAATTTAACAAGAATTTTTCATAATTATAGAATTAATAATTAATCTAAATAAATTAATTTTAATGTTTATTGTAAATCAAATTTTTTTTAATACTTTTAAATGTAAAAATATAAAAATTATAACGTGTAAAAAAAAAATAGAAAAAAGTTTAAAAAATTGTTAACTGATGAATTCATCTTTAATAATATTAGCTTCAATTCTTGAAACTATATAGTATAAACTATATAGTAATAAAATTAATTTATTACAAAATTTGTTATTAACGAAGTTCTACTCTAAAACGATCAAGCGCAAAATTCATATGTTAATGAAGATTTATGTTTATTACTAGATTGACAAGATTCTAAAGTTTTGTTTGAGATTATAAAGTTCGGAAGATTCTAAGATGTAAAGTTCAGAAATTTAAGAAAATCTGAGATTACAAAAGTTTTGATTTTAAAAAGATTCTAAGGTTCAAACAGTTCTAATGTTCAAAAAATTCTACCAAATCGTTCGTATTCTCTAAAATTTTCTCCATGTTCATTTTCGAGATGAGAGTTTTCGATAAACTACACAAGCAAATATACACCAATAATATCGTGAATTAGCCTGACTGATTGACTCACCCAATCTAAGGAAAATTCTTAAAATGAAACTGAGAAGCTACGCCATCTATATAAGTCCACTGTTCCCAGGAAAGTGAGGAGTGTTTGCAATAATTCTTCTCAAGGATAATGCTGATTGCCGTTGAGATTGGCATAGCTGGAAAATATTGTCACAAATCCCAAAACCACGTTCATACTCCAGTCACAATGAAATGTTTTAATAAATATACAATTCCTTTAAATTCTTCTCTCAAAATTGTCCTCATAATATCATCTGTTTTATTTATCCATATAATGTCTCAAAAAATAAAAAGATTAAAATTAACAAGTATTTGATAAATTATGAACGGAATGAATATATAAGTATGTATATCACAATCGCACGAAAATGGATATAATTACTCAGAATTAGCTAATTTCCAGTACAAGAGAGAAAGAAAAATGCTGCAAATGTTTGCATGAGAAATTATTGACTTAAGAGAATCTGGTAATTTTGTTAAGTGCTGTAGATTCCAGCGTTTAATGTTTATGGACTTTTGAATTGCGTTTCGTATTTTCATTTCAAGATGACACACATATAATAAATATAGATAATTATTTGACGTTTAACTTTGATTTCATCTTTTCGATCACAGTTTATTCCGTATTTATTTATTATCATATTTATGTATTTACGCATCTTAATATATATTTCCATATTTTAATGAAGGAATGAGTCGCGAATAATTTATATAGACGATAATTGAAATTGGTGGAAATATTTTAAGGAAAAACAGGATTTTAAGGAAAAACAGGATTTAACATTTTCTTTTTGATTCTTTTTATGAATTGTTCGAATGGAAAAATATTCCATATAGAAATGCGATACGATCAAAATTTTCTTATCGATAGTTGATCGAATCCTCTCTTGTCTATTTTATAGATATCGATTTGAATTTAAATAATGCAAATGGTTATCTATTCGAATGAAATGCCAGAAGAAAATACAGCTTAAATTTTTAGTTGGATTCTTGCTGGAAAATTGCAAAAATAAATAGATTCACGGAATGATAACGAAGCGAAATGTATTTTTTGGTAGAGATTCTTTTCAGAGAACTCCCAAGAAGAATTTGAGAAATACATAAGAAATAGTTTGTTTTTCGCATGAACAATTCGCATGAAAGATTATTTTTGAATTTCAAATGAAATTTAAAATCGTTTGAGTTTTTCGTGATAAAAATAATTCTATATTATTTTTTATTTATGGTTAATATTTTCTCTCTCTCTTTTTTTAGATATATTTATTTATTTATTACTGAATTATATAATAATATCTTAATGTTTAAATTTTTTATAATAAACCATACTTACAATAAAAATTTATATACATATAAATATATATTTTGATAGAAAATTATTATATTGAAATATAATATTACACAATCAATAAGAAAAATAAAAAATTAAATGACAAATATATTTCATGCTTTATTTAAAATAAATTAATTACTTTTTGATGTTTTGGACTTTGTTTAAATTGAGATATAATATAAAATTCAGGTGAAATTAAAAGATCTAAATTATCATTTTACTATTTCCTATTCGTTTAAAAAATACAGATTTTTCAATTTTACAATTTTTGCTGATTTTTATAAAAAGTTATTTAAATTTTTATCTCGGAAATTATTCATTCAATTGAGTTCATTTTTATTGTTCATATTTGTTATTTTAATAGAAAAGAAATGATCTTTTTAAATATATAAAAATAATTTTGTATATATTCTTTTTGGATTGGAAAATTATTAAATTGAAAATTATGTTATAAATTTTTATTTTCTAATTTTCAGTTTAAGATTATTGTTTTTAAAAGATTGAAAAAATATTATCGTATTGAAGTTCTTTATAAAATAATTTATGAAATAGAATAAAATACATAAGTTAGAATCTCGTTTTGATATTATTTCAATAACAAAGTAATCAATTAAAGAAAACAATGATTTTGCTTTATTGTTATATTGTTTACAAAAAGATATAAAATAAATATATATTTATTATTTATATTTTTTATTTTTAATAAATATATAAATAATTTAACTTTTTTATTATACATGTAAGATGTAAGATATCTGTTTTATCTAAATGTAATAAAATGTATTTTTTAAAAAAAGAATATTTTTTATAAAAAAAATATTCCAAAAAGAAAATATATTGTGCAAAATTAATTATTTTTTTATAGATATAAATCATATAAAGATCAAGTTTAATTTTATAAATGGAATCATATAATTTTTATTGCATTAATGGACTCATAGCTTGTTATTTCTTAAAAAAATAATTTATGTCAAGAAATATTTTATGAAATATTTTAATTCGAAAGTATAATATTTTCTAAAATAATAATTTTTTTCGACATAAATAATATAATATTTTTTAATAAAAAAAAGAATAACGAATTATATTAATTATTGCAAAATTAAAAATTATATAATTTAAAATTATATATTTAATTATATCTTATAAAAACCGAATTATCTTCATATATGTTCATAGAAAAAACATTAATATTGCATGACATATATTAACTTGTATCACATGCAATTGCCAATTTTAGAATAAATGACAATTAATTGCGATTTGTAAACTCTACTTGACCTATATTTTGTTTAGTATATTTTGACGTTGTCTTCTCATATTTTCTTTGTGTAATAAATTCTTTTTTGTATTAGTTTAACTGTTTTTTGAGAAGTGATTAATATGGTATTATCGAATGAATTTATTTAGAATATAAAATTTAGAATATATTTCTATAAATTTAAGCTGCAGTTTAAGCATATCGATTAATTTAAAAATATTAAATTAACTTTCAAAGAGGATTCTATCAATGAGAAAATCGTTCGATGATAGTTTTAAAAATTCAGGTCTGGAAATGAAAAGAATCTTGAAAATAAGAGCCTGGAGGTAGACCGAATTCCATATTAAACAAAAATAAATTAAAAACTAAAGTGGAAGTTAATCCGCAAACAAATATCCGCAAAATTAGACGTATCTCTAATCAGTTTTCAGATAATTTTTAGACATAGACAATCAATAGACAATTGGATATAATAAAATAAAAAAAATTGGAAAAGTGGGTACCGCACGAACTGACAGAAAATCAAAAGTTGCAGCATTTGGAATTATATGTTCGCACCCACAATAAGAGTATTGTAATAGTAATGATAGATTGTTAAGTGCATATGGATACATGGATACATGTGTCAAATACTCTTTCAAGATGTATATATGTGTATGAAAAAGTTAGTGTATGTAACTGTGATGTATTTCACGTTAAGTGGACTGTATTAGTCAAATGTGATACACGTATTTATAAGAGAGGTCTCTCATAATGTCATAGGCAATAATGTCCGACATGGTCAGAACACGATGTGATATTAAAATAAAACTATCTATGTATCCGGCGATCAGAATACGATCTGTTCACAATGAGATTTTCCTTACAAGTGAAGTTTGTGACATCAGATTTCTTTCTAATTTAATTGGGAGAATGACAGACTCTCAGGTATGATAATAATCAATAATATCCCGATCAGTGCCTCATCAGTGCATCGAGTAAGTAATATTCCTAAATTAGAGGAAAATTCTTCAAATTAGAATGATGTTGGTTGTCGTTCTGCCATTTCGTTCCAGCCGTGTCTGAGATATGTCATCCTTGGGATCAGACTTTCAGAAAAGTTGAAGTGTGTCAAAAATATAATAATTATAAATATCGATTAAACTCTTCTCAAATACGACAATCTTCTTAGACATCATCCTTTGCTTAGACTTAATAGAGGTCGCCGATCGAATAATAGAAAAGGATTTCCATATGAAAAATTTCTCGGAATAAGCTGTTTATAAATCTTGCGAGTAATAAATGTTTGCGAAAATTTATCACATAAACTGAAAATAATAGAAGTCCATTTTTGAATTACAACTTGTAATGAGGAACGAAAACTATACAATAATAGTACTATACAATAATCTGAATAATGATTGAATGCTAATAAAAATCGTAAACAAATTTTTGAAATCGAAAAAATTATTATCGAAAAAAGTTATGATAACTATATAATGGTCTGAATAATTCTTTTCAAAACAAAGAGATATTATCACAACATCCTATTGCCAAGAAATTATGTATGCATCAAATTATGTATGCAAATTATGGTATGCATCAAAAATTGATGAAAAAACAACCCACATCAGTCAATAGATATAGATTTATTTTTTGTATGACAATGAGCATATGACAACGATACATTATAAATCACTCTACAAAAATTAGCTGAATTGAAATATGAAATCTTAATCTCATTTGCATACTCCAAATATTTCATCAACTGATTATCACTTGTTTTGTCATTTACAATTATTTTTAAAAAATAAAATATTCGACATTCGAGAAGTTGTAATCGCAGCATTCGAAGAATTTTTTCAAACTAAAAGCATGAAGTTTTTAAAATGTAATATGTCAATTGGAATTTTATTAAGAAAAGGTTATTAAAATTAATGTCTCATATTTTGATTGAATAAAGATTATAGATATATATTTTCGAAAATATATTGTTTTTATTCTGACCAATAAAAATGACAATGTTATGTAATATCTAATATATCTTTTGAAACTACCAAATTATCAAACTTATATATAACTTATATATAAATATTTTTGTCATAATATTCTTTCTTTAAAAAATATTTCATTATGAAAAAGATATCCCATATATATATATATATATATATATTAATAATATACGTAATATAAATATATTCATGAAATACTTCTAAATATTTTTAAAATTATTTTGAAAATGAAATTTCATAAAAAGTTTATTTGTTTATGAATATTTACAAACAAAAGAAAAAAAATCTTAGCTATATGCCACAGATAAAGAGTTACCTGGAGTTATATCTTTCTTACTCACAGAGTTAACAGACTTGAAATTATATCAGTTTGCATTTTTACAAACCAAGAAGAGAAAATATAAAGAAAAAAATTTTAGATATCTACAATCATGATTACGATATCCTCTTAATTCACAATTTTTTAAAATTAATTTCTCATCGGTATCAAAACAAAAATATAGTGCGGCTAACGACTTTTGCAACAAAATTGTTCATTATAATTTTTACTTTGTCTCCTTGCGAAGAGGACCGGAATAGCTCGACCCTTGATTAATTAAAGTTGCTTCTCAGATATATGTTTTAGAAACAGATTTTGAAGTCGTTTCATTTCACATTCGTTTCTATTCGCATTCAATTATACAATTTTTTTATAAACTTTGATCAATTAACGAATAAATATTTATTTAATTAAACCTGAATAAAATAATTTTATTTTATTTATATTTATTTTTATAAATATTCTTAGAAAGTTCGCATTTAATATATGCGACCTATTCTGCTAAAAATAAAGAAAATATCACACAATTTTCTTTTTGCTGGTTTCAATTAAATTTTTAACATTTATTTAAATATCAATGAATTTTATCTATTGTGATAAAACAAAGTGAGTTGAAAGTTAATGAATAATTATTGGATATAAGAATTCTGTAACTTATTTTATAATTTATCAATTTTATGATTGATAAATCGAGATATCTAAATTTTAGAAATTGGTCACATCCCGAAAAAATTAAAAAATAAAATTTCCAAGAAATGATAAAATTTTAGGAATAATAAAAATTGTAATATATTCATTCTTCAATGATTTATATCCATATTAATTATTCTGATTATTCTATTACTTATTTCATTTATTGCAAAATGAAATAGATATTTTTAAATAATAAAATTTTTGTAAATTAAAAAAGTTTATAAATTGATTAAATGAAAAAAGAATATTGAAAAAGGAATTGGAAATTTGTTTGAAAAATGAAGCATTTTTATTATTTTTATTTTATTATTTTCAATAATATTATTTATATGATTTATTTAGAAATTTATAAGCAATTATTAAATTATTATTAAACAAATTGAAAAAAAATTGGTTGAAGAAATGTATATAATAAATGTACAATCAATGTAAAGAATAGAGAAATAATTAAAAATAAAGTACAATAGTAATTTTATAAAGTTTAAAATGATAGATTTAGAAAAGAAATCAATTTAATCAACAATAAAATTTAATCTTAAATGAAATCTTATATCACAAAGGCTAATAATTACTTTGGAAAATATCGATCTGAAAAGTCTAAATAAAATGCTTTCGAATAAGCTTAATAATTAAGAAAAAAATTAATAATTAATGTTGACATTATAATTACTAAGTCGATTTTTCAACTATATTAAATAGGAACAATTTAATAAATTTACATATTAACATAAATTTTATTTTATAATTTTCAAAAATATTATTAAAAATGGATATAGTACTAAAGTATAACAAGAATCTTATTTTATATTTATTATTATATTTATATTTATATTTATATTTATAATTTTTTATTATTAAATATAAATAATAATTTTATTATATAAATTTTAGTATTAAATAATAATCATATTATAAAATTCGCGTAATATATTTTAGTTTTTATTTTTTATTATTTCAAATAGTATATTTCGTATATTAGGCTTCATGAAACTATAAATTCAATTGAATTTTAATGTAAATTCGACATCAATCAGAAATACTTGTAAGTTTTAGGTATTATAAAGTTATATTTCTTATCGATGCAGGATATTTTCTTTCTTCGTCGAGGCGTGATAGAATGACCTGTATTTTTCGAAAATGACTTCTAATGGTGAAGATTGTAATGTTTCATGGCACGCAATCTCACGCGCCATTAAATGTTCTACGTTGATGTTTACGCACGACACATTATATCATATTATTATACTATGCATCGGCAGAATATAACAACGCGACACAATTTCATCAATGTTTTTATGTCAACTACAATGAATAAACGTTCGTGCCTGCATGAAATAATAATTGCGCGGGGGAATATTATAAAGAAATGATTGAGAAAAATTAACTCGTTTCTATGTTACAATGTGTTATATCTTAATATCATAATAAATAAATATCAGTTGTTTTTATTAAATTAATGTGTGATTTACTTAATGATTTTATTTTCCATAAATTCTGTTATATTATTAAATATATGAAATATAATACGTAAATCCATATATGAATTAAGGAACAGAATTAAGGAATTTTTTTCAAAATAAATATTAAATTAATTTTAATGTTATATTCGTTTTGGTTTTTATAATATATAATGAGAATATAATAATAAGAAATAAACAAACAAACAAACAACAACAATAACAATAACAATAACAATGACAATGGCAATGACAATGATAATGACAATAACAATAACAATAACAATAATAATATATTATATAAACATTGGACACGTAATAATTAATTATAAAAAATTAAAAAAATATATCTAAAAAATATATTGAAATAAATAATACAAATATGAAATTCTTTGTCTATTTTTTTCATTATTTTAAAAATAATGTAATACTTTATTTAAAATATATAACTTCAAAAATTCTAGTAAAAAAATTTTTATTATTTGAAATTATTATATTTTACATTTACACAACAATAAAGAAGTAAAATTTTACATTTTTTTAATAATATTATTTTTTAAATGATAATTATCGATGGAAAACCTATATAAATATATAACTAAATTTCGAATAATTTCAAATTTTATGTTTGCAATTCAAAAAACTTAATATTATTTGTACAATATTAATACACTTTATACAAATGGATCAATATGTTTTCTCTATCGATTTTTGTCATATTATATAGTATTATATAAATATGCAAGAACATTATGGATTATTTTTTTTTGAACTATAAATTTTTATTTTTATTTATTATTTTTCCTTTTTTTATCATAAAAAATATTTAATTCAATCTTTGAAAATTTGTTTACTTTAGAGAATTTATTTTCAAATTTATAATGTTCGTGGAGCTATAATATATATAATAATAAAATTCATTTATTATAAAGTTCTAATTTAAACGATCAAGAACAAAATTCATATACTAATGAAAGATTATGTTATCACTGAATAAATTCACGATGTTCTAAAAGTTTTGTTAATTCGAGATTACACAGTTCAAGAGTTCTAATTGTTCTAATAATTTTTCAAAGATTGAAAAGTTTAATGATTTTAAGTTCGGAATATTCTATAGTTTGAAAAGTTCTGAAGTATAAAGGATTCTAAGATTAAAAAAGAATTTTGATTTCCTTGAATTATCAAAACGTTCGTACCCTTTAAAATCTCTTCTATAGTCATTTTGCAAGATCGCTATAGGACAATGAAGCGATCAATGATATTGTATACCTGATTAAGTGAAATCTCCAATTTATATATGTTCAACAATTTTTTTTTTATATTTACGAATAAAATAAAAATTAAGAAGTTTTTGGATCATTTTATGATTTTTAAGATTATTTTTAAACCATAAAATTATTTTATTTTTTGGCAAAGTGTAATAAGAAAATTGTAATTTCAAAAAAAAATTACTTTAAAGAAAAGAAGATAATATTAATTACAAAATTAAATTAATATAAAGATAATATAAAAATATTAATATATTCTAAAGATTTTTCGAGTTAAATATTTTGAATTTTATTTTTTTCATTAATTTTTTAGTACATTTATTTTTTTCTTTATAATATATTTTATTATTTAAAAACAGAATTAATAATTAATGTTAATTTTCCTAATCGTAAACTCTTGATTTCATTCTTATCATAGTCACTCTTATCCTGTTTATTTTTTCGATTTCTATGAATACTAAATTTATTTCTACACAAATTCAATCTCATTTATCTATATCGATGATCTTTTCACGTCTAAATGATCGTGTGTGATTTTCATGTAATTCAACTACCCGTTTCAAAGAATATTCAAAAAATTAGGAGAAAGGTAGAAATTAGGTGATTCGCCCGAGTGAGCGCATTTACATGGCATGTGTAAACCGTATTACTCTTACAGACATGCCACGATTGTACTTTTGCCTGTATGCATAGGAAGAAAGAGAAATGGAAAAGAGGGATAGGAGTTCCGTGCTTAGAATTGTGATTATATGGTTACTAACCCTTACGTCTTTATTCAGCAGAGGTTCTCTACTCATATGTACTATACACTCTGATAACGTATAATGGAATTGCGTTTCTGGTTTGTGTGCGCATGTGCGACGTTCGTTCGTTTGTTCGTTCGTAAGGACTGCTTGCCCATTTTCGCTCGCTTCATATTATGAACAACACGTTGGAAACAAGACAATGTTTGCATTGTTTTAACTGCATTCTCATGATTCTGACTCTGTAGACAAAAGATTACCTACCGGGAAAAGATCTCCTTTCATTACGTAATGTTTTTCCTTTGAATTGGCTGGATAAAAGGATTTCTTGGAAATTATAAATTAGACGAAGTTTGAGTAATTCTTGAATTATTTTATAATTTTATGGATTTATATTATTTAAATTCTTGAAATTGTTAGAAATTTAAGTGATTTTGGATTAAATTATTGTTATATAATAAGTCAATGCTTTTTATGGTTATAATATATATTCTTTGATAAAATTCAGCATATATAATATATATATAATATATAATAAAATAATAGTAATTAAAATAACGTAGATTTAAAAGTTAATCGATAATATTTTTGTATTTTTTTAAATTAGAAATTTTTTTAAATTTAGAAATATATATTGTATATATCATTTTGGCAGCATTAATCTGTACTGGCACTAGATAAAATAATTTATGATTTCATTATATCATGAAATTTATTATATCTTAAAACTTTTTTATATTGCATATTTATATTGCATATATCAAGTTATAAATCATATAAAAATTTCTCAAATCATTGGAAAGAAAACTGTAAGTATATATATTCAATAATTTCATCTCAAATTTTATCTAAATTTATATAAAATAATATATATATAAAATATTATATAATTTTTAAAATTAAATATCCATTTTTCATATTAATAATAATATTAATAATTTCTAATAATATTTTTTTCAATTATTGAAAAACATAGAATCTTTTAAATTTGTTATATTTTTCATATATTTACATTATGGAAAAATTTTTTAAAATGTTTATTGGAGTATTTTCAAATATTTTTTATATATATTTAAGATTATTAATATAGATTATTATATAGTATTATTATGTAATATGTTATCATGATTAGTATAGTTAATATAAAAAGAAATTATAAAATTTATATGTATTCTAAAAATGATGAAAGATTATATATTATTATGATATCAAATTTTTTTATTAAATTAATTCTGTAAAGAATTTATAATCAAATATAATTTTATGAATATCATTATGATTAAAATTCAATCAATCATCAATATGATTTTATTTATCATTTATAAATCATAATAATATTTTTGCATATGTAATGTATTGCATATATAAATTTTGTTTCATCATTCTGATATTTATATAAAAAATATAATTAAATTCTATTTCTTTCTTAATATTCAAAATTAGTCTTTTAAGAAAAATTTAATTTATTATGAAAGTGGAATTAAAATGAAAGTTATTTTGATAATTGCTTATAAAGTTAAGATTTATGATAATATATAATTGAGCAAATGTTACATTATAAAAGTTTTATATTTCATACATGCAATATTGTCAATATTATATTTCAATGTTCAATATTGTCATCGATGAACTTTCAAGCGAAATCAGAATATATCAAAATATTCATACTAGAGTTCTTAATTTTTTTAATTTTTTCAAAATTAAATAATAATCAAAATAATTAATAAAAAATCTTTTTATGCAAAATACAAGAATTTTTATAATTAGAAAAAAAGTTTATGTATTTAATAATTAAAGTAATTTTCTAAAACATATATCTATATATATATATTTTTAATTGCAAACATTAAAAATTATTTTAATTTTATAGTTTTAAAGAATGAATGAAAAAAGAGATGTAAAAAAATTTTAATATATTTTTATATATAATGATTTGAAATTCTTTTTGTTTATATTCTCATATGTATTTAAAAATTGTTCAAAAAATGTTTTAAATATCTATTTGTTTCAATAAAATATTTAAATGTGTATATCATATTTAGTTCTGAAGTTTTTATATATATCAAATATTAATAATAAAATATAGAAAAGTGCTTTAAAAATTATTTTTTTTTAACAGCTATTCAAAAATAAATATATAAAATATAGATATAGAAAGTAGATATATAAGTTTTATAAATAAATTACACATTTAGAAGAGTATTATATATGTATATAAGAATTTTAATAAACTCTAAACAAAAAAAAAAAGAAATTATGTTCTTTTTTTTACAATTTTTAGTTGAAAGAAACTTTGAGTTGTTCATTTCCCAATAAATATTTTTTCAGTTCCTAAATCATTACGTCTTTTTTTTCATAATTGTTATAAAATTTAAAAAAAAATTACTATTGTCAAAATTTAAAAAAAAAGATGATGTATCAAATAATTTTTCTATGCTTATTTTCTCATTTCTTGAATTTTATTGAAAAATTTTCTCTTTGCAGAGAAGTAAAATGCCACTGATAATATCATTGTAACTTTCGCACAGTCTATTTTATGCGATCGCATTATATTTTCTTTCCAATTTCCTCTCTTTATTTCTTTTTTCGTTTAACACTTTTTTTCGATTTTTTATTAATATCTTTTATTTTTTCACTTTCTTTTTTCCTCTTTCATTTTTCATTTTACTGTTAGTAAAATAGTGACATTTATTTTGTATTTTCGAATTTATTGTTTTAATGTTGTATTCAATTCTCTTTTTTCATTTTATGAACATTTAAATTTTTTGTCTTTTTAATTTTTGATTTACATATTTTTTTCCGTTTTGTAATTTTGTATATTTTAATATGCTTTCTATTGGATTTTTTTATCTTATTTTCAAATCTTTTGCAAGAGTCTTATTTTATTTTTTCATTTTTATATCTATCATTGCTAGATTTTTTTGATATTGTTTATATACTAATTTTATGTGACATGTGTTAAGGTTTAAACAATTAAACATAATTTCCAAGATTAATAAATTATTTTATTTTATTATTAATAATAAAAATTATGTTCAGATTTTAATTAATTTAATTTTAACTAATTTAATTTAGATAATTTAATTTTTATTATTTCTTTTGAATTATAGACTATTAAATTTGATGCCTTTTTTTTGTATCAATACCTAGGTACATTTTTCTTAAAATAATTTTGTATTTTTCCAATTTATATTTTATGACAAAATACAATTTTATTATGAGAAAATAATTATTTTTTTTATCATATTTTATTATCAAAATAAATGATATTGACAATTTTAGATATTGATAAGAATTAAAGTATTTTGATAAAATATATATTAGAGAAATTATAATATTTAATTAAATTAATATGTGTTATGAAAATTCATTTTAAATATTTCAATTTTTTGCAATATATTTTTTACAAGAAATGTTAGGCAACTCGAATATTCAAAAAATTGAAACTTTGCATATAAGTAAAATAAATTATACAATACAACTCTATTTTTCATTTGTGCTAAAATTCGATTTAGAATGAAATAAAAAAAAAGTTCAGAATTTTTTTGTGAAATATCTAACAATGAAATGTATTAAAAAAAAATGAAAGAAAATGTAAGAAAAAAAATGAAAGAAAATGTAAGAAAAAAAATGAAAGAATTGTATCGTTTATTATCGAATTGCATAAAAACATTTTTTTAAAAAAGTCATAGTTTTTGATTTATTCCATTTCTTAAATTTTTTTTATTGTATATACTTTTGGATTTTTAAAATATTTTTGGATAAAAAGATATATATATAAAAATAGAGAATAAGGAAATGTTTAAATACTCATTTTATTCATAAAAATTGTTAAATTATTGTAATTAAATTTAATATTAATAATTTACATATGTAAATTAACTAATAATTGACTAAAAATAAATGTTAATTATATAAATATTGCAATAATAAAATAAATTTCTTAAAAAAATTAAATTTAAAAAAATTTTTTTAAATTTCAAAAAATCTCATTAAAAAGTTTCATTAAAAAAAATTTTTTTTACAGATACAGAAGTCAGATATATGACATAGATACGAAAAGAAAATATTTTAATACTTATAATAAAAAAAATTTTTTGAAGTTGAGAATGGAATCTTGAAAACCGCAAATTTTTTAAAAAAATTTTTACGCAATTTAATAAATATAAAAAATATAAAATATAGATAAAATAAAATAATAATTCTTTAAATAAACATTTACTATTTTTCAAATATTTCACGAAAAAAGAATTTTGAATTTTTTTCAAAAAATAATTTCACCCCTTAAAATCTTTTGGCATATAAAAAATAATTGTATTTATAAAATAATTTTTTTAATTTCTGGATTGCTTAATTTTTCTTGTTAATTTTTTTTCCACCAAATCAGAATTATTTTTTATAATTGTGTCACTATATTTTTTATATTTATATAATACATTTTATATTTATACATTTTATATTTTATACAATAAGTGAATTTTATCCAAATTTTTCCATCATTTCCATAAAAAATATTTTATATATTTTATAATATTCTTAATTATAATATTCTTAATTTAATATTCTTTATATATATTTTCTATTTTTTATAAAATACTTTATACAAAATTTACAAATAATAGTTCAAAATGCAAGGTGTGATACTTTTTCTTATTTTCAAAAGTTTATTTTCATATATTTTATTGATATTTTTGCTCTGATTCTATTCATATTTTATATTTTATTTTTTAGTGTTCGTTCCTTTATAAAACTTTTGATATCTTGAGATTTTTCAATTTTTTCTTTTTCTTTACATATTTTACCGCCTTTTAAAGTTTTTTTTTTCTATTTTATTTTATGATATTTATATTGAAATTTTCTTTTTTTTTGTTTAAGAATAAGACTCTTGTATATAGTCTTATATTTCTTTTCCAATGAATTTGCAATTTTCAATTATATATACAATGATGTATGAAATCCAATTGTTTGAAATTAAAAGAAAACAAATTATTAACTATTTTAAATTAACAAAATAATTATTTGTCGGAAAAATGTTTTTTATTTATAATATCTTGTTAAAAAAATATTGTCTTCATGTTTTATATTAATTATAACATAATTATAATATAATAATAAAATATTAAAATTAAAATAAATAAAATATAAATTTCATTTCAAACAATGAATTTTTTTTAATAATAATGAATTAAATATTAATAATTTTGATAAAATTATAATATTTTATATTAAAGTAAAAAATTCTATTTCATTATAATCTATGACTAATTCAAAATTATTACTATTTAATTCATTATTATTAACAAAAATTCATTGTTTGGAATGAAATTTCATTATTACTTTTAAAGATTAATTTATAAACTTTTTTTTCATTATTTTAATATATACACAAAGTATATAAACGAATATTTTAAAGAAGTTATAAATAGTGATATCTAATAATTTATCTATTAATCTACAATATTTATGAAATCATGGAATAAACTTTTAATAATAAATGTCAAATCACTGCGATTATTTATCATCATATTGAAGATATCTAAATAAGAATTTTCAACAAACTTATCTTCAAGTTCCAGTGATAATTCATCGTTGTATTTTAAATTCCGATATTTCGTAAAATATTCCGATCTAAGTCGTTGAATTTACGACAGATCTGTTACGCAACATTTCTACGACTACAAAAGTTCACTTCCATTTAACAGGATGAAGATGATTTCGAGTGTCAATAAATATCATTCTATTAAATTCTTCTACGAATTTTATGATAGTTTCCATTTAAATATCGTTGTTATATTTTATCGCAAAAAATATTTATATTTATTTTTTATCTGTGTTGATATATTAAAGAAAAAATTATGAATTAATAATTATTATATATAAAACTTTTTTTTATATTCATATTATGATATTATAATATATTAATTTATTATTATATGCCGTATAAATATTGATAAATAAATAATCAGTTTATTTTTTATTCTTTTGTTTTACTGTTTTTATTGTTCCAGTATCGTTATAATAATACTGAATTTTTATATTAACACAAAATAAAATCTATCTATGAATATTTATAGAATGATTTTTTATTATTTTTATTTTTAATTTTAATTTTAATTTTTTTTTAATTTTTAAAATATAAAAATATATATACAATACATATAAATACATACATAATATAAAAATATAGATAATAAATATAAATAAATGTAATATATAACAGATTATTAATTAAAAATATAGTTTTTAATAATATTATTAGAAAAATTTTCATCTGAAATTTCTTAATTTTGAATCAAAACCTCTTTCTAAGCCAACTGTAAATAGATTCAAAATTATATATTGTTCTATGTACCAATATATATATGTATATCAATTTTATATTAAAACAAAAATTAAAATTAAAATATTTACTTATATTTAAATTTTTTTCTATTCTTATAATTTTTACACTATTTTTCACATTATTTTTTAATGACCATAATATTCACTATTAAATTAACATAAGTTTCTTGTTCTTAAATAAACATTAATAAGCATAAAAAGTTAGCAATATTTAATCAATAAACCACCTTCATCAACATTATTTTAATTTCATTTTTAAAAAATTAATTTTATTTATAAATATATTTCAAATTATTAAAAATTTTTTAGATTATGATGAAATTCAAAACATGAATAAATATATAAAGAAAATGTTCATTAGAGAAAATATATATTCTTACTACTTTACTATTACTTTTTATACATGCAGAACATTAATATTTATAAATACACATTTGAAAATACTTTTCTAGAGATTAAAATTAAAAAAATATAAAAATTGATATATGAAAAATGTTAATTGAGATATTAAGTTTATTAATATTAAACAATTGAAATTTACAAACGAAACAAAAAGTAGATAAGAATTCTATTTCTATTTCTGACATTTAAATTTAAATTGTTTATAATTTAATAAATAATCAATAATTTTTTATACTTATTTTTATGTTTCTCTAAAATCGACTTTCTAAGGTATATTAATATATTTATATTATTAACATATATTAATATATATCTATTTTCTACTTGATATAAATTTCAGAAAAATATGGATTAGGTATTTAAAATGATTTTGAAAAAGACTTTATTTTTTATTAAATGTTTACTGTAAGATTTCTTTTTTGTTAAAAACGAATTTTTAAATTTTTTTCACTCAACATTAAAGATTCCAATTTGCATGAAGATAATTTCAATTCAACACTTTCTTTGACTTACATTGCTTGAATTTATATATTAATATATATGTTTGATTAGTAATACAACATGGTTTGACTAGACTATGCGTTCCATAATTGATCAATATTTTTTACTAATTAACAAAGCTATAATGAAAATTTTTCTAAATGAAAATGTTGCTTGAAATTATTTCAGGAATTTTCACTTAATGGATGTTTTCATATTTTTGAGACAATAGATTTATATATATATAATTTTATCAATAATATTAAAATCAATTTGTTATTTCATCTAATGATTAATAATTTTGTTATTTTTCTTATAAATATATAATTAATGTAATAAAAAAAAATACCTATTATATATTATTATACATTATACATTAGAGATTGAGTTATATCTATCGCGCATATTTAATGAATGTAAATATCTCGTAAATTCATTGCGAAATTCATAATATAATAGTATCAATTTTATCAACGATGCATGCATGTTAAACTTTTATTTAACATTTCCACAAACATTTCCTTATTATCCTTTCGCTAGTATTTGCAGTTTCCATCCAAAATTCCTGTTTATTTACGATCGTTTTTGTTGTTAGCAGAATAATAACTTAGTATTAAATATAATTACGATAAGAAATAATTAGTTTATATAAGATGATGAGTTTCAACTAATATTACATAATAGATGGATAAGTTTCATTCTCGTGCAATCTGATATGAGAAATTCACTTATTTTTGAAGGAATTTTTAGTTACATGTCGCATTGTTAACATTTTGGTTCCTGTTTTATCCAAAAAGATTATTTTATTCTGTGCTTTTTGCATATTGGTTATTGTATCATAATTCTTATAAAATGAAAACAACATGAAATTCTAAAAGAAAGATTAGCATTTTAAATATAATTAATAGGCGTTTACAAAGTATATGAAAAAAAGAAGTTTTGGAAATTTCTTTAATTCTTTGATTTTTTTAAATATATATCGCAAATATTTAAATAAATATGTAAAACAAAAAATCTTGGTATCAAGAATTAGAATATTTTTTACTGTTCGTTTTCACTATAGTGCAACATGAATGGTTCTAGTGCTAACTACAAAATTAATTTTCGAATTTATAAAAAATAATTATTTCGATGTAATGTATAACAATTCTACATTAAAACTTTTACATTATTAAAATTTTAAATCCTCTTTTTAAATATTTATAGATTAAAAATATTCATATATAGGTAGGCAACTAATCGATAACTGATCGATCAATTTTAATAGTTGAGAAATATTCTGTAAATTTATTAAAAAGCATTTAAATTTCAATTTTATAATGTATACCTTGAAATATATATATATATATATATATATATATATATATATATATATGATGGATATAACATCTATTTTAATTTAAATTATCAATTATTTAATTATTCAATTTTTTTAATTTAAATTATTATTTAATTATAATTTAATTATAATATAAATTATAATTTAAATAAGTTTTTTTGTAAATTAAACTTAAAGTTAAGTAATTATTTTATATTAAAAATTTACACAATATAATGATTTGTTAATGATTTATTATATATTCCATATAACTTGTTCAGGCAACAAAAATTGAATATATGAAAAGTTGAAACTTTTTTTAGTTACTTATTTTTTTTTACTATTATATTTAATTTGTAAAATTTTCCAAAATTACATTAAAATTAATCTTAATGTTTATAACCATCTATGACATACGAGTACAATCGAACATTCGCCACTTAATAGACTCTAATTTTATTAATACACATATAATTTTATTAATTAATAACCATTGATTTACGAATTAATCTCAAGATATTTTATATTATAATATATGCATGTCTATATTATAATATAATATATTATATTATATTATATGCGTTATTTATTATATTTTGAAAAAATATAATATTTCTAACTTTATTCAGCAATTTTTTAATTTTAATTTTTAATTTTTATTTTAATTTTTAAAATATAATTTTATTGCAAACTTTGTCGTCTGATCATAATATTAATATAGAAAAATTGACACAATTTTGTCATAGCATAAGAAATTTATATTTAAATTTATATCCATTATAACATGCTATGGATATAAATTTGCGTAAATTATTTTTACATTTTACAAAAAGTATTGTTACATTTTTCATACTAATAATTAGTTAAATGTCAAAGGAAGCGCAAGAAACAAGATACAAAGATTTTATAGATTTAGAGAAACATACTCACAAAATGATTAGATACAAATTTTAATCTACTAATAATATCAATCTACTAATAAGTTGTGATTCGATAGTAAACAATTTTTAACAAAAATTGAAAAAAAAATTTATTATTTTTATCCATTATTTAAATATGAATCTTATATGAATATGAATATGAATAAACAAAGTTTGTTAAGAGTTAAATTTGCAAAAATTCAGAAATTAGAAAAAAATGTAGATAAAGAAAGAGAAATTAACATTGATAAAAAAAAATAATGAGAAATTAGCAGATTCAGATTCGAATAATGGATAAAACTAATACATTTTTAATTGTAATTAAAAAATATATATATTTTTAATGTTGCAGTTCATATTTAAAAAACCGTAATTTTGATTTGTTTTTTTTCATTTTTGTTTAAATATTTATTGATTTTTTTTCTATTTTACTTTAAGTTATATTATATCTTTTATTTTTTTTTATATATTTGTATATTTTTTATGTATTGATTATTATATATTTTCTTTTTTATTCTATAATCAAATGCTTTATTAATTCTTTTTTATATATTTAATCATATTTTTATGTTATATATATTTTTAATGAAATAATAAATTATAATAAAAATTTATTGTTTTCTGAAAATTAAATCTCTATATAAGTTCAAACCGGAAAAAAATAATTCTATTTAGTTAACACTTAATATTCGAACCACTGTGCGTCGTATGAATATCGTTATATTGTAAAAATCAAAATATTTTAAAAATATATCACATTAATTTATTTAAAAATTATAATTATGATTGATGCATTTTTTTCTAATATTTGGAATTCAGATACGTTGAAAACTTTCGTAATTGCTTTTTAAATTCAAGTTTTTTATAATAATGGCATGCTAATAAGGTCACTGATTATTAAGGCAATGATCACTTTCAATTTATTTAATCAAAGAATTTTGATTTTAAAGAAACATTGTGTATGTATATGTATATATAATAATACACATATATATAATGATGCGATTTTTTTGTTGACGGAAAAGTTCTTTTAAAGAGTGAAACTTTTCCGAATTTTTTATATTTTTTATCAAATTTTGAATAATAATTTTTTTTAGAAATTTTTTTTTTGCATCAGAATATTAAAGCATTAAGAGTTCAATAATTAAAAATGATGTATTCTAATTATAATTCTATTATTTAAAGAAAAAAATAAAAAGTTTTGTTTATATAGTAAAGCTTTATTTTAATCATTTTTTCATAAGAAAATTTATGGAATTTTATTATATATTCTATAATAATAGTAATATATTCTATAATAAATTATAAGATTTATAATAAATTTTTAAAATATTAAAATATTTTCTCACTTAATTACTATCATTTATATATATATATCATATATATATATATATATATATATATATATATCATATATATATATATATATATATTTCTGAAATTCTGATAAATATAACAAAATATGAATATATGAATATGTAACTTGCAATACAAAAACATCACATAATTAATTAAATGAAATTAACTAATAAAATATATAACTATCCTTAAAATATTTCAATTGGCAATTTTTCATATTTCTGAAAATCACAGTCTGTATGTAAAAAAGTTATATTTAACGAACAAATTGCATCTGAACCATAAAAAAAAGATTAAATAAAACGCAATGAAATTAATAAAATCGAAAAAAATAAAAATTTCGCAGTAATAAAAATATTCTACATGGAAAAATATTTTTATGAGAAATTGAATCTAGATAACTTGATTGTGAATCAGAAAAATGACAAAAAATATAAAATAAATAATGTGAATATTACAAATACAAAATATAAAAATGACGTATTGATTTGTAAATATTTTATTAATACTGCGAAAAGAATTCTAATTGTTATACATCGATTATATTTTTATACAAATGTAATTTTTATATTTTAATATTTTAATAAAAAAATGAATAAATACGCTATATGAATAAATAATGCGTATTTATAATTATATATTTTTATTATATATTTTTTATTATATATATTACTTAATATTGATAATATATTACTTAGTATTGGCGATACTCTAATAATATTGATATAATACGAAAAAATGATATCATTAGAATTTTAAATTGTAACAATTAATTATAGATGAAATCATAAAATATTTAAAAATAATATTTAACAATTTGAATAATTTTCGTTTGTATAGCTAATAATATAATATAAAAATTAATTCGATTTTTGGATTTAATTGAATTATAATATAGAGATTGAAAAAATTTTTTAGATATTGATAGTATTTCTACTAACATAATTATTAGCCAAATATTTGAATTTTTAAAATGTGTTTTTTAAAAATGAAGTCACTAGTATGAACATTATTATATGTACTATTTATAATGATTAATACAAAATAATAATAATTAAATAATAACAAAGAGAAAATAGAAATTCTCAATAGCAAAAAAAGAAAAATTTCTTAAAAATAAGAAAAAAGAATATATTTGATTGTTAAAAATGCTTATTACTGTTTATATATTTATATTTATATATTTTTTTATGTTATTATTTATATTCATGTTATGTTGCATATGTTGCATGATATGTTGCATTTCATTATACTTCATTAATTTTATTAATATGTTAGTAATATAGTTATATAGTAATATAGTAATGTAATAATATAATTATTTTAATTATATTATGAGTCTTTATTGTATTATTTTCAATATCTCCATTATACTAATATAATTATTATCATTATTTATATTTTACTATGATTATTTATTTTTTTTGCATATTATTAGTTAACATGTTTTTATTCAATATATAAGTTTATAAATTTGCTAAATTTGTATGTATTTTTTTATTTTTTTTTTTTATTTATATTTTTTATTTTTAATTTATATTTCAATCCTCTGTATAAGAAAGAATAATGCAATATCAATTATTCTAATTTTTTTATTATATCTTAATAAAAATATGATTGATTAGATATTAATAAATCGTTTGTTAAATTTTTATATTTTACTAAAAATATAAAAATTAATATATTAATAATATATTTTAATAATATTAAAATTAGGAAAATTATTTATGAAATTTAATAAGAATCAATAACTTATAAAAATAAAAAATAAAAAAAGTAAAATAAAAAAATTATAATTTATAGGAAATAATTGTTATCTAATATCAATCCAGTAGACGTGTAATTTGAAAATTTTTAAGTCCAAAAAATAAATAATAATAGTATTAATAAATAAATGTAATAATAAATAATAATAATATTTATTTTTAGAGTATTTAAGAATATTTAATAATTAGAATAGAAGATTTTTTTGTGAAAAAGATAGAAAAAAAGAAGCATTTTCTAATTTAATTTTAGTTACAAATAATTTTACAGATAAAAAAAATTTTCATATAATCAATAAATTTTTGCTAGATAATGAATAAACAATAAAAACATTTTTGATTATGATATATTATATATAAAAAGAAATTAAGATATTTTTTTCAGTAAATAAATTAGAATTATATATATTATAATTGAATAAATGGAAAAATAAAAGAGTAATTTTAAAATACTTTTAAAATCAATAAATGTGATAAATGTTTCAGAATATTGAAAACAGGTATTAGAAAACAATAATAAAATAAATGATAAACAATAATAGAATAGAATGATGGTTTCGAATTTTATATAGAATGTATTTCATATAATTACATTGTTACAATTGTTATATTTATTGATATCTGAAATTAGCTTTGAAGTTTTATGATTATTTCTTAATCATGTTCCCGATATTAAAGTATGATTAATTAAATATGAATATTTAAAAATTTAAAAGTTATTTAAGAAATGTGATTTTTATTTTATCATTTTTTTTTCCATTCATGATATTTTATATTGTGTCTTATGATTAATTGAACACAAAGAATTATTCGAATGATCGATCTATAAATCGATTGAAATCATTAATTTCATTGGTTTAATTTTGGAATTAGACTATATTAATAGAAGAATTACATTAATATATATATTTTATATATATATATATATTTATAATATATATATATATATATTTATATATATATATATTATATATATTTATATAAAAATATATATATATATATATTTATCATTTTTTCTTTTATTATTTATTAATTTAATTTTTGAATTTTTTTTATTATTATATCTGATTTGAATCTTTTATTTGATTTCCTATTCGATTATATATATGTTGTTAATTCTAAAAGTTATTTATTTATAATTTTGATTTAAAGTTTTGTTAATTTTTTATGGATTTTATTTTTTGAATTAGAAAAAATATAATCTATTGCAATAACATATATATTTTATTTCTAGAATAAATTTAATTACAAAATTGCAAATAAATGGAATATCTCAAAATGTTGAAATCAATTTTAAAATAAATCGAATAAATGTTTTTAAATTGTCAAATTTTTTAATAATTTAAAATATTCTATAAAAATCTAGCTTTTCAAGATTAATTCAATTTAGTGATATTTAAAATTACTAAATAGATATCTTAAAATATATAATATAATAGAAAAAAGTAGTAATTTAGATAGATATTCATTTCTAATCAGTTTTAATTGAAATGATTGTTATTTTATTTTTGATCATTTATTTGCTATTATATGATACGTTTTCAATTTACAAATTATTACAAATCGATTAAAGTATTCGAATAATTAATTTCGAAAATCGAAAAAATTTTTAAATCAACATTTTATTTGTTTTTATTATAACATTTTATTATAATAAAATGACAAATTACTTGAAAATTTTATATCTGTAATCGTGTAAAGTGTATACATTGATACATCTGTGAAAAGAACTAAAATATAAATTATATATAATAGAATCCAAAATTTTTCTATATGATTTTTAATTTCATTTAGACTAAAGTTAAAAAGTTAATCTATTCTAGTTATTACAAGTATTCAATATATTTATATTTTATAAATCCTGTATTATATTTTATCCTGTATGTATTTTATAATAGCATTTTATTGTTACAAATTTATTTATTTAATTTATACTAATATATTATTGCTTTTTAATTTTCAGATTAAAGTAAAAAATTTTAGCCCATTATGATATTTTTTCTAAAAAAAAAAAAATGATAATAAAATTCCATTTATAGTTAATGAAAACAAAAAATTTCTCATATATATCAATCTATTATTTAAATAAATAATAATATTATTACAAATATTATTTTGAAATTTCAAACTTTGTTGCCATTTTTTTTTGTTTCTATAAAAATAAATGAAGAGAAAGAAATTTGAATTGATCTTGGTCTTGTTTGTAAAAAACATCAACAAACTTGTATCTTTCTAAAATATCTACATAAAATATCTACATAAAATAATCGTCGAAAAATGATAGATTTTGAGAGTAATCGATGAAGATATTTCAAACGAACTATAGAAGGATCAGAAAACCAAATAAAAATTAGAAAAAAACAAAAGAAGAATAAAATTGAATTAGAGTTGGAAATAAAAACAGAAAACATAAAAAACATGATACATTTATAAAGCTAGAGAATCAGAGATAGAGTTATATTAATTTATAAAGATGATAAAAAGAAAAGAAATGCGAAGAATGAGAAAAATGAGAAAAAGTAACAAAAAATCGAGAGAAAGAAAGAGAGAGAGAAAAAACATTATTATATAGTTGTTGTATCACAATATTAGGCTTCTTTATCTCTCTCTTCTTCTCTCGTTTATCATCTTCAGTCTATATTATGCAGTACATATAATTTATTTATTGCAATGTAATTTCTTGTTATGATATTTTTTTTATAAATGTTATTTAAAAACATGATTATTTATATTAAAAATAATATTATTTTTATTTTAGAATAATCTTAATTCTAAAACATTTCAATATTTAATGGATGAATATAAAACAAATTGTATACAGAAATAATACAGAAAATATTAATAATATACAGAAAAAAAATTTTTATTATGCAAATTGTATTTTTTGATGATATAAAAGATGTAAAAGAAGTATCATAAAAGTTGTTTTTTACATTTCATATTTTAATATACTATCTCAATAATTTTATTCAATAATTTTATTATTTTATAAAAAATGAATTTTATATTTGAAGAAAAAATCAAGATATTTATTATATATTTTATCTATCTTTTATTTGCTTTCCATCTTATTTTGAAAATATAGAAAAGAAGAAAATTTTATAAAATCAATTTTGCAGAAAATTTTATAAAATCAAAGCATGAAATATAATTAATTTTAGATTGTTGATAATATTATTGTTAAGAACTTCGACTGCATAATTTATGAGCTAATCAAGTTAATTATTATTTTTGAGATTGAAAAAATAGTATTTTATTTCATATTATGTTATAACACATTTATAATATAAATTTCTAAATTTATTAAGTATAATTTAAAAATTTTTTCAAAACTAAAAACTTATAAGTATCTTAGAAAAAAGTCTAGTAATTTATTTAAGGTGATAATGTTTGAGTTTTAATTTTATATTGGATATTTCATTTCATTGTGTAAATATATAATTATCATTGCATAACTTTAATATTTAATTTTTCTTCCAACCTCACAATTTGTCTATCGACACTTTTCAAACAGACATTTATTTATCTTGGCTTACTTACTGTCATTTTCGACGATTTTTATTACGAAACTTTTTATGACTTTTTCTTTTCTAATTTAAAAAATATTTGCTACTCTTTGTTCCACTTTGACCGCTTCTAAGGACATCACGTTTTTTTCTTTATTCAATTTTTAGGATTTTTTAAGATCTTTTCTTGCCTTCTTTTTCTCTTTAGTATTAAATATCTTTTAACTCTTTCTTTTCTCTTATTCGTTCATTTTAGAAATTGTTTCTCATCTTTTTCTTTTGTCTTCAAGATTTTAAAAATGTTTTTCATCTTTTTCGTTTTGTCATTTTAAGAATTTTATGTTTTTTAACTTTTTTCTTAACATCTGGTGCTTTTTAGTAAAGAAAATATTGTGACGATGCTGTAAGTTAAGAAAGCAAAAATAAAATTATTGAGGTAACGCGAAAATAAAGTTTTAGAATTAATTAGGGAAATTATCAAGGATTTTTTTTTTTTTTTTTGGTTAAATGTATATATTTATTATTTTTCATTATTTGATAAAATTATTATAAAATTATAAATATTGTATAGATAAATATATAAAATTATAAATAAATTATATAAAAGATTATTTATAAATATTCGAATAAACAATTCCGATATAACATATTTATTTTTCATAATATAAATTAATAATGGAATACTTTTTTTAATAGTATACATTAACTTTATAGTTTAATTAAAATGTTTTAGTTAAAATGTTTAATATTTGAAAATGTTTATTTTCATAAAAGTACCATTTTTAAAAGATTTTTGTGATTTTTTCAGCTTGATTCAGTTGATTATTTTTTTAATAAAATAAATTTTTATATATGTAATTTTAATGTATGTAAATTATAATTTTAATATTTTAATATATAATTATAACAAAACATAAATAATATTAAACTTAGAAAAATTTCATTTTTCATTTTATAATTTCTTTCTAAAAATTTTCATTTTATTTATAAAAATAATGTTCCTATTATGAATTTCTTTCAAATCTTCAAAGTCTTCTTGAAATGACCCTTGTTATAATAAAATAAAATAAGAAATATTGTGCGTATGAACATAAATTTTTGAAAAGTAGATATTAATTCAATTAATTATTTTTTGAAATATTACTAAGAAGAATTATCAATCAAAAGTATAATATAGAGACAATTTTTTTCAATTATATAATAATATCTTTTTTTGTTTTTCTTTTTTGTTGCGTTTGTTTTGCTCTTTTTCCTATTTCATTCGTTTTCATAAGCGAAAAATAATCAATCGATCATTAAATAAAATTACGATAAATTATTAGATGTTTGGCAATAATATAATATTGCCAAATAATGTTTGTATAATTTTAATGTTTGGCAAAGTTGTGTATCTAATATGTATCGTAAATTATAAAGACTGATAGGTGCTATTTTGAGTAACCATGTATAAAATTTTGTTTTGATAATATAAAAAGAAAATGCAGAAACTCATTCACATTCTGATCAACTGTGAAGATTGTAATAAGAGATTATTAATTAACAAGATTTCTATACTATATTTACTATAATCACTCATATATTTTTTTTATACGTCTGATTCAATTATTTATGATTGAACTGTTTGATAAATTACAGAACATTTGTTTTTTGTTTGTTCTATTCTTACAAATTAATTTTTTTAAATTTAATTTTTTTATAGTTAAAACAATAACAAATAGTTTAAATTAAAATATAAATGATGAGAATGGAAAGTTTGATATATGTGAAAGACTTTAAAAAATACAACATCAATCTGAATTATATTAATAAATTTGATGCAAATAGTTTATATTTTAATAATTTAATTATATTGTTATAATAATTATATAATGCTTCTTTTTATTATTTATCAACTGATATATATATATATTAAATATTCTAATGATTTATATTAAATCATTTCTTTATATTTTCTTTTCTTTATTTCCAATTAATATATAAATATTATTTAATAATATATAAATATTATTAAATATATTCAAATTTTTTTTATAATATAATATAAAGTTTTAACTATTTCTTTTTTTTCATAAATCTTTTTTTATAATTTTAATGATTTTATTGTTAAAATATATATATCTCTTATTTAAATTATATACAATTATATTTATATACAATTATCAATGTGATCAATTAAAATTTTTTTTGATTTTATATATTAAATTTTTGAATTATGCATTCCATACTTTTTGTTAAAAAACGGTATAAAATATTCATATTAATCATATTCATATAATTCATACATATCAATAAATCGATTATCTTCATCTTTATTTTTCTTAATTATCTTTATCTTTATATCCATTTATATGCCATTTATATCATAAAAATTCATTGTATAAATTCAGTAATATCTTTCAGATTTCAAGTTTCACGCTTCATTTGATTTTCCCATTTATAATTCGTCTTCGTTATTTCTTTTCACATTCGTCCAATTCATTTATTCAAAAATGAATTATTTAATTCATAGATGCATATTCAAATCATGACAAAATTAAAAAGCTATTTGAATTTTAATTAAATTAAACATTTAAATAAAACTTTTCTTCTTTTTTTTTTGTTTTTCCTTTACTTCCAAAGAATAACGACCTCGCAATTGTTTGATAATCTATGTAACATATCGTTCGATTGTCACCAATTATATTTTTTTGCTTCGTATTTTCCTATCTTTGACATTGCAACTAATTTATCTCCATTTGTATCCTATTTTTGATATTTCTATCATGATTTTATAGATTCCATTTCTTATTGAATCCACTTCCTTTCTTATATATATATAGTATATATATATCTCTTCTTTATTATATATATATATATATATAATCTCTGAATTCGAACTAAATTTTTCACTTTTAATTTTCTTTTAAAACATCTACTCCACTTTTTATTGACTTTTTTATTATACTAAAACTTAATTTATTGTAAAAAAATCATGTGAATAATTATATTATTCTGGAATTGAAAATTGTATTGTGATTTAGCTTTTTAACGTTTTTTCTTCTTTTTCTTCTTAGTTTATCTGCTTCATATCAAAATAAAATACAACTATTGCGATATAAGAGTACGAATATCATGGAATATATTCCTTGCATTCTATTATATAACCAATAACTAATTTGGTTTAAAAATAACTGTTATTTGTTTTAGAATAAAATATAAGTAAAATATTAATTTTTAATATTAAAAAATAAAAAATAAATAAAAATTAATATATCTTTCAGAATATAATTCGATTTGTTGTCTTTGTTATATCATTTCACTTTATCTCTGTTTCACTTTAATTAATACAAATATAAATTATATTATAACTTAATAATAAATCGAATAAAAAAGCTTCAATCGATATTCTTGTACATCAATATTTATATTTATTTTTTGTTTTTAAAATCTCCAAAGATTTATATTAAAATTCTATGTATATAATATAATAGAATATAATAATATTCTATGTGTATAATAAATAAAATAATATGTACATTAATATTCTTCAGATTCTTTCGGATTTTGAATTTAATTAAATTCTCTATTAAATTTTGCTCAATATCAGAATTTATGAATCCAAACATTTTTTATACAGAATATACAAATATAGATTGGCATATCTGCATAGCAAGGAATTTTTTGATTATAACTTCGTTTTTTTTCTATTTTTTTTTGCATGATTTTAGTCATGTGCAAATGTAATATAAAATAAAAAAAAATAATAATATATATATTTATCGTTATTAAATCATTCTTTTAACTGATATTAATTATAAAATCAATTGTATCTATTAAAATCCAATTAAGTATAATTTGAGTATTGTACAGGAATTAATTATATTGAAATGTTATATTGAAAGACTATCTACTACAATTGTAACATTACAATTGTTTATATTATGAGATTTAAGTAATAATTGATTTTATTTTTTTTATAATTAATTAATGACTAATTTAATTCCTAAATACGATCTTTCTTATATTTAACTGTGATCTGATCTAAATTTTATCTTAGTTTTAACTACGATTTTGGAAAAATATCATTAGTTCTCCCATCATTTTTTGCGAAAATACAAAATAAGAAGATTAAAAAGAATGGTTTCGTTGGAGAGAGTTTTCAAGGATGAGTTTTCATGGGATTATGTCGCAATGTGTTAGAATATTTATGAATGTTTCTATGATAATTTGTTATAAGGCATTTAGCGCACAAATGTGATGTATGAAGTGGCCTTTGTTATTATATCTTACTCTTGAGTGACTCTGTTATTGAGAGTTTGGAAAAGAGTTTGAGAACTGTATACGCCCATAAATTATTGCTAAAATTTAAACTATTGAAAATGAAATTTAAAGTATCTTAATCGCTTTACGAAATCAGTTTTGATTTAACAATCATCAATTGATATTAATTATAAAGAAAAAGATATTTCTATTATCTAGATTATAAATTCTATAATATAAAAAATATTTACAATATTGAATATCACATATATTTAAATATATTTTATATATTTAAAAAGATTTATTATCAAAAATTTTATTGAAGTCAGAATATGCTTGAAATTTTTTTTAATATAAAAATTTTAAACTCAAAATTTTATTTTAGAATTTCATTTATATTGTATTTTCAATGATTATAAAATTTTTTTGAAATTCAAGCATTTCTTTTTTTTCTAAAAAATATATTAAACAAATTTATTTTGAATGTTTTTATCAGGGAACAATTCCATGGAAAATTTCTATAGTGCATTAGCGTTCTTATGTAATATGGTAGCACCTATTTCATATTCTAGCTGCAACGATATTAATTTTACTTATATATATATTGTATAACGATGAAGAGTCATCTTTCAATTTCTCTTTGCAACAGTATATAATATTTATCAAATAAATAAAATCTTTCACTGCAGTATTCCAATAATTTGCATAAAATTATATACCGAATATAAAAAATATAAATAAAATAATTATATAACTATATCTAAAATAACTACTTTATTTCTTATAAAAAACTTTCATTATTTTCATTATTTTCATTATTTCTTTCTATAATGATCTTTTAAAATGAATAGTTATTTAATGTAAATTATTTCTTATCGAATTTATATATTTATCGAGAAAGCTATTTTATTTATATCTTTATCTTCTTTTGGAAAGATTTTGTGATTAATAATGACAATCTGTAAAAGTTTAAAGTTTATTTTATTAATAAATTCTATTTTATTTCAAATTTTTATTTCACCAAATATAATTACATTGAAATTTCTTATCTTTAAATTATCTTTAAATAATTTTAATTTTAATTTTTAACTTTTATTGCAATTTTGTAGCATAAATTTTTAAATAATGTTCATTCTTTAATAATGTTCATTATTAAACAATATCAATTTAATTATTAATTGTATTTAATTATATATACATTTATAATTGAATACATACAATTGTAAAATTTGTAAAATTTAACTAATAGATATAATTATACTTACTACAAATTAAAACTCATAAATTACTAAAACTTTTGCATAATAATAGTAAATAACATTAATTAATATAAATAATAGATATGTAATAATAAATATATAAATATATAAGTAAATAATGATTAAAAAGCTAATGAAATCAAAAATTAAATAATAAAAATTAATTAATTTAATATAAAATTGTAAAAATTGTACAAAAGTTTTGTGAAAAATTTTTTAATAACATTAATTAGTGAATTATTATAAAAAACAAAGAATGCATTTAATAAGATATTTTGAAAGAAAAACGAAAGAAATTTTAAACCGATAGAACAATAATTGAAAATACAAAATATAATTTTTAATTATTATAAAAATAATAATCGATGAATCGATCTATCTAACAAATATAGTAAAAGATGTGAAATTAATTCTTGTTATGCAATATTTAAATTGCTCATATAAAATTAAAGTAAAAAATTAAGAGTGACAATTTTTTAATAATTATTTAAATAAATTCGCTCATCTGTCGCTAAAAAAACCCGTCTGTATAGAATCTTAGTAAAATTTTTGTGGAAAAAATACAATAGATTAAATTATATATATAAATAAATAAATATAAAATATATAAATTATAAAACTTACAAAATTGAAGAAAGAAAATGTTACATTAGTAGTTTAAAATCTTTCGTTACAATCGAATAATGAATTTTAATGAGTAGAAAATTTGTAAATGACTTTATTATATATAATAATAATTAAAAATATTGTTGATAAAATAATAAATTAATATTAGAAATAGTAATAACGATAATAAATATATTTGTAAGTATTTATATATTTTGTATTTCTTATTCGATAAAATAATAGAAATTTGTAATGATTTGAAATTCCATGGAATTTTTTGAAATAATAGAATTTTAATAAAACTTTCTTCGAGAATCGTGGAATCTTAATTTATTTTTCTAAATAATTTAAAATTTTTTTAAAATAATAAAATTCTAATCTAACTTAACTTAAGTTTTTTTAAAATAATAAAATTCCAACCTAATTTTGTTTCAGATAATGAAATTTCATTTAATATAAGTACTTTTAAATTTAATTTAAAAGTTGAATATAATCTGAACATAGAATAAAATGATAACATGATGTTTCTTGAACGATTTTTAAGTCTATATATGTGTTCTGGAGTTCGTGTTTTTATTAATTATGCGAAATTGATTCAGCTAAAAAAATGTTTTTTTTCAAAGAGAAGAAAATTTTATTGATCTTAATGATTTATTAATTTCTGATGTGATATGTAGATGAAAGAAAATAGTTAAATTTTGTTTAAAATATTCGGATGAGAATGAAAAAGAAATGTATAACAAAGAAATAAATCGATTTTATAAAAATATATATTAAAATAAAATAAAAATTTATCAAAATCTTATTAAATCTCATTAAACATAATAAATATATAAGTATATAATAGAAATCTTAAAATTTCAGCTTGCTATATTTTTAAAAAAAATTCAATATTGACAATTTATTTTTCACTTACATCTCTTTTTATAATTTTTAAGCATTATATTTTTTCAAATTAAAATTAACAGAATTTTATTCTCAACTTCTTAATTTTAAATTCCATCAACTTCAAACAAAATCGTTTCATAATATGATATAAAATATTAATATTCAAAAAAATAAAATCTTTGTTTAATATTTTGTATCATAAATATCATTCATATGTATATTTTTTTCAATGAATTTATTTTATAGAATTGCGATTTTGACCATATATACTTGTTACATATTTGTTTCAAGAATTTTATGCAGTGGCTTATATCAGTTAGCAATCATTAAAAGGGTGCATGAAAAATTACTACCTATGTTGACAATTTCTTCGTGGAAATTTAAAAAAAATTGTACCTTATATAGTATTATATATTGCGTATATCTATGCTGGCACGCGATGAAACCGTTTTTCAAAAGAAAATTACGCGACGGTTAACGTGTCCAGTAAGTATGGCTCTTGTATGTTACTGTCTTAATTATGTGAATCGATCAAGATAAAAGTCTTATCGAATAATAGAAGAATGGACAAAAAATAAAGTAACACCTCATAATTTATATAAGAAATGTGATTTTATAATCTAAGCTGTCGAGAGTGCGATTTATTTTTACCTTATGAATGAATTATGAAATTGCATAAAATGCAAATTTAATTTTGTGTTAATATTGTAATATTTTAATTATGATTTATTAGTATACGATATATATTAGTGTTTTAATTTTGTTTTTAAAATATGTTTCTTTTATTATTTATGATTTTCTGTGATTTTATTAGTTTGAAATTAGGCTTAATTTATAGTTTTTATTCAGTATTTGTTTGATTAATATATATAAGGAGAAATTATTTGTCATAGATGAGAGTTAGTGAAGATATTTTAAATAACATGAGATTATTAGATTCTTCAAGAACAATTTTTCTTGTGTTCGATTGAAAAATAAATTTATTAAAAAAATATAAAAGATTAATATAAAAGATTTAATATAAAAGATTCATTGAATAAGAGTTTTTATAAGAGTTTTGTCATATATTTTAGAAAATTAATCATAAATTAAAATAAAAAAGATATAAAATACCATTCAAATTGATCGTTTTCAAACTTTTACATATATTTAAACATATTTAAACGTTATCATATCACTATCAAATTTTATGATTTTTCCTAGAATATGCATACAATACTTTTCAATATTTATTTCTAGTTTTTTTTCTAAGAAGTATTTGTAGTCTGTCGTGTTTACTGGTCTATTTGACGAGTCAATAAAATATTTTATTTACTTTTTTAAATATATACAAAGAAAAGGATATCTCAATGTTGAATGACAATTGAAAGTACAAAGTAATAACAAATAATAACAACAATAATTTCAATTTGAATAAAAACTCAAGAAGAAAGCATTTCAGAGTGTTTCGTGTGCAGTTGTTGAAGAAGAAAAAGTAAAATTTTGACATGAATTTTGTATTTCAAATTTGGCATAAAATTCTGATTGGTGATGCCAATAGCAAGTATATAATAGATGGATTTTCCTATTTGGAAAAGGATAAGACAAGAGAATATTCAATTCCACTTGAAGAGTTCGTTGTTTTGAAGCTGATGAAACCATTTACAGGATGTGGAAGTAACATAATAATAGATAATTTTTGTAGTATATCACTGATCAAAGCTACTTACACAAAATATTACAACTATTGGAAAAATCTGTGGAAATAAACGAGAATTATCAAAGTTAGTCAAAGAACAAAAAGACAAAATGATTCTATTTTCAAGCAAAGTATACAAATCAAATCATATTTCTTTTACAGTGTATAAAAGCAAACCAAGTGCAAAAAAAGTGCTTGTGATAATTTTCATGCATAAATTAATAGAAATCAAAAAAAGTAACAAACATATACTGGAAACAATTAACTTTTATAATAATACAATATGTGACCACATGACAAGGAAATACAGTGTGAAGTTGAAATCTTGTAAATGTCCCTTCCTGGTATTTTTCAACATTTTGGATCTAGTTGGAATAAATGTCTGAGTTTTGTATAAAGAAACAACAAGTGAAAATATTTCAAGGCAGAAATTTTTATTCCAATTAGAGCTCGGCGTTATGTATCAAGAATCACGGAAAAAAAACCACGTACTAAAACTATCGATAAGTTTGGATTCGTATATACGAAAAACTTGTCAAGTGAAATATTGTCAAAAAAATATTATAAAAGTTACAAAATTACGAAAATCTATTCGAGATGCGAAAAATATGTGTACGACAATTGTATATTTGAGAATAAATTAATTTGTAAAAAATACAGAGAAACTGAATAAGATATTTCTTTTACTAAATAAAAGTTTAATTTTATTTTTTATTTATAAATAATTTTAGTTATGCATAATGAAAAGTTTAGTTTATTAATTAGTTATATTGAAAAGTAATTTTTTAGAAATATATTATATGAGAAAAATAAAATTTTGATATTTTAAGTTCATAATTGAAATTATATAAAAATAAATTTGGACGAAATTTTATAAAAGTTCTTCATTTCATATACATTTAGTAATAAATTAATCATATTTACATAAGTTATAAAAACGATAATTTTTTTCAATCACCAATTATTTTGATCGAACGTGGTAAGAATAGGTATACAAGAATTGTTGATAGATTAAGTTTAAAGTTGATAGGTTTAATGTTATATATTTATTAAATTTTTGTTCCAAATAAAGGATCAAAAAAAAAAAAAATTAACGAAATTGTAGAAAAGTACTTCCTCTAGATTTTAAATATGTTATAAAAAAATAATATATATATATAATCTATGATATTTTTTATAAATATTTCTTAGTGATTGACATTAGTTTTTGAGATATTTTTAAAAAAATATTTATTACATAGAATTTCATCTATATATTATATGTGTCTATAATAGCATGTTTTTTAGATTGTTGTTTACTTAGTTTCCGTTAATATAAATATTTGTAACAACAATTAATATATATATAATGAATGATGAACCGATTAAAAATTACTTCCTTATGAATTTGATTTGATATGTTTGAAATACTTCAATCATATCTAATATATATTAAGTTTAGACAATTCGTAAAAATCAATTTTTAATGATAAATTTCATCATCGTATAAATTTTTTCAGCTTCTTTGGAACAATTTTTTAAAAAATTGTAGAAGAATATTTAGAATTTATTTTCAATATTTGTGCTTGATATACTTCTAATATGCGTTCGATATATTTTATGAAAACTTTTGTTAAAATTTTGACTTTTTATTTATTTCATACTATTTAAATGATTTGTTATTTAATGTCTGAATACAAAGCAAATTCGTGATTTATTTGTATTTCGGTATAAGCAGCATTGTATTCGGTATGTACAGCATTTAAATCAATAAATAACCGAAAATATTGCATTGAAATGATTGACGTTAAATGAGCAAAATTGTGAATATGGATTAAACTATCCAAAAATAAAATGAAAATTTTATTGTGCATGACATAATTTTTATGCAACCACTGATTTTTATATTAAATTAAAAAAAAAAGAGAATTAAATTTCATTAAAGAATTTATTTTGATTCTTTCGATAATTTTTTTAACGCTTGCACCATAAGCACGTATTTAAATTAATTTATTCATATTTAATTAAGAATCAAATTTTCTTTTTAAAAAATTCACATATTTAATTCCATACAATATTTGCTTTGCAAATATGATGCATTAATAATTTTTTCTTATTAAGAATTCTCAAATGTCAACTTTCTAAGTAAATTTTATTCAACATTAAAAATCCATCAACTTCTATATTTTAATTTCAATTATATTTTGAAGTTGAATTTCTAATATATATTAGTTGTTTCGATTAATTTTAAAAAAATATATAATTTTTTTCTGATACAAGAAAAAGAGAAAAATATATATATATATATATATATATATATATATATATGTGTAGCATCTTTAAATAATTAATGCTAATCATAGAAAAAAATTGATATGTAAAAATATCAAATAAAATTTATTTTATAAAATGTATTTATGTTATTTAATATTTATATATTTATTTTTAAGATATAATAAATAATTTAAGAAATATAGAAAATAAACTTAATAAGTCATATTTTTTAATTTCTTATACAAGATATTATTTAAAATTGGATATATGATTACAATAATATCTAAAATTTAAAAAAGATATAAAATCTTAAATTTTTTATATCTTTTCGACTTTAATACATTAATATTGATGTTTTAATGTTTTAATAAATCACGTAAAAATTAATATAATAATTATTATCCACTTATCTTTATATATAATGTATAACATTTTATATAATACGTATTTATAGATAAATATCTATATAAATTGTTAATATGGAAATTTGTATAGATTTATATTATAATATAAATAATTTTATAACATAGATTTATTATTAGTATGATGCATTTATATAAAATTTATACTATTAAATGATTTAATGATTTGTACTTATATTTGATTTATATTTATACTTTATAATTAATGATTCTGCATTTTCTTAATAAATTTACTGAAAAATTAACATCTCGTATAAGATATTACGATAATGATCCAGATTAATGATCTAAAAGTTGCTACTTTAAATTTTTATAAAAAAGAAAAAAAATATTAAAAGCATGTAAAAAAAATAGTTATTTATATTAATATTTCAATTGATTTAAAATTAAATTATAATTATTTTAAAATAACTTCGATAAATCTTTAATTTTATAAAAGATTAAAATAAAAAAAATTAATTTTATAAAAAAATAAAAATTTTTTCAAACTGTTAATTATTTCGTAATTCTTGTATATAATTCACTTAAATTTTCTTTTGTACGATGGAACATCGAGGACTTAATTGGCTATTCTTGCGTGCACTATAAGTCGCAAGAAAATTTAAAAAACTTTAAATTTAAGAGGAGATAAATAAAATGATCGCTGCTGTTCTCTAACTAAATGTAAAATATTTTTCTTATTTGTTTTCATTTGCATAATTTTTTTTTTTTGCGTAATCTTCTGACAAAAATTTTCTTAAGAATCATTAAAGGAAAAATTTTGTTTTACTCGTTTTAGCTTGCAAAGAAATACGCGCATTTTGAATATTTTTTATCCATATATCCATATCAAAAAAGAAAAAATTAATTAATTTTGTTAGCATTGCATTGCAAACGAATATGCATTTCAACGTGTTTTTCCCTTTTTAACAGTTTATATGGCTTTTTTTCCATTTCATTTTTTAATTTATACTATGTATGTATTGGAATTTTTATTATTATTATTCTGTAAAATTTAAATACTGTGATTATATAATAACTTTTAGAACTTAAATATGATTTTTTACTCTTTTGAAATATTGTACTGTATTGTTTCCATAAAAATAGTTCTAATAAAAATCCAATAATTTATGTTAGAAATTATTTTTTCTATTAAATTTGAAATAAAGAAAATATATAATAATTATATGATATTATATATTATTTTAAATGAATAAATTATATATATTGATTCAATTAAAAGTATTAAAAAGAATGATTAACATAAATGATTAAAATTATTTCAAATAAATCTTTTTTATTTTAAATAAAATTATGCAAGCAAATATGATACCAAATATATATATTTAAATAAAAATATCCATTTTCTTAAGTTTTTAACAATAATTGTATTATTTTAAGAAGAATAAAGAATTAAAGAGTGGATAATAAACTTGTGGAATGATTTGATTAATAGTAAAAGATATACCGTAAGAAAGAATATATTTAAAGAAATAAGAATAAATTATATTATATAAATCGTCGTTTCTTTCTTCTATTAACTTAATTTCATTGCGTCACATGGAGCATGGCAGTTTAAAAAGAAAGAAAAAATAAAAGAGAATCGAAACTGATTACGTCTAGTGACAATTCACTTATAAATATACAAGATATAAATCATATTCTTATACATATAAATTTAATATAAAGTATGCATTTTACAAAATTATATTGTTTATAGTTATACATTTAATAAATCTCGGCTTAATATTTGAATATTTATTTCGTCGATATGACTATGTGAGAAATATTTACATCATTTCAAGTCTTAAATTTACATATAAAAAAAATAAATGATACAGTTGGCTTGAATATTTGGTAAACTGAAATTCACATGAAAATGAATATAAAAAAATTATGTTTCTGGTTGCATCTCGTCATATCAGCTTCGCTTAATTGTTTTTATCTTATGCGTTATTTCGTTAGAATGAATAGAATTTAATGATAAGTTTTTATATCTATTATAAAGTTATTATTTTATATCTTTGGAGAATAAAAAAAGGAAAATTGTTATTCCAATATTGAAATATAATTGCAGATTTAGAATTTGAAATTTTGCATATCCAATTTGTAGACAATATGTATACAAGTGAAGTAATAAGGAAGAAAATATTTTAAATGAAGATATAGAGTTTTAAATTGCTGAGTTAAAAAATCAAATCTCAAGTTAGGTTTTATCATATTTTTCTGTATGTTGATAAATTTATTTCTGAAAAAAGTTATTTCTGAAAAGTGCCAGTTTGCAATGAAATTAAATTAGAGATATGACTGTATTATAAAGATTATGAAAAGTTTCATATTGACAGTGAATTTATTTAAGTCAGTGAAGAAATATTTATATAGTTTCTAGAAGTTATATAGCACAATTTTTTGAGATTTTTATTTTTTATATGAAATTATTATGAAAAATAAAATGAAAATATTATTTATGAAAATATAAAATATATAATAATCGACATTTATTCCTAAATATACTTTTATATGTCTTTATATATTTTTTAAATGTATTAGGGATAATATATAAGTCTAGAAAAGTAAATATTATATTTTATTTTATTATATTATTAATATTATTATTTTTATTTTAAAAATTTTATTAAATAACTATCTTTAATATGAACAGAATAATATATAATAATATAGTAATAGTATATACTGAATAAAATTGTCAGAAATTATTAGATATATAGTTAATACTTTGAAAAATTCTAAAAACAAATTTCTAAAAACAAAATCAAAATTTCCAAAACAAATACAAAAATTACATAAAAATGTCAATTAAAGTTTATTTATTATTATTGTAAGAAATTTAAGTTTGAACTAGATAAAACAAGAAAATAGAGCAAGGCTGTGATATAATAAAGATACAGTTATTTCACTCTATTTTATCTAATACAAATTTAAATTGCTTGTAACTTAATATATAAGTTTTAATTAAAGTAAAAAAATAATAATCTTTTTGTTAAAAAATTAATTTGGTTAAAAATATTGGATCTCTCAGCATTTTCTTCTTCATAAAATTCAGATTGAGATTATTTTATTTTAATTATATAAATTTATACAGCTTAGTATAGCTTAGTATCTGAAAGAAATTTTTATTATTTTCATTATTTTTAATATTTTCAAATGTTCATTATTTGAAATAAAATTAGATATTTCTTACCGACTTCAATGATTTTTATTTTAAATGTTATAGAAATCAACATTTTGAATAATTTTTTTCTATATAACCGTTGTTCAACTTTAGTTTTTAAGATGTTTGAATATCTTTATATATTGTATAAAATTTCTTTTATATATATCTGTACATCTGTAATTGCATAAGTATGCTATTTATTATCCGTTAATATATAAATATAGGGATAAACATGTAACATATAACCAAATCAAAAATCTATTTATTCGTGAATTGAAATATCTTAACTCTAATTCGATTTTGGGTATGATATAATTATCATGATTCATTCGATATTAATTCAATATTAGAACAAAAATAATTTAATAAAATAATAACTATTGCTGATATTGCTATGTATAGACAAAATTTTATGTATGATAAGCAATCTTTTTTTGCAAATATCTTTTATTTCGAATATTTACCGAAATTTTTTCTATACGTTTTCGATAAGCTTTATTTTCCCTTTTCAAAAAATATTATTTTAAAAAATTTCGAATAATAAATTATTTTTTTACATCATAGTAAAAAATCTCAAGTATTATAATTCTTTCAATGGAGTAAAAATTATTATATAATATAAATGCACGAGGACGATGTTAAATGTAAATTGTTTCTATCGAAAATACTATGATTGTAAATCGGATGAAATTTTAGTTTGGTTTCTTTGGTTTCGGTTAACGTGATACAGAAAACACAGTGGAATCCTAGTTTCGCTAGTGGTATTGCCTTGTATACTGTCAGACCATCTTTCACTTTGAAAGAATCCTTAAACACAATGTCGATGCGGGATTCCAATTTGCAGTAAATAAATTTGAATCTGTCTATGCGATTTTCCGAAAATAGCTTTGAAATTCATTGTGTTTGCGAAGCACTTGCGCACAGCATTAATGGTTCGAGTAATCAATTGATTAGACTCGATGCGTGTTTATTTTTACAGGAATTTGTATTGTCTATTAAATTTATTCGTTAAATTATTTACAAATAAATTTTTCTTCAATTTATTTATACAAATTATTAGATCCTTTTAATGAAAGAAACTAATAATTAGAATATCTTCTAAGATTTATTTATTTATTTACTTAACATAAATAGATTTGATGCAAATTTTAAATAAACAAACATCTAAAAATAATAAGATAGAATACATATGCAAAATAAAAAGAATTCACATGAAAAAAAATTAATCGTATTGTGAAACTACTTATATTAATCATAATATTATGTTGCAGTTAAATAACTCAAGAAATGTGCTGTTTGGTAATTGAATAAAAAATAGTAATATTTCAGTAGTTAATAAAAATAATTAAATGTAATTATTTCAAAAAAAAGAAAAATTTAAATTTATAAATTTATTATTAATTTAATATAAAAGAAATAATATTATATCATAATCAATGCAAAAATGCAAATGATGAAAACAATAAATAAAAAAATATAATTTTATATAATGATTTCTTGTTACAAAAGTGGATTTTAATTAATTATTTATTACTAATTAATTAAATTATAATTTTCTCACATATGATATATATAAGTATTTTCTATTATAAATATATAGAACAATATTATATATAAAATGATTTTTCAATTATGCATGTAATTGATTAAATGATTAAATGAAATTTAAAATGACAGTAATTGGAATATATAAGAATAATGTGCTTTAAATATATTTTTGAAATCACATCGGGATTTTAACGAAAAGAAGCAAATTTGCTTGATAATTGGCATATATTTTTAATGTGATATAAAAATATTCCTGTGATTCTATAACACAAAATATCAAAAAAACGATCTGTGCAACACTATGATAATGATAATTAATATGAATTATAATTTATATATATTAATATAATAATTTAAAAATTATTCTAATATCAAATTACACTTCCAAAAATCAACATTAATATCATAGAAAAAATATCTCGTACTAATATTTAAAAATCATCTTTTTAACAAATAGATAATTATAAAATTATTTTCATAATTATAAAATTATATAAAAACATATATAAAAATAAAATAAATTAAAATCATTTAATAAATATAGAAAAACATTTCTGATTTAAAAACATTGTTCGAATCATTTTTGTTTTGGTTACGATTATAGAAACTTCATATTATATCGATAAAAATGTAAATGTGTTTTACTTATTTCAAGAAAAAGACACGACAAAGGAAAAACTATAAAGATACAATTTCTTTAAAATAAATTTCCATGGCTTCGGGAACCACGTTAAAAGCTAATATTTCGTTTTTTATCGAATGGTCAGATTTGCGATGAAAAAGAAAAAAAAAAAGAAAATATTCCGGTTGAAAGTTTTGTATTGCATAAAAGAGCAATACGCTTCGATTCATCGGAATTTTATTGAACAATCGATTTCCTCAAACGGAAATATATTGTGAGCTACTCGATCGATTCGAAACTGTCAGCAATATGACTATGATTTTATTGACATGAAAGATAAATCGTATTTGAAAATGGAACATGATATGTTTTTAATTTTTGTATGTTGATAACAAAAATTGTGAAAAAATTTAATATAATAAAGATAAAGATAGACAACAGAAGTCTAAATTTCTACGGAAGATATATATAAATTGTTAAAAAAAAAAAAACCAAAATTGATTTATAAATAATTTTATTATAAATTTGTATAGTTCAATTTAGCTCTGATTAATAATGTAGAAATGAATGCAGTTTCTTCGACAGCTATTAATTAAAAGTAATGAAAAGTTACACACGTTTATTATCGCTTTTAATTTAAATAATAGAAAAAAAATCGTTTATGAAAAAATAAATAATAATAAAAATAATTAATAAAAATAAATAATAATAAAAATAAATAAAATAAATGAAACACTGCGTTTATATTAATGAATAATCAGTGAATAAACGCTTGTCAATATAGAAATGAAAAATTATTCTGTAACGAAATCTAGATATTAATTTACATGTTTACGAAATTTCATTTTTTACGTTTTAATTTGTATGCTTAAAATTAAAATTAAAATTAAAATAAGATAAATAATTACCAATTTTATTGAAATTTTATATTTCATATATTTATTAAAGTTTATCTTATATTTTATTTTATAACATAGTAGTTATTATTGGATACAGAACTTTCACATAAATCATGTAAATGTAAATGTATTATGTAAATAGTATTAATTAAATAAATAATTATATAATTATGCATAATTATTCGAATTGAAAATTTTATAGATTCATATAAAATACATTTCTAAATGTTTTCAAAATGCAATTGAAATTCGAATGCATTTTTCTCCAATACAATTATAATATAATAATTATTATTATATTATAATATGATTATAATAATTATATTATATTATATATTGTATACTATATATATCAATGATTTTGATTTTGACTCAAATATTAAATTATTGTATTCATAAAAATCCTTTTTAATCTGATAATTATATAAACATTAAAATTAAAGATTTTAAGATCAAAAGATTTTCCTTCGATCAAGAATTTTTATTTTTTAAATTTCATTATTATGGTGGCTATTTTTATTTGTAAATATACCATGTTGTAAACACATTGTTTCTATGAATTCAAAAAGATATATTCAAAGTCAATCAATGATATTTTTTCGTACAGCATAAAATGTTATCGAACTCTCTCGAATTAATCAATTATTTTATCGAAAAAAGAACCATAAAAAATTATCAATCCGAACTTTGACTATCAAATTAGTTATTTTTATTCGAATTATTTATAATACAATTTTCAACATATCGTTCGATAAATGGACACGCATGCCAATCGATAATTATTGCAGTCTATAAAATAATTATAACAGAGTAATACATCACATCTAACTATAACGATGCCAGTATCAGAACTCAAAATCAAATTTCCTGCCATTTAATATGATGTGACAAACGATTATGTGACTTTTAATGAAAGTGGCGTGCATGTCTTACTGTCGGATCATTTGTAGGTACACACCGAACAATAAGGTTGTTGCATGTCTACTTCTTTTCGCATCGCGTGAATCGCGTCATTAAATCCGGCCCACTCTTGCTTTCATAAGTTGTGTGTGTACGTGATATAAAAGAAGAATCGCCCTGGTGCTTACCTCCTTATATCATAAATCCTCCTTATATCAAAAAGTCATTCTGAATCGCATCCATTAAAATACTTTATCAGAAACCGAGTATAATTTGTATATCTATGGAGAAAAAGAAGAAGAAAAAAGACAAAAAAGAGTTAATGACGATAGAATGCACTGTTATCAGACTATAATCAAAAATGATGTGAATCGAATAAATTAAAATGAAAAAGATTTTTCATTTGCATTTATGAAAATATTTATCTGAAGGTTAACAGATTAATTATATACAGATTAATTATACATTTTCAGTGCAATAATTAAAAAACTTATAAGATTTATTAAGCGTCAATCAATATATTTTTTTTATTATTGATATATAAAATTATGAGAAAATTTTTAATTTTTGCCTATGAAAATGTTACGATTAAGGTGGATAAATAATCCACATATAGATATTTTTTTTTTATTTCTTTTTTATTGTTGTTTTAAAATAATTGATAAAAGAATATTTTTTATAGAAAAAAATTTTATAAAAAATTTTTAATAAGTATTTCTGTTTATGAATGCAAAAAGATTTTTCTATTAAACTAAAATTATTTTTTTAAATCAATATTTTTCTTCTTGTTAATTTCTTGTTAATATTAGTATATATAGATAATATATTATCAAATAATATAATTATTGATCTATCTCAGAAATATATATTAATTATGCTGTTATTTCATTTTTTTTTCATGATTCACAATAAGATTATTTCTCATCATATATGAATTTTTCATCAATATAATTATAATTAAAAATTATAATTATAACTTCGTCAAAATTTAATGATTTTTTTTATTCAATTTCGTAATCTATTACTTTTTATGAAATATTGTTATAATTACAAAGGATAATAAGTAAAAAATAAAAAATAAAGTTTGTACTGAAAATAAAGGAATTAAAATTATTTTAAATAAATTAAAAATAACAAAATTAAAAAATATAATATTTAAATGATCAAATATTCAACCACAATTAAATATTTATAATAAATATAATAAATAGTTAAACTATTTTTAAAATAACACAACTTAGAAACAAAATTATAATTATATCAGAAAAAATGATTATATGTATAATTTTTTAGATTTTTCATATTTTCTTTAAATAATATTTTATATTCGTGTGCTAGCTTGTGGATTTTATTTCTGATGATGTGATTTTAAATTTTAGATATATTAAAATATTTTCGTAAAATATGAATAAAATAATGGAATAAAATTCATATATATAATAAAAGTTAGATAATAATTCTATTGAATAATTAAGAATTTTCTTTATATTATTTATATCTTTATATATCTTTGTATCTTTTATATTATATTATATTATATTATATCATATTATAATCATGATCCTAAATATGATAAATTTAAGATTATTTTACTTAATTTTTTAAAGAAATTACTTAATATTGAAAATTATATACTATATACCATATAATAAAAAAAAATGTATTGAATTTATATATGTAAAAATGCGACTTATATCTTATATATTTATGCGTGAATTAAATATCATTAGATCTCTCTGTGTGTCTATTTCCTTTTTGAATCATTATGCGACATAGTAAGATCCACATCTATATTTATTTCTATTTTCTTTATTAAAAATATATTCTTCTTCCTTACTGTTATTTTTAATCAAGCCATTTAATAACTTATTTTTTAATAAGGTGGATATAAAATGAAAAAATTTTACAAATGTATTATTTTTCGAGAATAGAACAAATATAATGGTATTATTTTAACATTTGAAAAAATATACAAATTTTTGTTATTAAAATTTAAATCTATAGATATTATTTATTAATATAAATATTTTATCTTGTTTCTCTTTGAAAAATTAAAATTATTTTTAACTTTATAATAATTTTTTTTCTTCTTCTCTTTTAAGAATTTTTCTTTTCTTCAAAATGATCTGATTTCTTTAACTGCTCTTTAATAAAATGCTCAATCTCTGTGATTCTATATAATATATCAACGCTGATAATAACACGTTGCGTGACACACGCCTTGTATCCGCTCACACCTTTGCATGTGATATATTGAAGCTCGAAAGACTACTAAAGACTAATAAAGTCTTTAGATCCGTAATATACAAAATTCTTTATAATAAATAATTGAAGCGATAAATGCTTCATTTAAAAACTAAATAATAATTTTCAAGTTAAATATATTATTGTACGATTAAAGCTAAATACTTCTAGATTAACTTTGAAGTAATTAATTATGTTATTGTTTCTCAATATTATTTAAATAAGATTTTATAAATTTCTGATTGTGTTTTCATAGTGTTTTCTTTTATGTGAATTCTTGTATGCTCATTATTTGATGATGAATTTTTGAGATTAAAGAATGATTAAAGAAGATTATCATATTAAATATATCATATTAAATATATCAGATTAAAGAATGCATCATAGGTAAATATAGAATCTCACGATTCCATAAAATGTATTTTTTATAGCAAATCGTTTATGATATATCAATCTATTGTTGATTGGATATAATAAAATAAAAGTCGATTTAATCAAATAAAAATAAATAAATAAATAAAATGAAATATTATATTTATATATATAATTATATCGGTATTATTAATAAAATGTTATATAAATATAATGGATGATCAAATTGCAACTTAACTCAAAGAAATAATAAAATAATGAAAGAATAAAAAAAAATAAATTACGTAAAAAAGAATTTATAGTGAATTTTTTTCAATTCTTCAAAAATTATTCCGTTTATTCTGGATTTATATCGTATTATATATTCCATGTAATGCAAACCACATATTTTGAAATCAGATGGCTTATAAGCCTGGATGACTCGCTAATAATTGAAATCGAGGATTTCTAATTCCCTATGGAAGTGCTCCTGAAAAAAAAAAAAGCATGAACTAGATCATTCTACATACCAAGTCATCTTAATATTATTGATTTTTCTTTCTTTTTTCTTTTCTTCATTTTCGTTGAAAATATTAGTATGAAAAAAAATAATAATAATTTCAATATTTATTTATTTATCATGTTTTTATTCTCAAGAAAATCAAAATATTGTAGAATTTTTGATAAAGATAATAATTTATGAAATTTATATAATTATTTATAAAAAATAAGCTGTGATATTATTGTACTAATTAGATTTTAATAATATAAATAATTTTTAATTAGTAATAATAAATTTTAATAATTTTGGATAATAATAGTTTTATAATTTTCTAATTTTTCTGTTTTTTTTTACAATTAAAAATATATATAATTGTAAAAAAATTTATAAAATGGAAAGCATTATGTATATTTTGTTCTTTATTTCAATGTCTTTTGCAATTTATAATTTTTTATATATTTTTATATATTTCATTATTACCATTATTTCCATTTTGACTTGTCTTAATCTGAATCATTTTTTATTCGTGAAACAAATATATCATTAAAATTTATAAAATTATATTTCGATATAAGGAAATATTATTAAATATTATAAGAAAATATAAATTTTAAAATAAGAAATTTTAAATAAATTAATAAAAATAATAATTTTAAACAACTTATAATAATATATAGAAATTCGTAATATTTTTTCTCATCAATATATAGAATAAGTTCTTTTCAATAAATAAAACTGATTTATGAATAAGTATTTCATGTATATCGTAACATCATAAGAAAATATGCAAATCGTTTTTTCTTTTCCTGAATGGCAAATTGGATTTCTCATGCTATTTACATTTTATGTCTTTACGAAAAAGTTTTGAAAATAAATAATTTTTAAATAGTTTTAATCAAAATATTGACAGAATTTTTGTGTTGTTATATTGAGCCATGAAATTATAAAGCTTAAGAAGCGAAAAATGTGGTTTTTGTATTCCCAACAAGTGATATGAAAAATTTACACTTTGAATCTAGATAGATTCCCTTTGATAACAATTGACTAGATGCCGAATAATAAAACCTAGGTTTAGAGAAATCATTATAACATATATAGATAAAAAAAAATACGTGTAATTTTCCATGTATTCGTACGGTTACATCGATAGATTTTGTTTTTTTCTCGTGCATAGTTTGATTGGATTATTAAAGCTTACGGATTATTAAATTTTTCCTAAAAATTTCAACGAAACATGTACTTTGAAATTGACAACAACGTTAAAAAGATTTCATACAAACGATTTCAAATCTGTTGAAAAAATATAATTATGTATCTGCTTTAATGCCAACTTTTGTTGTTCTATTATAAAAAATTTGTTACGAGAAGAGAAAATTGATCTCGGCGAATTAGTTTCGAATTTTAAATGAGTTTGGGGACATAGCGAATTTAAATGTGTATCAAGTTGAAGAGAATAAATAAATGAAGAGATCTTGTTTCTGATTATATAATTTAGCTCGATTATGAGTTGTTTGAAAATAAAAAATTGATGGAATTTGAAATAAAGAATGGAAAATACGTGTTATATATATATGTTTTTTTTTAACTTGTTTTTTATTAAGAATTTGTTATTAAGAATTTTTGTTGTTATCATATTTTGATAACATATACATATTTACGTATACATTATTAATTACTGTATACATGATACGTATACATTATTAATTAAAATAAAATTACTTTAAATTATCATCACTATTAAAAGATAGAATGAAATTATATGAACTAATCAATGTCCGATTGCAGCAATTTCCGTGTAGTTTTACAGTTATTATCGTGATTATCAGTATTAATTAATAATTGATGTTAACAAAGCATAATAAGCATGTCACCAATTTATTCCAGTGAATGATTCTTTTTTAATACCTTTTTAATACCATCATAAAATGGAACTTTATACCTTCATTATATATAAATTAGCGTTTGTGCTGTAAAAAGAAGATTCTTATTATTAAATTATTATAAATTTTATAAAATATTATTATAAATTTTATAAAATCAGATTAACAGCATTTTTACTTTTTATAATGATACTGAATGACATTATTCAAAATGGGTACTCTCTTTGCTACAGACAACAATGAATGATTTCTTCAAATGTTCAAAGAAATAATGAAGTTTAACTTAGTTCGGACAAACTAAGAATTTCATTTCAATCGCTTCTTGCGATTATGAATTTAATTGAATTTCTTCTTAATGAATTTCGAAGAAATTGGAAATGAGGAAATTTCATAGAAAATAAATTGATTGAATGGATTCATTAGTATGGAGAGTCATATTGATCATTATTAAAATGATTTTATGAATCAATAATTAATCCATTTATTGATTTATTGTAACAATTGTGTACGATACATCCGGTTTTATAAGAAATGATTGAATAGTTTATTTATAATTACGGAATTGTAAATAATTTTAGATCGAACAATAAAATGTAATTGTGAAGTAAATTATGCAAAATTCATTAAAAATAAGAAATTTCTACTAATATATTTTATTTTATTTTATTTATTTTCAATTATAAAAATTTTTAGTTTTTTATAATCTTCAAATTATATTCTTCTTTTATTTTAATCCTTTCGCTATAAGCAATTTCTCCATCGCGGCACTCCCTCTGAACGAACTATCGCAAAAAAATATGCACAGTACGCGAGAAAGATCGTCAACTGCGTTTACGACATTTTTTTTTGATGATTTTTATTATTATTATTATTATTATTGAGAAATAACGAGAGAAACAAATGATAAAAAACAAAATACTGATGCATTTCACTATACATTTTATAGAGAGCGACTATAGTTGTCCGTAGTAACGAAAGGGTTAATTGATCTATATTTAATAAATTGCTTATTTTTTCGTATTTTCGCAGCTAATGATTTTTTTAAAACATAATATTTTCATTAAATTAAATTTTATTCGATATGATTCTTATATTGAAAATAAAAGAAATGAAATCAAATGAAATATTGAGTGCAAATCTGTATAAAACCGTAATTTAACCGTGTAAAAATCTATATAAAATCTGTAATAAAAATCATATAAAATGAAGAATTAAGAATTAATAAAAATTTCTTGTTACTATTCATATTAACAAAGAATATACTACATAATTTATAAAACTATTTAATATATTTTACAAAATTTAAACTTTTAGTTAAATATCTATTAATTTCTCGTTAATTTCTCAAAATAATTTAAAGTTTTGCAAAAAAATGAAAATTTATTTCTATTATAAAGATAAAGTGTTTTATCTTTTACCAGTTTTCTATCACAAAGTGTGATATAATAAAAAATATAAATATATAATGATTACAGACTTTTTTAATAATATTTCTACAATTTTTTCATTGATTAACAAGATTATAAATTAAACTATAAATTATTAAAATGAAAATGTACGAGTATAAAAATGTATGAGTAGTATAACTCATGTAAATAGAACTATCTTTTTATTATATGATTATCTTAAATATTCTATCAAAAGATAAATTTTAATTAATAAATTATTTACAAAATTTTTTATTGCAACTTTTTTTATTGTTCATTTTTTAATTTTTTTCATGAGAATCACATTTTTTCATTTTACTATATTTTTTGAGGAGGTAAAAATTGAAATTGTTTCTTGTTTCTGAGAAAAATAATTTTGAATGTATAATCATCAATTTAAGTTAAATATATAATAAATAATTTATATATAACAAATATATAACAAATAATTTAATTCTTATACTTTATAAAAAATTATCAATCAATTATTTTTAATAATAAAGTAAGTTTATAATTTTGTGTAAAATTTATAATTAATATATGAGTTTTAAGCTTATTAACATAAATCAAATTTTCACAGAAATGATTTATATTTAAATTTAAAATGAATTTTTTTCTCATTGTTAAAACTTTTTTAATTTAACATACCAATTAAAATACAATTTTTATACATAATAATAGATTTCTTATTGTTTTATTAAATATCAGTACTTTTTATATTTAATTTTTATAAATCTTAATTATTTTTTAATATACTTATTTATACTGATTAGTTCTTAAATGCTTTATAAAATCAAAAATGTATAATAAAAATTTTTATAAAAAGAAATAATATAATAACAATAGTTAAATATCGCTAATATATAAAAAAATTTTTTAATTGTTTATTGTATTCTTAAAAATTTTTTCTTAACTTAAATTTCGAAATAAACAATATTTTATATTGTTTTTAAAATTAATTCATTATAATATCATTATTTTTAAATTTTTTGTTCCTTTTCTAAATTAAATTAAATAAAGAAAATTAAATTGATTAATTAAATGAAATAAAAAGAAAAAATAATCAAAAATATGTTGAATAAGTAATTCGTTAAATTGTTTGATAATTATATTAGTAGTTATATCAGTAAACAATAGGTAAAATTCATAGAATATTAAAAAAGATCGATTTTTAATTTATATATTTTCATCATTAAAATAAAATTTTAAAAGATTAATTAATTAATTTCCGAATTTCAAATAAAATAATTATTTTCATTTATTCTAACTTTAAATTCTTTTAAAGTCTTCCTAAATGCATGTTGTTTGCAATATAATGAAATATTTCAATAAAAAATGATATTATATTATTATTATTATTATTATTATTATTATTATTATATTATTATATTATTATATTATTATATTATAATATTTATTAAACATTTAATATGAATATTTAATATAAATTTTTAAAATCTACTGCGCAATATTAAGATTATAATATAATATCAATATTATATTATTTCAATGAAATATTATTTCAAAGTAGATATAAAACTAATTAATCATAATCAATAAGAATTTCATAATTTTAAAATATTTCAATATATTATTTTAAATATTCCAATTAAATTTATTTAAAATTTGATAAAAATTTAATTTATTTCAAATTGAAAAATTAAATTTTTATTAAAATAATAATTTTCATAACTCCATTATTTATTTATATTATATTTATTTTTTCATTGTACTGATTACAAATGATAAAAATTTTATAATTCATATTATATATTATTATATATTTATTTTAAAAATAGTTTTTTTATTAAAATTATGTCAAGTATAAAGAAAAATAAATTAAAAAGAAATAGCTAATTATTCTTTAATGCAACGCTTTCTAATTTGTAAAAAAAATATCTTGAATAAACTATATAATTTTATTTATTATAAATTTTATATTATTTTACTTTATATGTTATTATATATAAAAAATATATAATATTATTATATTTTAATATTAATTTATATATAATTAGATATAATTATTGTATTAATATTAATTAATTATATTATTAATTATAAATTTTATTCAATATAAAAATATTTAATGTTATTTATATTTATAAATATTATATTATAGAAATGCGATATAAATATAAATATTATAAAAATGTGATTTAAAAAATCGATCAAAAATTGTTAATATATCTATAAATGTACAATATATTATAAAAATTTTTATATTTAGTGATATTTTTAAAATATTTTTTTTAAATAATTAATAAATATGATTTTACAAATACATACAATACAAATTTATTTATAAAGAAATTATTCTTAAAAAAAATTTTTAAAATCTAATTTAAAATTGAACTTATATGTAAATATTTTTGTTTCCAAAATATTTGTTTTTTATTTTATTGGAAATAATTTTTTTCTTTATTATTTTTATTTTAAATGAAATCATTTATTATTTTTAATATTATTTTTCCAGTATTTTATTATGAATTTTCTGTAACAAATCATTCAAAAATCTTCCTGTTATGAAATTCATTATTACGAAGTTTCATGGGGTTTCCATGGAATCGTTTCAACATTGAATGAAAATTTATCGATTCATCGTAACGCATACACATACATACATATATACATAACTTTTGAAAACACAATTCTCTAACGATCTTCAGCATTCTAGAAAACCGCAATCGATTACTTCCGTCAAAGTAGTGCCATGAGAACCAATTTAATGATATTTCAGAAATTCAAATTGCTAGATTTTAAATATATTTATGGTGGTTAAAAATCTAAAAACATTAAATATTTCTACCATTTCGAATCAATTAAGTGAAAAAAATACGAGATAATAATAAATGATAGATGAGATATAGATATAGATATAGACGAAAAATCATTTATAATGTAATTAATCCAACATATTTTTATGAAAAAAATAATCAGATACAATAAATAAAGTGTATATATATTTGAAAATATTTGAAATTTTTTAATTAAGATAGTAATAATGTTCTTGTTAAATTATTCCGAATAAGAAAAAATTGTGATTTCATTTCATAGAAGAAATAAGTGATTTACGAAATCATGGTTTTTTTATGGAAAAATATTAAATTGATCCAGATAAAATGTTGGATTCGTTTCTGCAATGTTTTTTGTAATTTTTTAATTTGTATACATTTTTAAATACAATTTTTAAAAATTACAATTAGATTTATTTCGAGAAAGATATAATTTAATGTGATTGTTTTTCTATGTATATAAAAAATATATTAAAAATTGTTATGACTAATTTTTAATTATTGATAAAGTTATAAAAATGGAATATTAGAATTTTTTAAATTAAAAATAAACTTAATTAAAATCTATTTTTTATACGAGATGTTGATATATTCAAAACGAATAGGATTAATTCTGAAACTAAAATAAATAGAAAAATTGATATAAAAATTTTAGTTCAAGATTGTTTATTAAATAATTTAAATTAAATCAAATGAAACAGAAATAAAACGTAAAAGTCACATCTCGTTTCACTTTTCCTTCATTTTTAATACAAACTTAAATTCTTATTTATATTATTATTAAATTAAGTTATATATTATTATATAATTATAATATAATTAATAAATAAATGTCGATCGATTTTTATATATAATTTTCGTATTTTAATGTTTTAAATCGATCTTACAAAGATATTTCACGAATAATATCCTTTAAAACATCTTTTAGTATTAAAAATTGCAACAATTCATCGACATATTTCAGAAAAATCATATTCGATTTTACAATCTTTAATAAAATTTATAAAATTCAATTTATAATACGAATAAGATTATTTTTGAATTGATAATTTTTTTAGAGATTTATATAAATAATAAATATCTATAAATTAAGATTTATTTTTTTAATTCTTTATGTGGAAAAAGATCTTGGGAGATCTTCACGAATCTTTATTTTCATTAATAAGAATTTTGCAAAAGCGAAAAGAATAAATGTTACTATTAATATAATTTTTTGATTGGTTTTTCAAAAAACGAAAATTAGCGATATTTTTTAAAACGAAGCGAAGCGATATAGACATATGGAACAAATATGATGCTAGATTTAGTAAAATAAATTTAAATTCGAAACCATTTACTTTTTAATCAATATATATATTAGTACGATTCCTTTAAAAAATTATATATTATGATAAGAACTTGTTTCAATCAATATATTCAACGCGATAAAACGATGTCAGAGTTTTGAAAAATCTTATTACTTTTATTATGACAAAAAATTTAATTTGATTTTTGGATCTTTGTTTTATTATTAATCTTAATAAAATTTTGATTAATAATTATAATTTCGAAGTAATAATTATTAAAGAAAGAGAAAGAATTGCAATGAATTAATTGTAGAATTAGAATATTATGCAATAAATATTTATTAATGAACAATAAAAAATTTTAAAAACTGAATTCGATGTGCATATATATATATATATATATATATATATATATCTTTCATCATATATCGTTGGGATTTTTCCTAAAAAATTGAATATTTTCTTATATTTATTTAATTCTTTATGTAAAGAAAATGTTTGTGCCCACAATAATTAATCATTAATCATTAATGATGAATGAAATTTCATATGCAAAATGCTAGTGATATATATTTTTTAACATTAAGGATTACAAATGTGATATATCTTTATACGAGATTTCACAATGTCTCATAAGAAGATAAAGTATTTTCTGATTTTATAAGCTTAAAAATTCTTAAGACTTTTACATAGCATTTGTATATCCATTTTTTAGATTCTTATTATTATAAATTAAATTTTTTCTTGTTTACTATTATCTATTAAATTATTTTCACACAATCGATTCTGGCGGACAGTTTACAATTACAATTGCTATCGATCATGTTCACGCATGAAAAGTTTTATTTCATGTGACATTCAAAAATTCAGTTTCATTATTTTATCATTTTTAAATAAAAATCAAATTCGATACTTTTATATTAGAATTCAGGATTATTTTATTTCGCCACTATTCAGCATCTCGTTTTCTATATACATTAATATCATCGTTCTAACCAGCACATTTCCAATATCGACAGCGGTTTCCGATTTCGATCGGACTCCTTTAATTTGTTTTCGCATAATTATTGACATTGATTCACTCTCGAATATCCGATATTTGTCTTTATTTGTCTATATACTCTATTCTTAACTTATAATTACAGTTTCTTTTTTTTAACACGAATTGTAATTCACTATTGGAATAGTCTTTCTTTTAAAAGGAAAAATATATTTATTATGTATTATAGGGAATTTGAAAGAGAAATAAAAGTTTATAATAAAGAAAATTTATAATATAGAAAAATTTATTATAAAAATGAAAATATTAAAAAAAATTTTTTTAAAAAGGAATTTATATATTGAATATGTTATGCATTATTAAATTGAAAATTGTGCATCTTATATAATTAATTATAATTATTTTATATTATTTAATTATTTATTTATTTAATTATATATATAATTATATAATTTATACATTATTTATTATATTTTTAAATAATTGAAATTTACTTTTAAATATCTTAATTATTATATCTTAATATTATTCAATATTATCAATAAATATCAAAATTTTTTAATAATTTAATTGAGAATCTTTTTTATATATATATTAATTGGTTTTAAGCAAAAAATCGTAAATTTTTTCTAATATCACAATTTGTGATTGAGATTTAGTCGCTATTTTTTTATAAGTGTATCATTGGATGTTTATTAGTGTTTTTATGTTTATTTCTGGTATTATATAATATTATTATTCTGAGGAAGTGAATATACGTTATATTGATTTACATAAATTATAAAATATTTAAAATTTTATGTTGCTTTATTTTATTACTTTGATATATACAATATATTAATATATATTAATATAATATATATATACATACATATTATATACTATATGCATTTTTGATGAATTTGATAATAAAACATTATACCTGCTATTGATTTTTCATTAATTAATTTACGATGAATTTATTATGTTATTGAGTAAATAAATATATATTGTGTATGTACTAAATATAATCAAATGTACTGAGAATTTTTGATAATATTAATTGAATTTAATTTAGTGAAAAAGTATTTGCGAAATGAATATCGCTCAGAAAATCTTTAATTAATCTTTAAATCTTTAATTATTTTGGAAAAATTGTTAAAGAATTAAAAACAATGTATCGAAATTGTAATGAAAAATGATGGAAAATTCATATTTGTGTGTAATGTAATAACAATGAATAGGATTGGTTCCATTCATAGAATACAATGTGATAAATCGTTTGGTATATCTGAACATAGTAAAGATCTTTTGAAACTTATATGGTTTTGATTCAATATCAAATTAATAATCATTTTGCTCATTATCAATAATTAAACAATATTTAAGGAACCAAAATATTAATTTTATTAAATGATCCAATTAAAATCTGATATAAATATTTTAGAATAGAAAAATATATAAAAGAATAAATTTAAATTTATATGTTAAAATAATCAAAGCTTAGTCGTCAATACAATGAAATTGTGTTGCAATATTAAAAAAAATAAAAATCTACAAAGTATTAAAAATATATTAAGATTCTTTTCTTAAAAATTAAAAGATGAAAACAAATTTTTCAGATATATTTAATTATATGTTTACTAAAATTATTTATATATATTTTTATATAAATTTTTATATCGTTTTAAATTCTTAGAATAAATGATTTTTTATGATATAATGATATATATATATATATTTGATATACTTCTGATTATTTTGCGCCGAATGGATTCAATAATATTCCCTACGATCACCAGGAGATTATTGATCAAGAAGAAACATTGACATGTCCTCTTTAATAACATTCATCGATCCATCCTTTTATTCACCACAGATTCGTTACAAGTGCTGAGATTGATCGTTTCGTTATTTTTAATCTCGATCGATTCCAATTCCATCCGATTCTATTTGATACAGATTGCGTTTGCCAATACGCAATGTGTTTCCATGCTAAGTGAATCATAGAATAACATTGATTGAAAAAATAAATTTGACATTTTAATTCAAAATTAAAGCATTCTGTAAGATCATTTTTTAAGATAAAATTGATTTCTTTAATTTTTTTCCAAAATAGACTTGTTTTCATTCTTGTAGACAATCATTTAATTATTTTTAATTAAAATTAATATGTTTGTGTCAATTTATAATTAATATATATTTTTTTTAATATGAATCTTTATTTTTATTGAGAATTTTGTAAATATATTTAAAGAATAAAATTTTTTATTTTGTTACGTTATTTGTTTCGTTTCTTTTTTTTTTACTATTTTATTATTTTAACTTTGCAATATTGAAGTTTTTTAGATTTAACATCTAGTTTGTATTAATTAATATTAATTGAATAATTAATATTAGGATTGATTTCCTAATTAAAAAAAATCAGAGTTAATTAATATTTGATTGAGTAAAAAACTTAATTAATGAAAACAAAGTTAATTTAACTTAAGCAATGCTTTAAAAATTAAAATATTATAGATACAGTTAGATATAGTTAGTAGTTATAGATATAGTTAGAAGAAGAAATATTACGATGTACAAAAAACTAACGAAAGATTTCTTTTTAAAAGAGAATATTATGATAATTTTATTCAAATCCTATTAATTTTAATCGAAATAGGTATAAAGAGAAATTCCAAAAGCATAAATTCTTTTCTCAATTAAAGAAAAGTTGTAACTTGTCCAAAATTTGTCAAATTTTTCTTTATCAAATCTAATTATAATATTTTCATATTTGAATTTTAAATTCATATGGGTGTAAATCTTATATCAAATTTATATATCTATAATTATTATCAAATTTACTAAATAACTTATTACTAAATAATCAATCTCTTCTCGAATGAATTAGAATTAGCATTGAATTATTAATTGAAACTGATTTGTCATTATTTTGAAATTAGTCAACAGATAATTTTTAAAATTTAAATTGATTATAATTGCAACAACTATAAAATTTTAATTACTAGCGATAATGAAATAAATATATTATAAAAAATTTAATTGTGTTGTAGAGTGTTATCTTTTAAGAATATTCTTAAAAAAAAACTATTGTATTTATTTACTTTTTATAACGAATGTAGATTTATAAAAATATTTTATTTAAAAATAATTTTATGATTTATTTGTTTTTAATATATTATTAATTTAATTGAAATTATATTCTATGATATAAATTTATAAATGTTCAAAATTTTCTCGAAATTCTTTCTAGTGTGAAATATTAGTCAGTTTTGATTTTTGTTTCACGTATAATTAAATCGAAATAAAAAATGTCAAAATAAAAGAGCATAAAATTCTAAATATGTAATACTTCTTATTGTGATACTATCTATAGATTTGATATAATTTATATTATCCATATATTTTTTGATATTATACATAGATATTGTAAAAATTTACAAATAAGATTAAAGCTTATTAGCTTACATATATTTATGTAACAGATATTGAAGAAATAATTTTTTTTAATTAATTTTCTGCTTCTTTTGCTTAATATTACAATCATATAATTTATCTAGAAAAGAAATATGTATTTGATTAGAAAATTAAATAGATTCGTTATAAAAGCTATCTATTAATATATTCGTGATATATTTTTGAAAAATAAACTTCGTATATCATAATCATAATCATAATCGTATTGTTTTTCAATTGTTTATAAAATATAAAAAAATATGCGAAAAATAAATTAACTAAAATTACTTTATACTATGAAAAAATTTTCATTTGTATGTTGAAATATATAAATATTGCAAATATCATTCGGACAGATAATAAAACAATTATTAATTTTTCACTGATCAAGATCTTTTGATAAATCCAAAGTAACACAACTACATCGGTGAAAGAGCAATAATAAAAGGTAAATAAATCATGAAAAATAGCGTCGCCCATTAATTACTATCGTTTTCTCTTTTTATATTTATATATTTTTTTTTTGTATTTTTTTTTTCCTTGTTTTTTCGTATTTCCTATTGACAACTCTTCCGTTTTATTTTTTAGTCAACCATTCCCTCTTCGTAACTCTCTCTATTTTCCTTTCTTTTTCATCCGACTCTCACTTTTCTCGCCGAGATGCCATTAAGCGTCCATTGCTTCCCGCTCTCTACGATTTAAGAGATAACGTGATTTCGAGCGATTTATAATTACATTAAAGCCCAGATGTCGATTGGACCAAAGGAGTGGAGGAACACGATTACGTGAATAATGCGTTTAAATCGGGAGCAATTTTTCTACTTTGGAAATACAGAATAACACGGATTCAATCGGAATTGATAGATGAGAACGATTCGTGTCCATTCCATCTATCAGATAAGAGATTTAAAGATTCTGTAATTAAAGTAACAGACATTTGCTGTATTCATTTGAAATTATCGTAGTATGATTTAAGATTTGAAAAAATTGATTTCTAATTGAATAGTAAGATTTCTTCTCTGTTTAGTTTTTAGAAACGAATGTTGATTATGATTAAAATGATTGATAAGATCCTGAGATAATTGAAATATGTTTTTCTTATAACTGAATTTTTAAAAAAAAGAAATATTTTTTTTGTATAATCTTGTTCTATATAGAATTGGTTACAATGAATTGTAAGTGCTTTATCATGCAAAAATTAAAAATATAAATTAGACAGAAAATAAGAATTATAGATATAATATGCTTATTTTAAAAATGACAATAATAAAAAAAAATTAATTATTTAAAAGATTGAAAATATAATTTTTTATCATAATAATATATAATTCTGTCTATTAAATTTTTGATATTATTAAGATATAACCGATTTTATACAAAAGGATTACTTTCTGGTACGATATTCAACATAAACAAAAAATATCAATTTTAAAAAAAAAGAAAGATTCACACATCGCATTAATTAGAGCACATAAGTAAATTGAATAGCTAATATGTATGATTTAAGAATATAGATGAAAAAATCTAGAAAAAAAATCATCTAGAAAAAAATCATGAAAAATGTTAAAAGAATATATTTAAATAAAATATAGGAAAGAATGGTATAAAAATATTGACTTGTTTCGTATCATATTTTAAAAATTGATTCTCGTGATAAGCTGAAAATAATTATATCATTTTTGACGATTGTGGATATATAAATTATTTGTGCTTATTCGGAGAGTGCAATTATCTTCTAATTAATAGAGTATAATTTTGCTTTATTTTTGTTCCTATTCATTGATTTTCTTCAGATATCAAGTTATAATAAATTAAATTTGTAACTTGTATTATAAACTAGATAATTTTGTAAACTAAGATAATTTTAGAATTACTTGCGAGTCGCTATTTAATTTAAAAAATAAACAAATATAGAATTTATACAAAATGTAATTAATTAATATAAAAATTTATTATGATATTATATATATATATACATAAATAATAAATGATATATTATGATATATTATGATAAATGAAATTCATTAGAATAATTACATACAATTTTTAGAATTATGTACTAAGAATAATAATATAATCATGAGACAAAATTATAAGTTTTTTTACGATTTAAAATAAAAGCAAGTATAATGATTAAAAATATATGATGTTTGATTTTTGTTTTTTTTACTTTTGTTTCTTTTTTATTTTTTCGAATATCTTCGAGAATCACACAAAATTATTTTTATTTTTATATTATATTATAAATTACATTCAATTTTTTATAATTTAAACAATATTTCGTGCATTTTCATTATAAAATAAAAACTTTATTAAAAATTTTTGTCAAAGATTTACGAATTAAATTACGAATTCAATATGAAATTACGAATAAAAATAAATATAAAAAAAAATATAATATTTACTATAGATAATTTTCCAAATTGCTGGCAAAAAATTAATCAATTTTACTAATAATTGAAAATAATTTCATTATTGAATATTAGATTCTAATTGAAAGATATACAGTATGAAAAAAATTATAACTTATGCAGGAAAGAAAATAATGATTATAAAAATAATGAAAATGAAAGGAGCAATTTTTAAACATTCTTTAAAATTACAAATTACATAAAAATTACAATCGCTTTCTAACTATATTCATTGAATTTTATATTCGTTTTATAATTTTACATTATTAATTTGAAATATTCAATAAAGTCATTTTATAAATTTTCTTTATTTTTTCTTTAATTTTTGTGAAAAAATTTTCTGCTTTAATATAATAATATCTGATAAATTTTTATGAAATATGTTAGTAATTTAAATTTTATATTGGTATATATATCTAGTATATATATATATGTTATTTATATTTTTTAGAAAATTAATTCACATTAAATTAATGTTTTCAATAGATATTATATTATGAGTTTTATTATAGTTATAAAACAAATTAGAAAAAATCACAGATGTCGTGACAATTTTAATAAAATCATCTAGGTATATTATTAAATAGAAGATTTTTTAAGAAAATAAATTTATATATCAGAGACACATACACGCGAAATACTATCATATTTCTTTTTATCAATTTAATCAAAATGTTCGTTCATTGCTATTATTCGATGGATTAAAACTGACATTCATTTAATCTATTCATTCTCTAGAATTATATATGATGGTAAACTATACAATAATATTGAAGGATTAAAAACAGCGATTGTATAAGAAGACTTGCAGTTATATAAATTAGTTATAAACTATATTATAAAAAATCTGTTAAATCGAATATGAAAGCGAAAATATTAAATCGAATAATCAAAATATGTCAAAATAGAAAGAACGAGTAAACTAATATTAAAATAGAGTTAATAATTTTATTTAATTATGTAAATTTTTTTTATTTTAATTGTTATTATTTTATAATTTTGTCCAAGTGAAATTTTATTTTTTTGTTTAAAATTTCTTATAATTTCTTTAATTTTTAATGATAATATTTAAAAATAAATGATTTTTACTTATATATAATATTATTTATATATCATGTATAATGTAATATTATTTAAAATAATTATAATATTATCTTATAATATTAATATTATTAGTAATATTAATAATTTTCAAGATTTTTTTATAATTTTGTTTATTAGTGTAAGTAGTGAACTTATGAACTTTAGTCAAAACTTTAATCAAAAAATTATTTTATCACTAATTTCAATGGCTATGAAACATTTTGTTAACGATATTGCTATAAATAATTTTTTAATAAAAGTAATGTTAATAAAAGTATTTGGCGATCATTTTTAGTTTTCGAGAATAATTTTTGCATAAAATTATTAATATTATACCATTGAATTTTATTTACATATGATATCTATGTATTAATATATATCGATTTTATTTATAATATTTTATATGTAATTTATATATATGTAAAAATATGATATAATCTCAAAAAACTGTTCTTAAATTAAATTTTGTACAAATAATTTCACCTATTATGTTATATTAAATAAATTTTATATATTGCAATTTCTTGATTTTGGAAAATAATATAATGATTTTTTATTTTAAATTTTTATATAATATAGAAGATTATTATAAAATGAATATAAGATTTTTATTTTGACTTATAATTGAAAGAAAACGAATTTTGGAAATGAAAAACATAAGATGATAAACAAATTGTTACTTGTAATAATTAATAAAAATAATTATTGTTAAGATATTTATAATGATATTTAATAATAATAAATAATTTCATAATTGATTTTTATTTATATTATATATAAATTAGAATATTTATCACTTTAAATCTTATATCAAGAATTTATAGCATTTTTTATTTTATTTTTTCTTTTTTTTTATTTTCAATTAATCAATTTCTTGAAGAAAAACTAAATATCTCATAAAATATTTAATTCAAACAAATATTTATTTATCATTTTAATGTCAATATATTCTTTGTTTTCAATTATTTTCATACTTGATATCACACCATTTAGCTTCCCCATAAATAAAGAATGTATATTTTTATTTTTTTAAATTAATGATTGATTGAAAAAAAGGAAAAAGATAAAAAAATTAAAAATATGAAATTATGAAATAATTATAGGATTATAAAGAATTAAATATAAAGAAGGATTCAAAAGTATAATATCAGAACAATATCAAAGTATGAATGTTAGACAGCAATGTGAAAGTAAAATAAGATATATTTCTATAATCTCTATCTTTTCTTTCTTTCTTTGTGATATTAAAGTTAACTTTTCTTTATATATTTTGTCTTTTTTTTCTCTTTATTTGCCTCATTTATTTAGTTATTTTGCTATTTTTTTCATTTCATTATTTGTCTGTGGAGTACTTTTTATCTATCATTCGTTTGCTTTTTTAATAATTCACTCGAACTGAACTCATTCTTCCTGCAATCGGAAAACTTTGAAGAATTCTTGCAGATGTTCCAGATCTTCTTATATGTGTGAAGAGAAAAAGATAAAAAAAAGTCAAGAGTTGTTATAGATTACAAGATTTTTCAACTTCAATATTTGAGTCAAATATTTTTGTTGTTTTTTTCTTTTTCTTTTCATTACAAGGAAAAATAAAAAAAAGAAAAAACTAATAAAATAGTTTTAATGTTTATTTACAAAATATTTAATTAAAAATTATTGATTTCATAAATAAATAAAAATAATCAGGATACTTATAATAAATATTATAAATAAGTTTCAATTAAGAAAGGAAACGCATATAAAAATAATGAGAGCTTATTTTTTATCAAATGTGCAATAATAATGATATTAATAATTATTTTTTTTTCCAATTAATATATCATATCTTTGCTATTGATTTTTTAATAATAATGAAATATACATAATATACGTAAATAAATAAACATAAATATATATAAATATAATATAATGGAAAAATGTATAATAATATGGTATTATGGTATTTACATATAAATTTTTATATGCATATATAAATTACATATATTATATAATCTAGTAACTTGTATAATATTAATAAATTTATATTGCACAAAATATATTTTCCATATTATAAAAGAATTTATTATATATACACAATATTTTCACAACAATTGATATAATTATCCTACGATTTACATTTATATACAATATTAATTTTTTAAAATGTTCTATAAAAAAAATTTATATCATATTGCTAATATAATTCTTCTCGAAAAATCATGAAAAATTGTCACACTTATCTTCTGAAATAATTATACGAATTAATGCGAATAACAAATATTTCATGTTGAAAAAAATTGCATATAGAAAAAATTTATCTCTTGTTTTAATAACATAATTGCTGTTATTAATTTTTTATTGTAAAATTTTTAATTTATAGAGTTCTTTATATAGAAATCTCTAAACATTTATTCATATCATATTATGTTACAAAGTATCTATTGTATATATTTGTAATAAATAAGAAAAAATAAAGCTCATAAATCTATATTTAATCCTAATTAAATACTATCAAATAACTATTACGATTAATTATGTACTTTATTAAAGAAAATAATTGAAATTATTAAATTACTAAAAAAAATTATTAAAAAAAATAGTTGAATAATTGAAATAAGCGACATGAAACGTTGATAAATTAAATTAAAAAATGACACAATTAAATGATATTAATCCATTCAAAATTATTCTATGTACAGCTATTTAACCAAAATGTTTATGTTTGTGTATTTATTTATTTCATCTAATTGAAAGAATAAAAATTGTTGCAAAAATATAGAATATTGAATATCTTGTCTCAACAGCTTATAACTTGCACAGCACAAAAAAATATTTGCCAGCTTATTTCTTTATAACAAGTAATTTGTTGTGAGGAAACATTTAGAGATATTTCCATATCTAAGAAATAATTATTTTATTTTCAGTACTTAATTATATTATATATTTAAATATTTATATCAGTTTACTATTACTAATTTAAAATCAGAACAAATATATATATACAAATAAAAATATATATTTATTATAATTTGTAAATATTTTGTAACAAATATCATAATTTGCGATATTATTGATTTATTATTATTATTATTATTATTATCATTATTTATTATTATTATCAATAGATTATGGATATTTATGTAAATTGAAATTTTTATGAAAACAGTTAAGAAATAAAATTTATATATATAAATAGAAATCTGTTTGATTCATTTGATTCTTTAAATTATCATAAGTACTTTGGATAATTTATATTTTCCATATTTAAACATAACATCTCATAAAAATATATAAAAATCCGCACTAATTATTACAATTCATCGAATTTATTATATTACATTAATTTTTTACATTACTATTAATGATTTATACTAATAACATTTAAACGATAATGATTTGTTCAATTTTTTAATTCATATTTGTCAAAATTTATCAGTATTAAAATTTGGATATCTGATAATAATGTGCTTTCGATGTCCGACAGCCTTTCCTAAGTTATTAGCATATAATATAAACGTATTCATCACTATATGTACATTCTCCATGCAGATGAATAAACTATCCCACCTATACACCTGTGCGTCGACCCTGTCAGAATTTCCGATCAAATACAATCATTCTGATTGGATGGAGAAATATGAATTGCTGATATTTGGTTGCAAACTGCAGAAACAGAAATATTCGGTTTCTGCTGAATATCGACTAATTATCGGCAAGTGTTAAATCAATTGACTTTAAAAAAATCACTTCATAAAAGAGCTTTATAAAATTATTATATATGATAATTTTGTGGTTTTTTTTCTTATTTCGCAAAATTGTACAATTTTTGTGAGATTTGATTTTGTTGTTTTGTTATTTTTAATTAAAAATGTATATTCTTAATATGTAGTAAATTCTAAATATGTAGAATAATGTTTAGAATTGAAGAATATATTTTAAATATATTTTTTTAAAATATATTTTAAAATTTTAACTTAAAAAGTAATATATATTTGATATGATATATATATTTTTTAAATTTTTCTTTAAAAAATGTACATTATTTTAAAATAAAATTATAAATAAATAATAAATAATTTTTAAATGAAAATTTTAAATTTCATGATATTTAGCAACAATTAATTAAAAATATAATCCTATATATTATATAAAAAATATGTGTATTTTTCGATTTTCAATTAATAATAATAGTTTTAAATTAGTAATTTCAATTTATAATATTTGTTTTTTATAATTACATTATAATTATTTTATTTCGATTTTAAATTATAAAAAACACAGTTTTATTTAAAGAAACTTAATAATTTATTACGCATATTATAGTACATATATTCCATATTTATAATATATACATATATTCCATATTTAAATAAAAAATTAGATACGTGTTTTATAATAACAATATATAAACGTTGTAGTGGAAGTATAAAACTTGATTAAATCTTTAGTACTAATTTTTTTGAAGTTTGACTTCCATGCTACTCGCACAGTGATATGATCTGCGATTAGTCAGACGCATTGAATTAGAAATTTCTCAATTAAAAATTGAAAAAAAATATGCAGCTTTCATAATTACTTTAATCTAAATAAAAGATTTATTTATCGCGAAAATTATTTTATGAGTGTTAAAAGAAAAAGAGGGAAATATAAAAGAAAACAAGAAAAAGAGAAAAAGATTAAAACTATGATAATTGGCGAGGTCGTTTATTCTCACATCTGAAAGAAAGATATCGCTGCACGCGTTTTAAAACAGCGATAAGAAACACGATAAGTCACATTATCAAAGTATAAGCGTAATTTTGACTTATTTTGTTCACGCTATGCATCGTTAAAATCTTTTAAAATTTCTCTAAAACATTTCTCTAATGTAATAACTAATACTACGAATAAAATACTTCATGATTATATAAGTTTTATTCAAACTTATATAATCATAAAGTTTTCTGATTTTTAATATTTATTTTCTTATTCAGATGATATCTAGATAATAAATTATTAATGATACGACAAAAAAGTCAAGATATTTTTCTATGAATATATATATCGAAATTTTGTAATAGCCAATATCATGCACACTATGTAACAATACGAGATAAAAGGAATGTTTTTGATGATAAGAGATAAATAATTATTTTTAACAGTATTTGCAGGAAAATTCATTAGTATAAATAAACATCAGTATAAATGAAATAGAGTGAGATTAAAATACTTAAAAAAAAAATTTTTTGTTTACATTCATTAATTTCATAATTAATTATCACATAAACTTCTTATAAAATATAAATTTTACTGAAAAAAATATACTATGTTTATGTTTTATTTGTTTCCGTTTCTTTTTTTACTTTTTTTTTGTGTTCAAAAAACATTATGAAATTATAGTATTTATTTTTTATATACATAATAGACATCGTTTTCAAAACAATTAACAAAATAACAACTACAATTATTAATCTGTCATGCATATTAAAAATAAATATTGCAATATCTTTGAAAATAAATCTTGTTATTATGATATTTTCTATATCCTAGTGATAATGATGAATGATTTATATATATATTATTTTATATATTATTATTTATTTTATGAAATATATATAAAATTGTTACAAAGATAAAAAATTATAAATAAACATGATTTTTCTTGATTAGGCAAAGAATAAAAAAAAGAATCTTGAAATAATTATAAATTTGAAAAAAGATCGAAAATTAAAATTTTATTATTTTCATAAGAAATTTTCATTTCTTATTTTTCGTCGTTAAATCTTTAGCAGTCCAGGAATACTTTATCTTTAATTAAATTTTCAATCACGTTTTCAGCCATTTAACTTTCTTTAACTTTTAATCTTTAGTGTATATTAAAAATTGTTTAATAATTCTTTAAATTTAATATTGTTCAAAAAATATTATTAAATATAATCATTTCTTTGAAGAAGAATAAAACGATAATTATACTTGATACTTCTATTAAATTAATAGTATTTTGTCATTTTTTTAAAAAATATTTTATCCTTAAATAATGTAATATAATACAAAACTCAAATCAAAATATATCATTACTCAAAATTATATTATATTATTTTCATATAAAAATTTAAAAAGATACTTGATTATCATTATTTCGAAATATGTTCGAAAATATTATATATTATAATAAAATATTTACTTTGAAATGTAATTCTAAATGTAGTCTAATGATCAATAATTATTTCAATAATTATCGATATAATTTAAAAGAATAGATGAAACCACGATTCAACTTTAGGAATTAATATATGAAACGTCTTTACATTGTGAAAACACATAGCTTCTGTTTTAAAGTGATTTGAATCCTTCAATATTCGTAAAACTTGGCCAAAACGATATTGTAACGTTATTATCGATCATCGAGTGCTTCTGCTTTGATTCATTCCTCTCAAGCGCCTTTCTTCGATAATAAAGAGGAGTAAACTTTCTCCCTTGATGCGGTTAAAATTTAATTAACCAAAGTTATGAAAGTTGTTATATTGAATATTCTTGATTTTTTCGATCATCTTGCAAGTTTTTAATATATCACTTTTTTTTTCAATTTGTTATAGTTGATATAAGTGCTTATTATATTAAATGAAATATGTTTCTAATGAATCTGATAATAAACTTGTGCATTCTATACTGTGCTTTGATAGAATCATTTATTTTTCAAATATCGAATTTGATAGAATAGAATGAGATGTAGTTTGAACATTAGAGAACATTTCTGTTCTTGAATAAATTATAATTTTTATCTGGAGATAAATAAAAAGAGTTTGTAATGATAAAGTTAATAAATTACATTTAGCTATTTCATAAGTGTTAATATCCATGATGATCATTCGATTTTTGGGTTTTGTTGGTATTTAAATATGATATCTTGATAAAATTTTTCCTTTTTGAACGATTATTTTGGTACATAATAGAAAAAATAAAACGAGAAGATTTTGTATATTCTAAATACATATATAATAGATATATATATATATATATCTACGAATTTAAGATTTGTTACTGGAAAAGAATGATTAAAAAAATAGAGTAAATGTTTCTTGTTTAATTAATATAATATTGATCAATATTTTATGAATATATACGTATAATAATAAAAATTTTATATAAGAATTATGTAAAGAGTTTATAATAAAAACAATTCATAGTTTTCTTTTAGAAAGAAAAATTTTTTTAAATATAAATAAAATTAGTTTTTTAATTTACATTAAAACTTTTTAATAAAGTTATAAATTATTACATTGTTTTAAATATTATTTACAATTATTATGCAAAAAATTATTATATTTAATTATACAGTGTACATCATTTTTAAACATTATTATTTTAATCGTTCTTTATCATACATCTTATCATATAAACTCAATATTTAAGACATTCAATATATTAATTACAACGAATACATTTGTAGATAAAATAAAATTATATAATGATTTTAATATTTCTTAAGCTATAAGAATTAATATTAATTTAATCTAGTAAATTCGCTTCGGAAATTCTTCTTAAGTTCTTTTCTTTCGATTTTGAATAATTCATTTTAGTTTATTTAAATGGCCACATTATTTGATGGAGCTTAATCCGTTTAATTTGTCAAAGTGTCACTAAGTCATCTTTGAATTTTAATAGCCATTATAAATATAAATTCAGATAATAATTTATAATAATAGTATAACAATATTACATGTATATAAAGCGTATAAATATACAAAGTTTTTATTTTCTATTTTTTTATTTTTTATATATTTTTCAACTTTGCTTTTAATTAATCGATTGCCAACAGATAATAATTAGTGAATAATTATATTAATAATTTTGAGGCATATCTATGTGAAAAGAAAAGTGATATACTGTATATTATTTTGTATCAACTTTTTGATTTTCTTTTTTAATTTGAATGTTTGTTTGGAATAAAATTGATTGGAAATTGATTGGACAGAATTTGAATAGCTTATTACTTGTGAAATATGATTTTTAGCTATGATGATTTTTAAATATGATTTCTAACATTATTAGATACGTATATTTCATATATCATTCTTTTTATATAATAATCATGACTTTTAAAAAAACTTTTTTTTTAATGAAAAGTCATGATTATTTTAATTTTTCTAAATGTTCATCATATATTTTTATTTCATAAAGTTCTGATTTTTATTTCTGAAATTTCATACCTGATTTTAAGGATAAGAAATGATTTAATTAGAATATATTTTTAAAATCTTGAAATAATTTTAATATTTTGATTTTATTTTTAAATGACATTGAAATAATAAAAAATTATAGTAATATTTATATAAAACTTTTTTTTTATTTGCAATAGTAATGTAATATTATTGCATAATAACATTTTTTATAAATGATATAATTTGATTAAGTATTTAAAATTATTTAAAAAAATATTTAAATAAAGAGATATAAAGATTGTAATAATAAAAAACATATTAATATTTAAAAAAGATTAAAACAAATATCATAATATAAATTCACAGATTCTTTATTTTAATGTAATAACAAAATATTTTGAAACAATCCTTATAATAATTTATATAATAATTTGTATAATAATTTTACAAATTGAACAGTAATAGAGAATAATGTACAATAGCTGACGAATTGGTTATGATTAAGGTAGCTTTATTTAGACTCATTATGTCACTAAAATCTTTTCTATTTATTAATATTCGACTAGAATATGGTTTAAAATTCTACCTACCCACCTTCTATCTTTTTAGAAATAATTGCACAACAATTTCAACCAATCATGACAGATATTTTATCTTGATTTTTACCATTATAAATAGTTGCAATGAAAAAAACCAGTGAAATATCATTTGTAATATTTTGTCTCCACAATTTTTATCTCGATGATTAAATAATTAATTATTATTATTAAAATATAAATATTTGAAAGAATTTAAAGCTTTTTAATAATGTAAGTAATTTTTTCTTACACATTTAAATTTTAATAACTTATATTGCCCTTATTGTAATAATTGAAATAGCTTGACTATTTAAAAAAAATTATTCAATGAAAAATAATACAAATTTTAGAGATAAGATGAATTATAAAAAAAATAAAAGATATAAAAATGATTCAATTCATAGATAAATATAATGATTCCTTTTTTTTTTTTTGGAAGAAAAAGTATTTAATGCCAATAGACATACTTAATGTAAATACTAAATTTATTGATTAAAATCACGATGGATTAATGAACATGAATGCTAAAATAAAAATTATATATGGAATATAAATTATAGAATATATAATTATAGAATATAAATTATATATGGAAAGAAAGAAAATATTAGAAAAAATAAGTTAAATTAAAAAAGAATTTTATTATAGTTTATTATATTATATATTATGGATATATGATAATTATTAATATAATTATTTTATTTATAATTATATTAAAAATAAATTATTATCAATTAATTAATCAAATGTTTATTATTATATATTTTTCCAACTTACTGTAACTGATCTTTTATTTTAAAAATTTGTTAAATTTAAGTAAGAAGAATTTTCAGATAAGAAATGATAAGCAAGAATCGCTTCACAACATCTCTTGTAACAAGCTAGACAGGTAGCAATTGCACTATCTAAACAACTTAGGGTCAGTTAAAGTTTCATCGTGTATACGTCTTAATTGCTAATCACATGAGATTAAGTTGCATTATATCTGACACGTACGGTGTATGCGATGAACTCTATAATAGCCTCTATTCTTATTTCAACGAATTGTTATTGTAAATTTCCTCAAATTTATTTTCATTTTTCTTTCTTATAAATTTCTTATAAATTTTTTCAAATGTAAATATTTAATCTATTATAAATATTTTGATGTTTAAGATATCTATATTTTCAAGAAATTTTTTTTATAAATCCACTAATATATTTGGAATTAAATTTTTTTTTTTGCTTGATTATTATAACTTTTCATTTTTATTTTTATTTTTATTTTTATTTAAAAAATTTAGAAATCTAATTGTAAAAATTTCATTTTGAAGACATTGCAATCATAAATATTTTCAGAAATCTTCTCATTTATATATATAATTTGATAACACTTAATATCATAATTAATTAATTATTTTTTTTTATCTATTATGATTTTCTATCAAATAAATTTCTTAAATTTCAAGATATTATTAAATATTGATATTAGTAATGTTTTGATTAATTTTTTATGTTGATGTTATCATTTAACTTTATATTAAAAGTAATGTAATAATGTAATAGCGATTTATTATTTTTGCATATAAACTGCAATAATAAAAACTAAAAATGAATTTTAAAATTTTTTAGAATAAATACTGTGACTGTTATATACGTGTAGTGTTCCAATGTATTTTGTGAAAGCATGTTTTAAATGGTTTTTGTTCTTCGCTTCCCTATTAACATTTTAATTGCAGTTTTTATGATGACAAAATATATGAACAAAGATATTTTTGACAACAGAAAATCGTTCAAAGAAAGCTTTTTGAATTTAATCAATAACTCGTTCTTTACAATTATTTTTATTACTTTGTTCTAGAAGAATTATTGTATATTATATTATATATTATATATATTATATATTTTATTTTGTATATTATTATTATATAATTGGAATACATAAATATATTTACATAATAATAATAGAAATTTATTGAAAATTTTTTAAAAAGATATTTTGGATACAGAAACAACTCGACAAAGATATATTGAATATTTTGTAATTATTTTAATTTCATTAATTTTTTTTATCAATTTGCAATATATAATTATATATTATTATTTATTAAATACTTGAATTTAATGATTAATGAAGAGAAATTAAGAAAATCGATAGTTTGTCATTGTATAATTATAAAAAATATTAATAAGCTTTGAAACTGAATTGAAATTTAAATCGTTAATTGAATTTAATTCTTGAAAGCAATTGATTTTAAAATAATTTAATAATAATTCAAACCTTTGAACCATTGTGCAAAAAATTCGTAGTAAATATTAAAATTATAGTTTAACATATTTATTATATTTTCATTAAACTTTTATTTTATTTTAAAATTTTTAATACAAAATGAACATAATATATAAAAATCTATATATATATATATTTGATATTTTAATATTTAATTTAATATTTCTGAAAGTAATAAAACAGTTATTAATTAAATTTATTAAATTGTTTGTTGTATTAATTAAGTTTATTAAATGAAAAAAAGACAACTTTTTATTCTAATTATTATATTTTTAATTTAATAATAATATATAATATTAATAATAAAGTAATAAGAAAAATTTTAATGATAATGATAATATGTACACGTTATTGATATTAAATTAATACTATTTAATTTTTTATATCTTATATATTTGAAAATAAAATAATTTTAAAAATGGACTTTAATAAACTTTAGAAAGTATTTCATTCCTGAATATATTTAAATAATATTAATCTTAAATATTATAATAATAATATTAAATCTTTTGTACATTTTTCTTTTTAAAATCTGAAAATTATATTTGATGTTGGATGAAAATTACTATTCAAATTGCATATTGAGAATTATATTAATTTATTAATTGATACTAGATAATTATTAAAATTTTTTTTAATTTAATAATTAAATTAATGAATGCAAAATAAATATTTTGTTTATAATCATAATATAATTTTACAGATGTATTATAAAAATAAAATTTCTGGTAGCTAATATATCTGATTGAATATTCTTGATTAAAATAACAAGCAAATATGGTTGAGAAAACCACGAGCGAGAATTTCACTGAATCACAGGTATATAATTCAATATATTAATTTAAGAAAATAAAATAAAAAATAAGAATAATGGCATTTTTATGCTTCTATATCATATAAATTTTTTTAAAAATAACTCTGAATATTACATTTGTCTATTTATAAAAAAAAAATGTCACATTTTGAAAAGATTTTATTCGTACATTTTATTATACATAAATTATACATAAATTATTATGTTTTTTCAGAGATTTTTTAAATCTTCTTAGAATATACTGTGCAGAAATGCAAATTTTTCAGATTTTATTTTTCTTTGTGTAAATATAAATTAGTATAAATAATCTTCAAAATAAAAAGAAATAGTAACTATTGAATTATATTATTATCGCAAAATTGTGTTGATTAATTTTTATTTTAATTAATTTATTATTTTAATGCTGCAAAACTGTTTCTTTTATAGTATATAGAAGTGTCACTATCTAATTGAACAAACAATTCTCAAAATGCTCCAATGATCCAGTTTATCTTTGCATACTAATTTAATTGATCCAATAATATCTTGATAAAATTATGGAGCTTTCGAGCCAAAATTCCATAATTTGCCATTTCTTTGCCATTCTATGTCTTTCATTATCTTTTTCGTTTTAAATGTAATAGTTTTAAACAATTAAATGATCGATATAAATTACATTGAATTCTTTGAAAATTATTTTGAAGAAGAAAACAAAATTTCTTTTACATTATTATTTAATATTTTTAGTCCCATTATTTTATTAATGCAACAGATATTAAATATAAATATATAAACGTCTACTTGATTTATTAATATTTATATTATATTAATTATATCATTATATCAATCATAATAAAAATGATATTATAATTGATGAAAATAAATAATCTAATTTGTATGATATTAGTTCTATTACCGGCAAGAAAATGGGAACCATATTTCAATATCAAATTACATTTCCTTTCTCATATATATTATCTAAATAAAGTCTAAATAAAGCCGGTCATAAACGAAAAAAATTAACAAAATATACTTATAATCATGCATATACAATTTTTATAGCGTACAAGTCAATGATGTTATTTATGTGCACAATTTTTAGATCCCAAAATATGACATTGTATTACATCCAAATTCAAAGACTTGAATCGTTGAATCATTTATTATTCATCCATAATTAAAATATTGCTATCCCGTATGATCATTTTTGAATTTATACCTGAGAAATAACCATTTATATTATATATATATATTTTTTATTATCTTATGTGAATAAAATAAAAATTTTTTAAGAGTACTTAATTTATATAATTAAAAATATTATTATTATAATATAAAAATATAATAATTAAAAAATATTATAATTATAATTAGAAAATAAGATAGTTTTAAGAACGTATAAATAATTTTATCAAAATCATTTTTTGTAAAAATTATGTATATGTATATCTATTTTATTACGTGAAAAATTAATTCTCCTTAATTATTATTGTGAAGATTGATGAAAATTCAATCTTGTCATATACATACTATAAGTGAGAATTTTATTTTTCAGCGAAATTTTATATTATAAATTTTATTATAAATGTAGCAAACTAATCGCATCGATTCGAAAATTAAATTCACATAACATCAATATTGCATAATTCCAAAAAATTACGATGCTTCAAAATAACATAGGAAATTATAAACTTCTTATTGCAATAAGAAATATTTTTAAATATGTGCTACAAAATTTTTCATGCTATGCTTAGTGACAATGATTTATAAGGAGGAAAGTTTTGTAAAAAAAAAAAAAAAAAAAGAAAGAAAATTAATGATTAAATAATAATAATTATTATCAGGGCAATAAATCAATCAATAAAGTGCAAAGATTTCGTTTTTTCAACTGATTTATTAAAACGATGTAATTAGAATGATAAAAACATTGTTTATTCCCATGCATACATTTAATTTGTTAATTCAGAAAATGACATTCATGAAATACAAAGTGCATTGCTTTATCGACGAAATGAAAAGGGATTAAAGCCAGAATAAATTCTACATTCAATGTTAAATTATTATTTTAATTTGTAGTAATGTAACAATTAGAACAATAATTTAACTGCGCTTTCATTTTGAATTCTCTATTTTCTTATTAATATTTTCTGTTAATATCATAAAAAAAGAGATATATAATTAGAGAATTGATCGAAAATTAAATTCAAAAATTAAATATTTTGAAAGAAAAATAATAAAAATAAAATTATTAATTTAATTTAATTCAGAATAATCTGAATAACGTATGTTTATGTTTCAATTTTAGAAAAATTCAAATTAATTGCTAGCATTTATACATTAAATTTTATACGTTATACTAAAATTTTATAAAAATTTATTATATTTTATAATTTTATAAAATATTTATAAAAATAATACTGCCATTATATATAGAGTATTCCAAAACTGTAGAAACATAAGTGAAAATTTCTTATGGTAATTTCAAATAATTTTTTTTTAAAAAACTTTTATTACGATTTTGTAACAATTAATAAAAAATTCGAAGCACGTAGATTAGTCAAATCTTAACAATAATGTATAATGTTAAATACATATCATCAGCCAAACACAAATAAATCAAAGCAACATATGTAAAAAAATCTTTTAATTATTTATATGTTTATCTGTTAATATTTATATTTATTATTATTATATTATTTTAATTTAATAAGATATATTGTTAAGGACAGGGCTTGTGAAGCGTATCTTGTATTTTGAATAGTTCAAGTACCATCAAGTTATTTTTGAGTCTAACAATAATTTATGAACATTTTCCAGATCTATAATATAAACAAAGGCATTGCAATAACGGCCACTTCACATTTACATGCCATGGATCATAGATCATGATGGATATGAGAACGAACACGAAGATCTTAACTCCCATGCGTGCGACCCCGCAAGGACCCATCTTTCGAGGCCGCTCTCCAGTGCGACCATTAATCCCTCCAATTCCTTTTCTATGTGCATTTTTTCCAAAAAGCAAGGATTGGAGGAAAAACCAATGATTGCGACAGTCTTGTAATAGAGTTAATATAGAAATAGAAAACAAATAGAATTCGACAACGATACAGTATACAATATATAGTATAGTTAGAATCATTACAGTTAGCTGCAAAGAATCAAAGCATGAACCATTCGTTCACTCAGAGCTCATAATATAAAGAATATACAGTCCTACAAGAGTAGGTATTCCTTCGAGTAACATCAGTTTAGACACCTCATTTGTGCAATATTCGAAGTCGTTCACCAGTTTCGACTTTAACATATATATATATATATATATATATATATATATACATATATATAAATGAATCTTTTAAAATCAGATCTATTTTTATTCTCAAAATAATAAATTTTTTTTAATATATATATTTTGTTAATAGGAAATCATAAAAGATCTGTATATATACAAATAATCATTGAAAATTTTTCTTATAATTTGTGAATCTCAACATATATTAATGAAACGATGTTGTGTTATAGTTCTTATTATATTGTGATTCAAAATATTCTTTACTTAAATATTCAAAATATTTTTTACTCATTCTGACATTCATTAAACTCTAGATTGATTTCATTTATTTATTAAATGCAAAAATTTTCTTATGTTTTTTGTAAAATAAAAATAAAATAATCCATTATTTAAATTATTTGCTATCTTATTTGATATAATCTATACTTAATTTATTATATATATATAGTTGTGGATCAGTTTTTAAAAAAAAATTTAAGTTGAAAAGTTTATATAATAAAAATAATGATAATAAAATAATATAAAATATAATATAATAATAATAAAATAATGATTCACTATATAGAATAAGGAAAAAATATAAACTACATATATATTCTCTACTAAGAAGGCAGATAAAAGCTATCCAATGATATGAAGTTAATTATATTAAGTTAAATTGAGTTATTTAAATCCTTAAAGAGTCATTTTTTTTTTGTAACAAATGTAAAACATTATAAATATTTGCTATTAACTTCTGTATATAAAATACATTTTTAAATATATATTATTTCTTTTAACATTTAGAAATAAACATTCGATAATCCATTCGATAATCTTAATCCATCATTGCTAGATAATAATTTCTTATCTTTCGTATAATTGATTTCTTTTGTTTATTTAGATATAAATTTCAATTCTTTAATATCTTTATGCAATAAGCTAATGATTTGTAGTATCATATAGATTTACTGGTTTCCATTTAATGACCAAAATTAAATTACAAAATTAGAATTAATATTATTATAAAATAAATGTGATATAAAACAATATATGTAAGTGATTGATAATTTTTAAAATTTTGAACTATATATATCTCTGATCAATAATGTGTAATAATATGTAATATTATATCTTGCTAGCATTACACCACAATGACCAGTCATCGATCGATATTAATATTCACTGTTATAATTGAACATTATAATATTGTATCAATTTGTGCGCCGATTTTTAATATCAACCATTACTAAATAGCTCCAAATGCGAATTATCCATAGTATCAGATAATTATTCGATCTAACAAATAAAGAGACATTGACTCATTCTATATTCAGACAATTATCAAAAGCAAAAGAAGCAAGTTTTTACTCGTTACTCTTTTCTGATTTGTATGAAAGCGATTTTTATATTTGATCTCTTTAATTTGACGATTTTATATTATTAACGAATTTAACCATTTTAATTAATAAGGACAGAACTATTCCTAGCCTTTATCAAATTATGATTTCTTTCTCATAAAAAAAATAGATATATATAATTATAATAAATAATATTATATATAATTTCGTAGATTAAAAACTGTTTATTGTATAACAAACATATCAAGATTTTAATTATAACTTTTATCGTTATCTTTCATTGAATTTAATTTTCATTGATCTCGATGATTTCTCCTAGTACTGACTAAATAAAACTTGTTATAAGTCGATATCAATTAATAGTAATACAATAACAACATACATTATATTAGTCATATTTCTCTTATTTCTAATAATCTTCCTGATAATTCTAATAAATAAAACTAACAATTCCGAGAAATTCTGAAAAAAATATTTTTTTTTCCATTTTATTCTTTTTCTTAATTTTATTTTTTCTTGATTAATAATTCCCTATATTCAATAGCTAAAAGTAAATAGTAAATAAATGTAATAATAGTAATAATTCAATTGAATTTAATTCTTTTTTGATTATATGGAATTCAAATAAAATATATTTAATAATATTTTATAATATGCAGTTATAGAAAAATGAAAAAGTGTCATGCGTCCCATCTACAAAATTTTCTGTATGCACGATTTAAACCAATTAGCATAATATAAAACAGCCACGAATTACATAAATATGTATAAAATATATTTCTATTTAAAATTCACGTTAATTGGGTGACAATAATATTGAACAGATAAATTAATTAATATTGATTATAATTAAATAATAAATAATAATTAAAAACAATTAATATTAGTTTTTTAAAACTAATATATAATGTAACAGTATGCTTTTTTAATAAAACTTACAATAATCATGTGTACAGAAGAGTTTCTTTTAGTCTAATTAATATTGCTTATTCATTTCAACAACAGCCAAATGACATGAATTAAAAAGCAAATGTTTTATAAAAAAATATCATAAAAATATCGAGTATACGAGTTTCGATTTCGATTTGATATTATTTTTTAATCATCTTTAAAAGATTATTTTTGAAAATGAAGCTTTTATATGAATTGAGTAGCTTTTGCATACTTATTTTATTCTTAAATTACTTTAATGACTTACTATTATTGTTGTTTAGAGAATAATTTCATGTCTTTACCTGTAACAGAAAGAAAGATTAAATTAATTTCAAGATTAATTTCAAATGCTTAATTTGAATATTATATTATTGACTTGAATTCTGACTTATGTATTAATTTTTTAAAATACATGTTTCTTATTTAATTTATATATTTAATATATTTATTATATATATAATTGATTATATTTTTTTAATAATAAGAGGAAGATAATTTACATTAAAAATGAATGATATATTTTTTTATAAACATATAATAAATTTTATTATGATTTGATTCAATAATAAAATATTATTATTTTAAAGAAATATTATTTTTTAATAATTTTTTTTGAAATATTTTTATTATTATTATAATTGTAAAAAAAGGATTTAAATGTTTTATTTTTATATTGAGCAATCATCTATGAATGTTCTAATAAAATTTAGAAACATAAAAATTTTATTCATTAAGTCTACAAGTTTTCTAATTGTTTTATAATATTTAACTGTTTCAAACAGAAACATTTATTTTCGATGTTTTCCACTTTTTACATTTTTAATTTATTCCGTCTTTGTTTTAAGTTATATTATTAATCAATCAAGTTTTAAAATTTCATTCTTGTTCGTGAAAACTTTTATTCTTGAATAAAAGATTATAATTCACTAAGTGCAAATTTTGTAAATATTACAAAGTATAAAACAAAGCAAAATAAAAAAAATATCATTCAATTTTATATATTAAATGTGATATTTTCGATCATTACATAATAAAAAATATTTTAAGCAAACTTTATAATTAAAAATACTTTTTAAAAAATAATTTTATTTGATGATAGTATTCCTAACATTAAAATTTTATTTATTATAAAATTTCATTTATTATCAAACAATTTATATGAAAAAGATAAAATAAAGAGAATACACTATAAATTTATTTCTATGTTTAATTTGAATAATTTTTTATTTATCAATATTGTTTTTTTTATTAAAATATATAAAGATAGAATGACATTTTAAATTTGAATAATCTATAAAATTGTTGCAAAGACATGTTTCTGAAAATATTTCATTTTTTAATATTAAATATTAAATATTTCTCTTTATTCATCATTGTTAATGATTAAATTAATACAGAATTAGTGAACCAAAAATATATAATGAAATTAAAATAATATATTAAAATATAAAACTTATTCTTCTTATATTATAATATTTAAAACATATAATAACAAAAATAGTTAAAATAATTCATTATTTAAATTTTTTATTCTTTAAATTTCTTCTTTAATTTATTTTTTACTTCGTATCCAAATTATTTAAATAATCATGAATAACCAATCAAACGACATTTTTGCCTAAGAAATTCTAAAAACGAAATTCTTATTCTTTTTAAAAAAATTCTATAGAAAAAAAAGTTCATTTTTCAACTCATCGATTGTTATATATTACAACTATCGATTGTAAGTCCGAAGCGAATCACCTGGAAATGTAAAAAGTATTCATATTGTCGGATTGGTTCGTTCTAAATTCAATCGTTCGACGTGACAAAGGCGAGCATGCATGTCGATCTCTATTCTGCTGGATTGACAGCGGAGCTCGTTCGTTTCACTATGGCGAAACAGTAGTAGCACTCAATGAATCAGCAGTCCGTTGAAAAGCAGCGGTCCTCACGTTAACGTTAATACACAGCGTGTTTATGCGTGTCGCATATCTGCGTCACGTGCTTGCACTTGGTACATAGCTCTTCTAAGAGACGAGAGGCGAGATCATAGTCTCTGAAATCCCAGCATTCCATACTCACTATAGACGTATCTTTTCACGAATTTCCTATGATGTAGCGATAACAATCATAATCTCGACATGTTATAGTTAAGACAGAAGTTGATTACTTTATTTTGATAAATGCTTGATTAATAAATGAGAAATTTAGATCTAGAAAATAGGTTTGAATGAAATGATTGCATAATAATATTAAAAAATGTTACTAAACTATATATATTTTACGAAAAAAATTATTTTTCAGAAAATGATTAAAACCAATTTTATTTAATTTAAATTAATTTAATAAAATAAATGTATAGATAATTGATAAAATGATTATAAATAACGAATAAATATTTAATAATTTGTAAGTTGTATTATTCTCAATTAATAATAAAATATATTGCAAATATAATAGATAAATAAATAAATAAATAAAATTTAGAACATCTTTTAGAAATAAAAATCTTATTTTTTTAAATATCGAATTATAATAATAAATAATATTAATTTCAATTTTTTTATTTTTTTAATTGAAAAATTCTACAATTTTTAATAAATAGAAGAATTTTTAATATATAGAAGAATTTCATTCATATCTTATTTTGTATAATTTTCTATAAATTAAATAAATTGTCATCCTAAGATCCGTTTTCTTATATTTCAACTAATGTAGTTGCATCTGCTAGTATAGTCTGTCATGAAGTGAATAGTATTGAAAGTAATTAATTATCTTGAAAAGTGATTTAGTTATCGGATACTAAATTCATTAGAGGATATTGACTGAGTGTATTGACTGCCAACTAGCTTGTAAGCTAAGTCAGGTCGAATTTGAATTTATTGAAACTCTTGTACCAATTTTATGATTTTGGGCTTGGACATCAAATGAAATTATATGAAATGCTGTTACATAGATTGTTCCCATGATAGATATAAGATAAATGCAAGATTAGAGACTAGAAGCAATCGATTAAATGGCTGTTTTTGTTTTTTCGAAGACGACAATTTTATAAACAACGGTCAAACGATTAGAAAAAACGTTTTTTAGAGAAATTTCTTTGGAAAAAATGAATTAATGAAGCTATTTAGGATATAATTTTAAATATAATATCTACATTTTTATATTTAACTTTTAGTCTTAAATTTTCTTAAATGTATTATATAATTTCAAAATATAAAATAAATATCTTATCGTACTTTTTATATCTTTATATTTTTTCCAATAATTGACGATTTTAATAAACAATTTTCGAAAAAAATTCTTAATATTCTAATATATATTTTATTTTTCTTGTTAAAAAATATTTACAAAATTAGTATATTATATTATAATAGAATTTAAAATTTGAATTGCAATTTGTATTTCAACATTCGAGGATGTTAGAATAATAGATAATACAAAAGTAAATTAATTATGAATAGATATAAGAATTTTTTAGACGTGGAGATAAAATCATAGATTTTTGATAAAAAATTTTGAATCTAATCTAAAAAATAAAGAGGTATTTTTATATTTTTTTTATCTTTAGAGTAATAATATTATATAATTTATAAAGATATAATATAACATACGATATAATTTTTTTATTGTATTTCAAAATTTTATTTAAACAAAGGAATTACACAAAAAAAGAATTATCATATATAAATTATTTTATTATTTCGAATAACTCAATTTTCAGCTCTCAGTGATGGTATTTTAATTCAAAGTTGAAAAAGATACGCAATTTTAAAATTAACTAAGGCCACAATCATGAAATTTTTTATAATCATATTTGCCAGTCGGATGAATTTTATATAAAAATTATATATTATTGATTATGATGTAACTTTGAAACACAGAAATTTATAAATCATTTTTGTAAACTTTTTATTCTATTTTAAAATTCGCATAACATTAATGGATCACTTTTACTAATTGTTATTTTAATTGACGTGATTGTTAAATAATTAAATGAGAAAATAATTTTATGCAACTAAATTTACAAACACAATTTTGAAGTAAAAATAGTTGTCATTCTATCTCAATAAATGGTCATTAAAAACATTTTTCAATTATCGTTAACCATAACGAATAACCTCTTAAACAAATTAAACTATGAGTGCGAAGTATCATCCGCATAAAATAAAGTAGTTATCTGAAATAATCTGAAATAAACTTTCCAGATTTTTAGGTTTTAAGGTTTTAAACATTTAAATTCAATTATCGTTGACTATAACAAATAATCTTTTGAATAAATTAAATTGTTGTGAGTGCGAAATATTAAAGTATCATCCACATAAAATAAAATAGTAGTAAAATAAAATTTGAAATAAACTTTTTATAAGATTTTAAACATTTAATAAAAAAATTAAAAGTTTAGAAAAAAATAGTTGGTGTATGTTTACTTGCTAACGATTGATATAAGATATAAAAATGACAATATATGAAAATATATGTGTATATATGTACGTAAGAATATAACTGTATTTATCCGTTAAGTAGCGATAAAGGAGTGTAGATGACCAAGATCGACAAAATTCAAAAATTTGGAAAAAATCTTGGAGTAATCACTATATAATGAAAATTTAATAAATAATATATTTCTTTCAAAAACTATCCAATTATTTCAATTTTTACAAAAAGATTATATCAGATAATTAAAAAAAAATTTATTTTTAATTATCTGATAAAAAATATATAATAAAGTTAATAAAATTTATGCAATGTTATTATATAAACAGCTATAAACAGATACAAAGATTTAAAAATAAACATGTTGAATCATATTTAGAATTATGCATTTCTATCTATATTTAATGTGTTCAATTATAATATAATAATAAATTCATGAAGCATTCAGAGAAGCTGTCATAAGATTTGTAAAAATTTTTGAAAATTTTTTGTTTAATTTTTATATTTTTAAAAATTATTATACAGAAGAATCGATTTTTTAGAGAGTGAAATCAATACAAAAAAAAATTGATATAGAAAAATTTTGTTTATTTATTAAGTTATAAGTAATTAAAATTTACGTTAAACAAAACGAAAAGGAAAAAGAGTAAGATTGTTCTTTATTCCATTATTACACACTCCCAATTCTTTTTATCTGATATCAACTTAAATTAATTGCTTATACTTTAATATATAAGATTTAATCATTATTTTTGTATATCAACTATTGTATTTATTTGGTTCCAATCAACTTTAAGTATTCCATGAATACCTTAACATTCTGTACATAGAATTGTCGTAAATATGGAAAATTATTTTCAGAATCAATAATAGAGTTTTACAAAAAATTAAAAAAAATTTTAATTTTTGAAATTTTTGAAATTTTAATTTTTATAAAATTGATATTTATCATTTTTAAGCAAAATAAGAATATGTTATTTACTTAATGAATAAATAATTTTTTCGCTTAATAAAAAGATTTTACAAGACATATTATTATACAAGATATATTATCATTAATATGAGATAGAAATCAAATTCTATAAAACTAAAAATCAAAGTCTATAAAACTAAGATCATTTATATCGGATTCTGAAAACTTTCCGATTACCAAGGATTACCCGAATGTCCCGTTTCAATTTTCTATCTTCACGAAGCTTCTTTTCGCGTAAGTTTCACGATACGACTCTTCTTAATCCCTAAAAAGTTTTTGGTGAATCAGAATTCTCAACCATCTTTCCCGATTTCTAAAATCGTCGTTTACGTTTCAAAATTTTCAAAACCCTTCGAAACTTCGACACGTCATCCTTTCCATTCGAAACCACGAATCTGTGACGAAAGACGAAGTTTTTATCCTAAAATCGATCTGTTCACTTCGCATACAAATATTTTTTTTTTTGTGACCCTTCGGTCTTTCGAACGATTACTCAACGTCACAAATATTCCCACCGCGGAAGTGAATATATATAAAGGACAAATGCATATGCTGGTCAAAATGTGTACTCGTTCCATCACGTTATAATTTATGATCATGAATAACTAAGCATAATATTTAGTGATAAATATATTTGTGACATTTGTTCTCGTCATGAGAGTCCATATTCTTTTTTCTTTCCTAGCGCTTTATTTGTAGAAAGAGAAATTATCTCCTAAATAAACGTTTAATGTTTCTCGTTTAAACATTAATGACAATTAATTCTCTTCTTGTTTATGATTTGATAATGTATGATAAATGTATATAAGAGAATTTTTGAAAAACAAATTAATATTTGTTTTTTTTTATATATATATAAATTGATTAATATTGATATATAATTGATAAATTAATTTCAAAATTTTATTTCAATTTCAATTTTTTAATTTTATTATCATATTTCTTTTACTTTCATAAAAATAATAATCAAATGAGAAAAATATTATGTTAAAATGTACTATTAAAGTTAAATAAAAAAGTTAAATAATCTTAGCATTGTCTCAGGATTGTTTTCAATTGAAACTCTATAGACATAATTTCTTATTTTTTTTTATATAAAGAGATATAAAAAGATTACATTGAATATTCCCATAATATTATAAATTTTGTTAATGTCATGAAATCAACATACAAAGAATTATAGGAAACGCAATGCAGATTTTTCTTTAATTGAAAAAACTTAGATTTATTATTGGGATTTCATCTTTCATTTTTGCAATCATAAATTTAAATAAATTACTAAATTGGCTATAAAAATTTTAAACAACATAATCGAAGAAAACTTTTCTTCTACTTTGGTTGTTCATTTTAAATATAAGAAAAGGAAATAAAAGAAGTAATGGTACAAACTTAATTTTAAAAATAAAAATATGTTCCATAGAATCTTATATTTTATTAGATAATTTGAAGAATCAACTTTATGATAAGTAAACGAACGATTCATTTTATGTACGAGCCTAATGACTCTTTTTTGAATTTGATTTCTTACAATTCTAAAATGGAGAATTTACATGTGAAAATATAAATTAATTTTATTGCAGATATCGAAGAATTGCAAAGTGTGAAATTTTTATTATATTAAGATTTATTATGCACTAAAAGAAAAAATATTGTATATTTATTTAAAAATATATACACATATAAAAATAAATATTTTTAATGAAAATATGTTATTTAATTTTGTTTCCAGAATAATTCGTAAGTTTAATCTTTTTGTAGTGCTTGTTAAAAAGAATAAAAAATGCTTAATAAATTAAACATATATTTCAAATTTTTTTGCAAAAAATGAAAATATTGCTTCTTATTATGATTTTTTTATATTAACAATAATAATGTTAGTTTCATTTGTTTAAGAAGTTGATTATAGTAATAAATTGGCTTATTACAAGCACTAATAATTATAAAGTTCAAATACAAAATTTATGATATAAATTCATTTAAATTAATATAATACATAATTTTTTGTATGAATTTCAAATATGAAAATAGTAATTATAAGTATAAGAAAAAAAATTTTATTATTCAATTAGTTCAATTAATTCAATAGTTCGATAAAATTTTTTTGAAAGTTCAATTCAATCATTTTTATAATTTGATAAATTTTGATTTTTTCTGAATTCGAAAAAAAACTCGGAACTTTCTCTATATCTATTTTAGAGACTCGCGATTTAGATTCCTTGTGTTAGATTAAGGACAAATAAAAATTGTAAAAAATTTTTTGAATATTTAATCTGCTAATATTTATCGCAAATTTAATATGATCTAAATATGATTTAATATGATCAAATTTAATATGATTTAAAATAATATCAATTGTTGCTGATATTGAATATCATCTCAAATTTCAAAATTATATTCAATTTTCAATTAAGTTAAAATATTTTAGAAAATATATAATACTAAATTTTATTCTAAATAGTTCTCTCATATGTTTCTCTTGTAACATTATCTTATATTATTTGTTAAATATCATAATTAATAAATATTTTATATATACATTTTTTCTCATGTTTATAAATTTTTTTATTATTTAAAAAAATTAATACAAAATTAAATTTAAAAAAAACAGATTGCATATTGATTATATTATAATATTCTTTTATCACTTTTAGCAAATAATAAAAATTAAAATGTTAAATCTATATTGTTTTATATATTGAATGCAAAAAATGTGATTTCATGAATATCACTTCAAAACAATATATTATGATGATATATATGATATAAAATTTTTTTTCTGCTCGTTAAAATTTCTCTTATTTCTTTATTTTGAATTATTAAATTCGAAATATTTTTATAAACTCGAAATTTTATTTAAAATATGAATAAAGAATGAATGAATAATAAATGAAATAAAAATGGATATATAGAAAATTTTCAATCGATTATTCATTTAAACAAATTTTATGTTATTGAAATTTTAGATTAATTTTTATTTGATAATTCTATTTAATATTAATATTAATTTTAATATGATGAAAATTATTGAAGAAACAAAATGAAAATAAAAAATGAACATTAGCATGATTTTATTGAATAAATTTTCAATTTTGTCAAATTAGATACAATTAAATTTTTAATTTTAATTTTTCTGGAAACAAAATAATACGAATAAAAATGTTATTCTATATTTTTTATTTATTTTTGGATACATTATAACTTTCTTCTTAACTATCACCAAATAAAGGATATTTTACATAAGATTTCGACAGAATAAAGTATATATGATAAAGAATGATTTTCATGCTTCAACTTGGTTGAAAAAATGAAAATATATATTTCTGGTTCAGATAGGAAATAAGTAAAATGTTTTATTAGTATGAAAATTTAACCATAGAATTCCTTTGAAGAAAAATAGAATAAAATTTTCAAAACATATTTTCAAATACAATATAGAAGCATCATTATCAAATTTGAAAAATTTATATTTCTTATAGTGAAGTATAAGTGAAAATTTATACTTCTTATACAATGATGATAAATCTGCCAAGCATACTTTTCACTCAAATAATTCACAATTTGATTTATAATAGTTTCTCTACTTTTTTCCGGTTTGGTAGCTCAATACTGTATTTTTCAAACAGTCTTTACTTCTAGAACTTCTATTATACGATAAGTTCGAATCATAAATTTTGATGTTTAATGTAGTGATATGGAGGGATAAAGTAAAAAAAAAAAATATCAATAAAATGTGTTAATTGTAAAGTTAAATATGCTTCTTCATGTTATTTCAGCGCTTACAAATTTTCTCTCTATTTATGTAATTTTCTTCTTTAAATAACTCCTTATGTTCCTATCATTCATAATGGATCCACTTTAATCTAGAGATTGAAGAGTAGATGATGAGTAGCAAGATTTGAAATCTCATGAAATCTTGAAATTAAGAATTATGTTTTTTTTAAATAAAAAAACATAATTTTAATTTCATTTCATTTATGACATATCGATCTATTCTCAGATACAGTATAATCAATTCGATAAATTATCTGTATTAAATCCTGATAAAATAATTCTCAAAATTTTATCAAATTTTTAAAGTTCTGTAGTTCACAAAGAAGTAAAAAATAAATATCATAAACAATCAAAGTTCCAATAATATCTAATATAAAGATTTATTGTTTACGATATGTAAAATTTTCTGTATTTATTAAAATTTAAAATAAAATATTTCATTAAAATTTTTTATAAGAAATATCTGAATCAGCGAAACTACTGAACTTCTAAAATTCATACTGAAATTTAAATAAAATTATTATTAATACACGAAAAGCTATGAAAAAAAAATTATTTCAATTTATATTACATTAAAGAAATATTTCTTTCTCCATCATTATCAACAACAAAAAGTGACTTTATGAAAACTTTACAAAATAAAGATTTATTTTAAACCGATCTTTTAATTCAATGTCTTTTCATCTTGCTTATGTATTCATTGTATTCAATTCTCAGATCATAATTGCATTAACAATTTCAAATAAATCAATACGAAGACGAGACAATTCTCGATTAAGCATCTTGTACATTGCTTCTTTGAACTTTAATATCGTTTCTGAACAAAGTTTCAATTTAGTCTTTAAAGAGCTGGTTAAGTTTCGTGATAGACCTTCGCTTTAAGAGACAGTTCTAATCGAAAGGGATCGATTACAAACTGGCTAGTAAAAAATTTCACGATGGATAATGCAAAATTAATATTTATTTATCGTTAATGTCAACTGAAAAAAAATCAGTTAAAAAAAGTGTTAATATATATATGACGAGGACAGTCATTTTATGATACTTTTACAGACATCAATTCAATGCATTCTATTAAGAGTCTAATTTATAAAGTACCAAGATAGCTTAGTAGAAAAAAATTCCTGAATACCTGGATATTAAAAATATAATAATGAAATTAATAATATGAATTTTAAATATTTTAAAAATATATTAAAAATTCAAGTATTTAATTGATAAAAGAATATAGTAATTTTAACATATGTGATTTATGAATGTAACGTATACACAACGTATATACAATGGTGTTCCAAAAATATAGCAATTAATTGAAATAATTTTAAACAACATTCTTTTTTGCAAATAGCTTTTATTAAGTTTTGTTGACGAATTATTAATAAATAATATGATTAATCTATCAGAACATATAAATTTATCATATTATGATATATATCGTATATATCATATAATTTATCATTAATCAACAACTTAAGTTCATATTGAATAAAACGAGATGAAGAGAGCAAAATAATAATATTATGACGAAAAGAGAGCTATATCATTTTATCTCTGTCTGATTTCGTTTAAACTTTAATTATTTATAAATAAATTTCAATCGTCATTTTTGTACATCAATTTTTATTTTAGCATTTAAAATTAATCTTTTAGATATAAACAAATTAGTATTTCAAATAACTTATATTCTATTCTTGGTACAAAATTTTATTTAAAAATTTTATTTTATTAAAAGAATTTTCACAGATTTTATAACATAATTCGTTAGTTCATTTTGCCTAATTTTATGACTAATATAAATAATTAATAATAAATCAGTCATAGTATGTTAAGATATTAATGAAAAACAATTTTTTTTATAGATCCATTCATGTAATTTGAAACAAAATGTGTATTTATCTTCTCTCGTATTTCTACTCCATTCTTCTTCTTCAATCTACTTCTTTAACAAAAAAACGCAATGCCGTAAATTACAGTTTTTACACAACGTCATTCGGAAATGTCACATCTCCCATCTGCCATGAAGATCGTTCGTAATGCCGGCATTCAAAGAAACGAAGAACAGTGGTTTCAATTCACTTGACTCACAAGCGCAATGAGTTCGTGAACATTCGAATCAGATTCAGGTATTACTTCTTTGATGATCCACAAGCGCGCAATAGTTAAGGATGCACAGAAAACAATTAACCACTTTTTCATGATAATTAGTACGCTTTCTGAACAAAGTTGGAATATTCAAAACAAAAAAATTCTCGTCGTGGTTTTTTTGTAATTAGCATTGTTTGCAACGATATTCTTGGAATTAAATGCAATTTTAATAAAATAAAAAATAATATAATATAATATAAAAATAATATAATAGAATAAAAATTTGTTTTTAAAAATTATAATCTATTTTAATAATCTAATATTTTATTAATAATATAAATTTTATAATTTAAATTATAATCTATAAATCATTTTTATAGATTATAAATATTGTTTTTAAAGAGAACGACTTTTGTATTTTATTTCCTTTCAATTTAATTATATCTTAATAAAAATTTTATCAATTTATTTTATTTTGTTTAGATATGTAATTAAAAAACATCTGGAATATCTTTTTCTATTAATTGTTAATAACGTTTTTTATCGCATTGACACAAATATTTGAAGTATAGAAAATTTTATCAAAAATAATTTTTTTATTAATTCAAAAAATTTCAAATTAATGGATGTTCGATTATTCGCAAGTTCGATTATTTGAAATATAATAAGAAAGTAGAATTATATATGATATTAATTTATCTATTTAAAATAATTACTGTAGTTAGATTTAGTATATAATATACAGTGTAGTAATTTTTAATATTCTATATTCCATCATGTTTGTTAAAATTGCATTAAAGTCAAAAATATTAAAGAAATCATTTTTATGCATAAGATAATTAGCAAAATAGTAATATTTTTACTTAAGAAAAGTAAAGTTTTACAAATATCATAAAATGAACGAAGAGACTTTCACTGTTTGTCTTTAATATAGAATGCAAAGAAATAAAGTATCTATAAATGATGGAGAAATTAATGATAATTATGTTTATTATTGTTTAAAATGATTCGAATAATAGATAAACAATTAACAACAAAATAAAATATTTAATCTTTAATATATAACATATAATTAGAAGAAGTTTTGCTGAAATTCTTACTTGTGAAAAATCTAACAATAAAAATAGATATATAAAATATATCTATAAATTCATATGATAATAATAAATTTAAAAATATAGCATTTTTTGTTAAATGAAATATTATATATATACAGTATTAATATATTTTGAAATTTATTAAATTATAAATAATTTAAGTTTGAAGATGAAATAAGATTGCATCGGTATGAGGCTGAAATAATTATGTGATCGAAATAGATTTCATTTTATCTGCATTTTACTTCAATTCATTAAACTTAGTAAATATTTATTAGTTTCTTATAACTTAATAAATAATAACTTAATCGATATTCTTGTATGCCATTGTATTTTTAATTTTTTTTTATTTGAATGATTTATCCAAATTATTTCTTAGTTCTGATAAGATCAATTAATTAAGATTTATACATTTTAACAATGCCAAGTCAAATTTTAATAAATCTAAAATTAATTTTACAATGAATTATTTGAAATTGATAAAAATTAATAAATTTAATCTAAAAGAAATTAAATTAAAATATTATTTGTGTAATGAAATGTTATAGAAAATATTTTATTTTTAAAAATAATTATATATATATATATTTTATATATATAGTATTTCAATATATATTTTAACTATATATATATTATTACAAATATTATTTATTTATTTGTTTAAACTTTATCAAAAAATATAATAATAAAAGAAAAGTAAATAAATCAAATAAAAATAAATAATTGAAATAGTACATACGCCATTATTCAAATCTTCTTATTTTTTGCCATAAAATAGCTCACTCCAATTTTCAAAATCAACTCGTGCATACAAAAAATGCAAATATCCAATTCACAAATTCAAAATTCTTCAATATTTGAATGCTCGAAATAATTTGTTGTGGAAGACGCGATAGTAGTCGTGGAAAAATACATGCGAAAAATTAAAACTGCAGATTCGCCATTCGTTTCAGCCTCTTTTTTCTTTTTTCCGTTTTCCTTCTTTCTCTATAAATAACTGTTCTGCTCTAACTTTTTACTTTTCTTGCCTCTTTCCTTACTTCTCTCTGTTCTTTTATTTTCTACATTCTCGACTTTCTCATTAACCATCACTTTCTTCTGGCAATTACTTTTATCCACTGACTTTCTCCGAACATTTAGCAGCGGTCCACTTTTTTTTTCAATTTTCAACCGTCTTCAAACGTTTATATATATACGTTTATATATATGTCATAGATGTTTTTTTTTACTTAACTACAGATTTTTAACAATATGTTGAATCATTTTACGCGAAATAAAATCGCGATTCGCTATAACATTCATGAATATGCTATGATGATTCTATTCCCTTTTTTCCCTTTTTTTATTATAGAGAAAGGTTAATAAATAGTATACATAACATTGATGAAAAATATCATAATAAAATTGCTTCTAATCAATATTTTTTTTTTTTTTGATACGATAGATAAGAGGATATGAAAACTGTATAATATGTTTTTTCTTTTCTCTTTTTTCTTTTTCTATTTTTTCTTTTCTAATTTTTTTAAAAGAAGGATGAGTATTAAATATTATATGCATTTTATATATATATATATGTATATAGTTTAATAATGAAATTATTTTTATTTGAAATGATGACTTTTTATTTACATAACGAGTAAAAGAAAATGAAACTTGAAATATAATCATATTTAATTGGAATATCGATTTAACTCGGTATTGTTCTTTGAATTTTGACATTTCAATGTATTTTAATTTATTTTAGTTGAATCAAGTTGTTCGAAGTTGAGGATGTGTATTTAATTTTGATATTTTAAATCTTCAAAACGATTGTGTTTTTTTTTATAATTGAAAAATTTGTAAAACTTTTTTTAGATAGTTATAATATTTAGTAGATATAATATAATTATATACTAAAATTTTTTATTAAATTACAAATTATATGAAATTATAGAAAATCTATACCTCTATTTTTGGAAGAAAATTCTATTAAAATATATGACAAAATTTTAATCAAATGATTATATTCTAAAAGAAAAAAATAAAATGATATGAATAGATATAATAGATATCTTTACATAATTTTATATGAAATATTTCAGTTATTTTTGAAAATATTAAAAAATGTTTTAAATGTCTATATAGAATTTGATAGTAGCTAGATATTAAAAAAATTAAATATTAAAAATAACTTAGTATTATTTAATTAATTGTAACATTAAAATAAAGTCAATATCTTTTTTCAATTTTGACAACTTTGATTCATTTTGCATATTTGCTGATTCTTAAATGAGGATCGTGTTTAAATTTACTAAAACTAAAAATATTAAAAAAAAATTGTAGATATATTTGACAGAACATTCAGCATTTTCACAGATTTGAAAAAACTGTGAACTGTTTTTTATAGAATATTTAAAAAAAGAAATTCATGTTGCTGATAATATTTTAAAAGTAACAATTATTTGAATGAACATAAAAAATTAAAATTTTAAATACACACATTAAATATATTATAGACTTAAAATTTGAAACAAATATCTATTTGAATTTGGTTTATTTCTCTCAATTTTAGTAGTTTATAGTAGTTATATTTACAAATCATGATAATAACATTTTATCAATAGAGATGAATCCCATGTCGGAATAATATGAAATTAAATCAAGTATATTGTTTATTTAATTACGAGTTATTTCATTTGTTGCTTCCATAGTTTAAAAAGCGAAATCCATTATAAAATTTATTGAAGAAATATAGCTAGAAATGAACTATATAATTTTATCTCTAACCTATCATATATTGATTTCATAAATAATTCCAATTGGTAGTTAATCCGATAATTCAAAATATCAATCGAACATGGGAAATATATTATATTATATATTTTTCTTCTTTTTTAATTAATTAAAATTAATTATTATATTACACAAAAAATGAAAAATATGTCTTAATTATAATTTTTTTTAATAAATCTAAACAAATCAAATATTTAAAAAAATATTAATTATTTAAATATTTTTTTATCATTGAAAACTTTCTTGCCTTTAATATAATTCATTTATGAATTATATCTCTATGATCAATTTCAAACTTTGAAAATTTTATTCTGGATCTATTTGGATCTCTTTTATCATTTTTCTGACTAATTTTCCCTTATTTTGCGAATTGAATTATTTAAATTGACATAATGAATATGAGTTTGCTTTAACGAGTTTTTCAAATTGATTAGAATAAATGAATTATTTTAAAATCTGATTAATTTCATTTTCTATAAATTTCTAAATTTATTTAATAAAATATATAATATAAATATATATAATATATAGTATAAAATATATAATATATAATAAAATAGTACTTATAAATAAGTCTATCAATAAAAGTATTAGTATTTAAATTTTCTGAAGCCATCAAAATAATAAAATTGATTTTCCTATAAATTCTAATTTTTTTTTAATTATATATTTTCCATAATCCAATATTAATAATAAGTCTTGCAAACATGAATATAAATATAAAAGGAAATTATTAAAATAAAAACAATTATAATTTATGTGATTTAATTTTGTTTGTTTGTTATTATTTCTTTTCTTTTTTCTAAATATGTCTTATCATATATAAAAACGATTACTTTAAAAAAAATAAAATATTTATTATTTTAATTTTAATAAATAAATTATTAATTATTATTATTAGATTATATAATAAATCCGTTTGAATATATTTTTTAATAATATAGTATTTATCCAAATAGATAATAATAACATAATATTAGGTAGCGATCAATTACATCTCTATTATTTTATTCTATGATCTTTTACTTTTGAATAATTTAAATAAAACTTTTGAATAATTTTCGGATTTAAATAATTCTTTTGTTATAAAACTTTTTATCATGTAATTAATATTAATATTAATTAATTCACAATATCATTTTCTCAAAAAATTCAATTACATTTTTTTTGGTTTTTAGAACAATTTAAAAAAATTTTTGCAATACAATTAAAAATTAGACAAATAAATAAATAATTTAATTCCAATTAAATAATAATTTTATCACATTGGAAGATAGAAAATATTCTTTCCCTTTTTTTTTGAACATGATAATATTTTCAATTAAATACTAATTTTATAGATAATAAATGTTTATATAATATTCCATAAAATATTCCCTTGTAATTTCATTAAGTAGACAATAAAATTTTTTAAGCATCGATGAAAAATTATATTATACCATCATAAAATTATATAATCATTTGTGTTATGAATTTTGAGTGAAAGAATAGAACGTTTATTTTAATTGTTTGCAGCTGATTGTCGACTGTAATAATTCTAACTATATTCTGATGTGAACTGTATTTTATTGAATTCTATCTGATTTCTATTTTATTCTAATCGATAGAATTTAAAAGGTCTTGCGGGTTCTAAGTGACCTCTAGATTGCGGATCTTGATTTTTCCTTCAATTATTATTTTTCGTGAAAATGCAAACTAAGAAGGGATTAGAGAAACCAATAACCGAGGGCGGTTTCGAAGGATAGACCCTCGCGAAATCATGTCACAGCGCGTTCAAGCGCGGTCAAGACACTCGCTTGTACACTCGCTTTACACAGCGAGAGACTAGGCACGCAAATGAAGTAACTTGTGAAGAGGCTATTGCTACTATATCTTTGTGCAGATCGAAAATCTGAAAAACGTTAGGAAACTATATCCGCTCGTAAATTACTGTTAGATTATTGAAAATGCTCGAGCTGTTGAAAATAAAGTCCAGGCTGTCTGAGCGTTTCTAAGTTTTTGATTAAATTATTTATTTAATTTATTCTTATACTTTTCATAATTATGTAATAATCATTTAATTTTATGATAATCATATTTCATAATTATTTTTCATTATTATTCTAATAAGTAAATTATTAATTATATTAATTCAATTCTTTTGTTATTGATGATTTATTTATTTTCAACGCTATAGAATTAGAATTAATTTATTAAAATTTGCGAATTATGGTAAGAACAAATCGACTAATTTTGTGAACTTCATCAATATATAGAGAAAATTTTTCCTGTTCAATATAATTTTATATCTAAAATTATATAATATCTAAAAAATTTTAATTTAAATGATATTACTTATCGATGAATTTAAAAATTGAAATTTTTTATTGGAAAAAAAATTTTCACAATATTTTGAGAATAAATAATGGAAGATCAAATGATTATATTATTGTTTTTATGTTATATAAATATTTAATTTGAATTTTGAATTTCATTGTAAAACTGACTTTTTTGTTATAACGTTAATCGGATTATTATGTTATATATATATATTAAATTCTTTATGATCTATCAATTTATAATTATTGCAAATCTTTGATTATTTTTACAATAAGTAAAGGATAAAGTTAAGAACACGACTTGTGAAACGGTAGGTAACTTGGCTTTTATTTTCAATAGTTCGAATATCCCTAATAGCCTGACAATAAAATTTATAAACAGACATGTTTTTCCTAACGCTTTCCAGATCTTTAATTTAAATAAAAATATCACAGCAACGGCCACTTCACAAGCCACACTTGTATGCTATGTAACGGATCAGCATGGGAGTGGACGCGCTGTGATGCGACCTCGAAGGTCCATTCTTCGAAACTGATCTTCAATGCGACAATTGATTCTTCTAACTTTCTCTCAGTGTACATTCTTTCAGAAAAGCAAGGATTGAAAGAAAAATTAACAGGCTCGTGATAGTCTTGTAGTTGAGTTAGAATAGAAATAGAAAACTAGACAGATAGAATTCAACGACGATACGGTTTACATCAAAATACAATTAGAATCATTACAGTTAGCCGCAAAGAATTAGAGTACCACCATTCGTTCACTCAGAACTTATAATATAAACGAATATACAGTGTTTCGATAATGTAATTCTTCAAGCAGTTTAGGCATTGAGTATTTGTGCAATATCCAAAGTTGGTTACCTTTTAATTTTAACAATAAGTTTAATTATCTTTAAATATATTTATTATTACATTTATTATTATTTAATAAATATGAGAATAAGATTCAGATGTTCCTATTTCTATAATTACAATTAATTTTGAAATTAATAAAAAATTATATTATGGAAAGAAAATTATGAAATGAAAAAATTGAGAAATTATCAATATTGTCAATATGTTATATATGATTTAAAAAATAACGAAATTATAATTAAAAAGTAAAACAGTTATAACTGCAATGTTCAATATATTTTTTTAAAATTTATTGTATATAATTAAATATATATTTATTCAGCCAATTAAATTAATAAGTAACTACAGAAGTTGTAATTTTTTTCCTATCAATATTGTTTTTTCAGATTGTTTTTTTTTTCGTTTCATAATTATTAAGTCTTTCAACGAACTAATTATTTATTAATAAATTGGTTCATTATAAATATTAAAGATTAAATAATTTAAATACAAAAGTAAAAATAAGAATGTTATTCTATGTCACAAACCTTAATAAAATGAATAATAAGCAAATTTATATGAGAAATAATTATTTAAAGATATGAATATATGAATTTATATAAATAATAATTAATGAATAATAATTAAATGGTTGAACAATTAAACATTCATTGATTGAAATAAAGCATGATATAAAATCATGTTAAGAGTAGAATGAAAAGTATTTTGTTTTAAAACTTCTATGGATATCATTACCAATAAAACCATTTAATAGATTCGAAGACATTCAGTATATAAATTAAAGTCGGAGCCACAAAAAATTCATTAAGAATCTTGAGGAGAAAGAGAGTTGAATCTTTTTTAAATAATTCGTCATCATGTATATAAAAAATTGCTGTCATAAAAATTTTCCAATATTATCCTTTCTATTATAATATCTACTTTTTAATGAATTTAAAAAAATTATGGTACTAGAATGAAATCATTCAAAAATTTTAATTTTCATTGGATTTTTTAATGAAGAATTTTTTAATTGGAAAATTAGTAAATAAAACTATTTTTTTTTATTTGGATTATTATCATATCTCTAAAAAAGAAAAATTACGATATTTATTATAATTAAGTATTTATATCTTAAACATTTTTTAAATAATAATTGGTACTCTTGTCGAACAAATTTTTCAATCGTCAAGATTCTTCTCAATCTTTCCAGACTTTCGAATCTTTCTTGAAATAAATAGTCTAGAGTACAAGATAGAGAGAAACCGCATCGCGGTCTAGCCTCTCGTCGTTTCATGAAAATTGCAGTCTGCGGGTTTCTCGGGTGAACTTAATCACAAGGAACATAGCTGTTAAGCTGTTAAGCTTTTCGTCGTTCTAAATGCTTTGAAGATCAACGGATTTGTTTGCTACCCTCTCTTTCTTTCTCTAAGCTTTCAGACTCCAACAATTTATCGTTAGGACCTGTTATATTTATTCAAATGACATATTTAATTTACTGTTTCATTTAGATGTAAATGAAAATCGTAAATAAGAAAATATTATGAAAAGAGTATGTTATATCAAAAATATTAATATGTTTTATCAATAAATATTATATATGCTATCAAATAAAAATTTGGATACTATTTAGATAATATACTTATTAGATTCTAAACTAATATATAGCTATATAAGAATTGTTCGACTAAATGTTAATTTTAATTCATGAAAATATAATATTACAAATTATATTAATTATTATAGAAAATTATAGAACAAAAAAAGAATAAATATATTAATAAGTATATGATATATGAGAGTATACATGATAGTTATATTTTTATAATAATATTCTAAATAATAATAATATTCTAAAAATTTGCAAAAGTTAATGCAATAATAAAGACTATAATTGTAATAATTAGAATATAATAGAAATGAAAACATAAGATGAAAGATATAGAATGGGAAAAATAAGATAAACATTATAAAATATAGAAATGTAAAAGTAGAAATATAGAAATTATTGTAATGTAATTATAGTTCAATAAATATATAAAAAAAGTATAATATTGATAAATATTAATTAATTAAATAGGAAAGAAAATAAATTGAATTTGAAAAACATATTAACATATAAACATATAAACATATATAAAACATAATTATAAATAGAAGAAAACATTTAATAAAATTTAAAATTTCGAAAAAAAGAGATTCAAAGATAATTTTTACACACAAAAAAAAATTTCTTTTTGGGATAGTTATGTTTCAAACAATTGCTCGTATTTCTATTTTGGTTTATAACCTAGGATCATTAAAGTGAGCTTTTTCGATTTTCAAAAATGGTTATGCAAAAAACTACTACTAATTCAAGGAATATAAAGATATGCAGTTTGTTTGCATGTTTTAAATATGAAAGGATACTATCATCTCTAATCTGAATGCCTTTGAAGAAAGAAATTAAATGATGAAATATGCATTGCTATATGCACTATATACATAGTGAAAAAAATATGTAATAGGCATATATCACTCCTATTCTAAATATATTAATCACGTAATTACTTTTTTTTATCTCTCTCTCTTTTATTTTACATTATCATTAACATACATTTGCATTTATATAGTGTGATAGTGTCTATTATAATTATTAAAAATTTTATATTAATCATTACATCGTTTATATATTTTAACAGTAATAAACATATTATAGAAAAATAAAAAATATGTTCTTATTTTATATCTTTAAGTTTTACAAATATCTATTAAATATAAATAATATCAAATGTTTTATTTCAAATATACTTCTCAAATTTAGTTTAATTAAATTATTTTTTATATATCATATAAAGAATAAAATATTTATTGACATTTTGCATTCCAAACTTATATATTAAATACAAATAATATCAAGAATTTCATTCAAATATATATTTGTTTTTCAATATTGTATCATATTACATATTTTGCTATTAATAGGAGAAATAAAAAATTTTTTAATAAACAAAACTACGTGGAATAAATATTTTTTATTTTTTACATTCGTTCTAAGAAATATTTTTAAGAAATATTATTATATATTATGAGTAAAAATATAAATATTAAAAAATTAGATATAAATATAAATTTTAGAAATATTTAAATAAATATTAATATAAATACTCTAAGAAGATCTTATATTTTATTATTTTTATTATTTGTTTTTATCACATTTAAATTTTACATTTCAAATCTTATAAAAAAATATATGTTAAAAATAGATTAGAATTATTAATCGATAGTTGTATCAAAATATTGGATTACAAAGAATTAAATACTATTGCATAAATTGTATTTATTAAAAATTATATTCAATATTTACATTCAATATTCTATTTTATAACATGCAAGATTCTATCTCGAAAAAATTTTAAGTTCTTCGTTGATATGAAATCTTAGTTGTGTCACACTTAACTGAATCAATTACATTAGAATGAAATAATGGAAATAATCACGTTAAACGATACAGCAAAAAGCAAAATAATTATTTCGCGACGATTGCTCGACAACTTCGTTCCCATCGTGAGGATTTTGCTCCATGCTCAATAAATTCATTATCGCGACGTTCAGTAATTATTCGCCGGTGAAACCATTTACCTACCACGTTGAAAATGAAGCTTTTAAATTCGTCTATATATCATGAAATTATTCCTTCTTCTATCCAATTCTATACAATTGTACATTTTTCGAGAAAAAATATCTCTGTAATACGATATTGTTAACATAATTACTGAAATATTCGAAAAAATTGAGAAGGAGCAATAAACAGTATCCGAAAACAGAAAATCGCAGCATCAATCTTCCTTGTTTTCCAACGAAGAGAATGCAATTTTCCATTCTTATTCACAGTATAATTAAAATTAACATGATATGAATATTTATTTTTGCAAAAATTCAAGCTGTAAATTTGGTCTAATTAAAAATGAAATTTGTATTTGTAATATAATTATGTCGTACAATGATATTCAGTTTTTTCTAATCAAGATTGCCAGAATTTTCTGTGCGAAATAAAAGAACAATGATGACATTAATTAATGCAATTTTTGAAATATCGTTTATAACAATAACTAATTCGAAATAGTTCACGAAGATAATGGTGAAAATTTTTATTTAGTGCTGAAACTATTTTAGAGGAAGTTTTCGATAAAAATCGTCTATAATAAGAAGTATTATAACATGTTATATATTTAACAAGTATTAAACATATAATGCATACATAATTATATTGATACATTAAATTAATTAAAACATAAAAAAATAATATTAATTACACTACTTTATTTATAATCTACAATCACTAAGAGAACAAAAATCAATTTATTTTTGATATGTTTTCGTTCATATTCATCTATATAAATTGAATTTTTTAAAGAACTCTATTCATTTTATTTTGATGCCACATATATATTTTTTGAAGTTAGAAAGAATTTGTCTACTAAAAAAACGAAAGAATATTACTATAATATAAAAATGGATATAAATGGAGAGTATCAAATATTGAAGAATTTTTCTCATTTCAATATAACTATAATTTGCATTTTTAAGAAAACATTCGTGATTATTATAATTTAATTTATTTAATTAAGACATTAATTAGAATACAAAGTATATGAACATATATTAATAAATTAATTAAAATAGTATAGTTCTAGATTAACGAAGCATTGTTTTATTTTTTATTTTTTATTTTTTAATGTAATCTTAATTTTATAATAATGTAATAATTAACCACAATATATATAAATTACATATAAAATGAATCAATCATAATGCTAATATAAGATAAAAAATTTAAATATCTTATTTTTGGTTATCTTACTTTATGCACGTTATTATATTTATGAAAATTAATAATGTCAAAATAAAATTATTAAATTTATTGTAAGATAATGTTAAGATAATGTTAAGTTTTTATAAACTGCATCTTATTTAATTATATTCATTTATAAATTAATTTTATATTAATTTTTCATTGTATCATTTAATTTATTTTATTATGCTAGACTCTTAATTATTATGTTTATATATATATTATTGTAAAATTAGTTTGTATGACAAGAAAAAATAATATTCATCATTTTATCTAATATCTAATAATTTTTCTATATAAATATCAAATTAATACACGTTTATCAAATAAGTTCATTATGAGATATCATATATTATAAATCGTTAATTAATTTTATTAAAAAACCACAAATATTCTCTAATGAATTCCTAATATAAAATGAAAAATTGTTCCATATGATATTAAGTTAAATTTTTAATCGCTAAAATACCATTTTTACATTCAACAAGAGATACAAGAATGTATTGAAGGTGAACAATAGAAGCATTCGTGAATCGCATATAACCGATCTTCGCGTTGCGGTTCAGGCAATCTATTTTCCGGGTTTATGGTGCTATATTGAATTTTCAGTTATGTACACATACGCAAGTCAATCCCCTTGCATGGATATGCATAGGCACTATGCATAATTTGCGATGATAACGATATTACGTTCCTCCAACACCTGACAATAAACTATTTCCACTTATCAATCCGCAAATCGTATTATTCGTCTCGATGATGGTCAAGTGAACAAATTCCAGATGGAATATTTCATTACAGCTATACATTATTCTTTTGTTTATTTATTTTTTATTCTGGATAATGTGTGTTAATCGCTTAATTGAAGTGAATTTTGATTTAGTAAGATTGTAAGATAGAATTATACAAATTTTCATCAAATTTATTATTCACGAAGTTTTTTTTTAAATTGGCAATGTTGCCATATGCTTGATTTACAAAAAATATCAATATTATTTGAAAAATTTTAATGTGAATAATGAGCTTTAAAATTTGTAGAACAAAAGCAAGAAATTTTTAATGTAATAGATTATACATTTGGTTTCTTATAATGAAAATTGTTAATGTATCGTGTATAATAACAAAAAATATTATATAAATAAAGATTTGTAAATAAAGAACGCATAAAAAAGAAATATGATTTTTTAAATTAGTATTAATCATTTATCGATTCGGAATTTTTACTTGATTTTTAATATTATTGGGAAATGTTTATAAATAATAATAAAAAATAGATTATTATTAAATAACTACTTATAAATTACTTATATTATTATATACAAAAAGTAAATTTATTTATGAAATATCTTTATTATCTTTCGATTTTAAAAATTAAAACAAGTACAAAAGTTGATATACAAAAATTTAATTCATTAAATTATAAACAATGTAAATATATCCGATGAAGTAAGATGAAGATAAAAACAATACGATGAAAATAGAGCTATTTTACAATTTTACTTTATCTCTATTTCGCTTCGTTTAATACAAATTTTAATTGCTATGTAAATAATAAATAAACTTTAATTTTAACATAAATTTTGTACTTATATTTTTGGTGTTTATTCTGACTTTTTTAAAATTAATTTTTCAAAAATATTGACAAATATATTGACATTGTTTATATTGACTATTAAAATTTTACGAATTTATATGTATGTTTTATATTAAAATTCTTCATTTAAAATAACTATTTTTTGAATAATATATTTTAATATAATAAACAAAATAATATATAATCTTCATTATCGTACATTCTTTTTAAATACTCTGTACAAAATCAAAAAAGTATCAAATATTTTAGTATATCTATACAATGATAAATAAAAATATATTAAGAACGTTATAAGTGACATTATAGAAATATATAATATTAGATAGCAATATTACAGATACACATACAACATATAAGAAAAATTTGTCAAATTTATTAAATTCTTTCGAAATATTAAAAAAAAATAATAAAAATAAAAATATTTTATAATATATAAATATAAAATGTTTATTTTATTAAATTGTCTTGAAAATTAAAAATTAAATTTTTATAAATATAAAATTTTTGATATCAAATCTATTTCGCTTACAATATACAAAATATTAGATGTGTTAAATAAAGTCTTAAATTATTTTGGAATCAAGATTTGTAATGAAGGACAATTGTTAGTAAAAATCTGTTCCACTTTTTGTATCTTTATCTTTAAAATAATATAACTTAATTTAACTTAACTCATTTTCCATTCATATTCTATTCTCACTTTCAATTAAATTCAAAATAAGAAAATTTAATATAATATTCATATTCATATTTAAAAATTCGAAAACAATCGATTTTCATAAAAAAATTAAAATTTCAAAAAGGAAATATTTATTTTTTATTTGTTAAGTTCTTAATTTAAAGTTCGTCTTTTAATAAAAATCTATATTTTTATTGGCAGATTCTTTGGTTTGAAAATTAAAATTTATTTTATTCTATCGAAATAGTATTTCGCTAATATAAAGATATCTTCATATTTAAAATTTTTATTAATATAAAAAAAATGATTATTGGTTTTGATACAATTTATTGATCTCGGTATTTGAAGATAAATTAAATAAGAAAAATTATATAAGAAAAAAAATTTTTAGATAAAAAGATTTTATTTTATTTCATTTATATTTATAACTAACTTGCTAATCTTTGTCATCATTTATTTGATATTTTTAGCGAATTATTAAAATGCTATAATTTTTAACTATTTTGTTTAAAATTGATTAAACATTTGTAAAAACTTTTTTTATAAATATTAAACTGAACTTTTATAATTAAAAAAATATTAATTCCTAACAAAAAATAAATAAATCGAAATTTTTTACGTAAATACTTTCTCTTAAAAAATTATAAAATTTGTAATAAAATAATTGAAAAATTTCATAAATAGGATGTATGTATACTATATTATATTATTGACTGATGTTTAATAATAAAAAAGCAAATGCATTGGTTAATCAAGCAGAAATTATTGGATCGATCTTGCTAGTAGTTGCATTAAATGGATTATTGATTATAAGTCAAAAACATCATCTATCAAATAGTGCAACATGTAAAATATATTTAAAGAAGAAACTGACAACGAGTATGCAAGAAACAAGTTTTTCTTTTTGTTTTGATGCAAGTTTCTTTTATTTCACTGGGATAACCTTTATATTTAGTTGTATATTGTAATAGCTTGAATGATATTTTCTCAATCTCAAAAGTTATATTTTAGAGTATAATTTACAATACAACTATACAATAATTTATTTTGAATTCAGTTGTAACAAATCAAATTAAAAAAATATATCGCATCTTAGATAGAAGAATTTTATGTAAACTGAATTGATTTAATCGTGTCGATTTTATTTATTTATATAAAAATATTTAAATTTTAACGTTAAATATTATTTTTTAATTTTTGTAATTAAAAAAACATTTATTATAATTTCCAATCGTGAAAAGAAAATTTTAAAATAAAGATAAAAAAAAATGTCTACAAATTTGAAATATTGAATATTTGAAATAAAAAATTTGAAATGTTAAATATTTAAATTTTAATTTAAAATTATATTTTAAGTACTTAAATTTCTTTAAAAATTAAAAATTAGAATCTTAATCTAAAATCTTACGAAAAATTCAATTAAATAAATTTTTGAATAATGAAAGTTTATAAGTACATCATATTACTTAATGTAACAATACACAATATTTGATATGATTGGTCAATTAGCTATTAAATTAATAAAGATTGATTTGTAAAAATATATAGAACTTCTTGACTTACTAGAATAGATTTTAAGTTTAAATGTTTATTTTAAAATTAGACTTTAGAATTATAACGAATTATAAATAGTCTTTATATTACATATTTATTGGATTTTCGAATTCTATTAGTGGAGGAGAAAATTTACAATAAAATTTATAAAAAAAATATTTCTATTGATCACTTTAAAAATAATAAAAATATCTAGAAAATATTTGTAAAAGTGACAATGATTAGAAAGTTTAAAAATTTCAAGAACAATGTATTTATATATTTGAACGAAATATATTCCATTTTTGGAATTAGATTTAAGGTTATTCGCTACTTGAGATTGTAAATAACATAAGTTATAAATAATATGTTGCAATTGATGTTTGAACGATCTACTTTTATTTCACAGTATTATATTAATATTATAGCTCTTATGAAATAACATAATATATATAAACAGAATATTAAGTTTAGCTAATAAAGTTATATATTATTTATAAATTGCAAATTATAGAGTTAATAAATTTTTATTTTTTTTATTTTTTAAAATTATCTTTTTTTTTATTATATTATAAAGACATATATTTTTGTATATATTTTTTTCTTCATAATATATTTCTTTTATCATAACTTAATATTTTTTACTCTGAATAATTGCATATACATAAAAAGAAATATTTTTACTTTTTAATAATATTTCAATATTTTTTAATAAATTAATATTTTAAGTTTTTATTTTATTAATATTCGAAAAAGTTTTATTTTAATAATGTTTCAAAAGAGTATATACAATTAAAATCATATATATATTATATAAATAAAGGATAATATAGTAATAGTATATAAATAAAAGATACTTTAAAACGAAATAATTTTGATACAAAGTTCGCTTACAGCATTAAAAAATTAAAGAATGATTTTTTAAATTAAATAATTAATAAAAATTAATCTAGTTAATAAAAATCAAAAATAACAAAATTGCACTTTCAATTTTTTAATTAATATATGTGTATGTAAATTAAAAGATTCATAATTTCAAATATTTAAATTCATAAATAATAAAATTATATTTCAAATATTAAGAATTGATATTTTAATAAAATATAATTAATATAATAAAAATAAAATTAAAAGAAATAATTCCGAATAAATAAATAGAAGGCACAATGATTGCATCATTTAAAAATTTAAAAATTAATATATTTCTTTTTTTTTCTCCTTTACACCTTTTGTTATATCTTCCTTTATTTTCATTCTTCATTTATGCATTCTTATATGCATAAAAGCATTGTCATCCTCAAAAATTTACAGATCATAATTTAAAGATCATAAGTAAATATGTTTAATATTCAAAAATTAATGAAAATAAAAAGAGAATATGTTAAAAAAAATTGTACAAGTTTTAAAGGATCATTATAAAGAAAAAATTTTAATCTTTAAGTTCATTGGGAATTCATTGATGAAAATAACTTCAGTATTTTTATAGTCAGAATTAAATTTTTAAATTTTTCAAACAATTCAGAACAAAAATATTTTTATTTTTCTATTTGTTATGTAATATATTTTGTATTTGTTATGTTTTTAATGAAATCATTAAAAAAAGATTTTTAAAAATAGGAACTGTAAAAATAGAGATTCCATGTTTTAAAATAAATTTAGGTTGATTGTTGTACAAAGTTATAATAAAGTTCATATATATCGATAATTTTTTATTATTATGATGATTTATTAATAATGTTTACTATCAATGTCGTTTTATCACATTATAAATTCATCGATAAATTTATATATATATATATATATATATATATACATAATTTCGCATAATTTTATTATTAATTTATTCTTTAATAATATAATAAGAACGTTCAATATGCAAATATTTCAAATTACAAATTACTTTTTAATATTTTTAATTAAAGACATTATTTAAATAAAATCTTTTCGATTCGTTATTTATTGATGTCCTAATTTTTTTGCCTTTTTTCAATCAATAAAATTAATAATGAAAATTTTATATTAAAATTCATATTTTTAAATAAAGATACTAATGTGAAGATCGAAAATCAATTTATTGGGTCAAAAATATCTTTTATACAGTAAAAACGAAGAAATAGAAAGAATGAGAAATAGAAAGAATACGAATAAAAGCATAATCGAAAAACATCGATTCTTTTCACGTGAAATCCGATAAGAAAAGCGGAAAATCTGTTTTCCTTTGGAAATTTCATCGTTCTTTCAACTCTCAGACTTTGTGATACGAGAAATTGTCTCGCATATGAAAACTTTCGACAAGTCTTTCATCGGAATATTTTTGAGAAAAGATCGAAGAGTTTTGTCTATTTTCTACTCTCTTTTCTTCTATTCTTTTTCTTTCTGCATTCTTCCAAGAAACATTGTCAAAGAACAATGTCTTTGTGTCAGAGAACAATGAAAGAAGAGAGAAAATCCAATAAAAGAAAAAAAAAATAAATAAAAAATAATATATATATATTATGTAATATAATATATAAATATATAATAATAAATAAAAATAGGAAATGTTAATTATTAATTTAATATTTTAACTTTTTTTTTAGAGAATTAAGAAATATGAATTTAAAATTATTAAAAATGAAAAATATCGATATTTATGATTTAACAATAAATACTATACTTAATATATAAATATAAAAATTTTATTACCAAATATAAAAATTTTTTTATATTTAAAGATGTTTTGTATAGAATTTTAAAATCTATATTTTAGGATTATTATATACAAGGTTTTAAGGTTTCAGTATCCATCAAATCGTTTCAACAATTTCATTTCTTGCCGAGATTATCGATACTCTCATAGAGAACAATTAAAAAATTTATTTGAAACTCAAACATTAATTAACATTTTACTTCCACACCATCATCATAAAATTGAATCGTCATATTTTAATATGATCTCTATAATTAAATCATTTTCAAATGACAAATGAACAATTGAAATTAAAGTAAATAAAATTGACAATGAAATGGGACTTTTTGTTGATTCGATTTAATCAAATTTATTTTGCGTAACATAACACGATGTTCTAGATAAATAGAAATTGTTTGTAAGCTTATTTCTTACAAACGAATATTCATAATAGATTCCAATCTAGCGAGACAAAATCTATGTTCGACATGAAGCAAATTCATCGCGTAAATTGCAACCTGTATATTCTGTTATGCATGCTCCCAATAGAAATGTAATTGTGTCACGTATTCATATGCTTGATTAATATTATCGTAACAATACTTTACAATTCACGCGTTGAAATTCACGCGTTGGAATTTATGCGTTAGATAATGAGACATTCAATAGGAAAATTGATCAAATTACAAATTTTATGAATAGTTTTTTAATGATTATATAATTTTATAATTTTGTAATATTAGTTGTTTGAAAAATTTTTATCGCTTTTTTAGCGTGATAATATATAATAGTAATGATAATTATAATATTATCTTAATGAAATATATATTTCGATAATATTTTAAATATGTTTGAATATTTGGATATTATTCAGAAGGATTTTCAAATGTTTTCAGAAACGTTTTAGAAACGAAAATCCATACTCTAATTAAAGTTAAAATTGTTCAGAAATTTTTGGAGATATTCAGAGATAAATATATAATATATAAAATATATAAAAATATATTCAAAGATATCCATTCAAAGATGTTCATAGGCATTCAATTTATTTTGGTTATGTTTAGATATATTTGGAAATATTTAGATATTTCTGGAAATATTCAAAAATTCTCAGAAATATTGGAAATATTCGTGAATTTTTGACAGTATTCAAAAATATTCAAAATTATTAATAGGTATTTGAAAGTACTCAAAAAATAAATTTTAGAAATATTTGGATATTATTCAGAATTCATACTTTGCAATTCATAGTATAAATTTCCAATTTGAGATTACATATCGAACAAACATTTTGTTCATAATTTCATTGGAATTTCACAATCGTTGTCATTAAAAATTTTTTTTGAGTTATGTGAATTATTCAGAGGAAATATTTGTTCCAATGTAAGAAAGATTAGGAAAATGCCAGAACTCCATATTGTTTTTCCTCTGGCGTAATTGCAGAATTCAATATGCGATCTGCACAATTCTCCCTTTTGCGATAATTAGCTAGGAATTTCTTCTTTTTGTAAATACAATTAATCTCTGTTATAATGATAAATTTTTAGTTCGTAGAAAAATTTAATACCAATTATTTAAATACCAATTTGTTGCAGTTCGACTAAGCTGCAAAATTTAATAAGTAATCTCAATAAATTTTTAAATCGATACATTAGAATGTAATTATGATAATTTGAGATTATCATTATATTTAGATTTAATAAGATTAATTTTCTAGCATTATTTTATGATTTTATTAAATAATAAACATAAATGATAGAACTTTTTGCAAAAAAAGTATTTTTTCTAACTTAAAAGAAGTTAAAAAATTATTAGAATACATATATTTAATGAGATGTATATGATAATGCATAGAATCTATATTTACAAATAATTTAATAATTTTAATAATTTTATTTAACTTTTTCAAATAGGAATAAATAAAAGTTCCCAAAAATGCTGATATTGATATATAAAATTATATCACATATTAAAAAATTATCAGAAATTATGATATTTTTACTTACTAATGAGGATAAGATATTATTCGAAGGAATGCGAAAAGAATTTCATGCACGTATGTGTATGTTTGCAAGTTGGAGATAAATCATTGCACTGCAGCGAAGACTAGATAAAATTTATTACCTTAATATATCATACAACTCTCTCAGAAAAGGATTCAATTCTACATTTCTGGTTTAATTTTCCTTCTAATATCTTCAATTTTAAATGTTTTAAATCGCAACGCCGTAGTTATTTTCTACTAATCTCTTTCTATGTATTTCTTTCTCTTTTCTTAATAACTGAAAATCTGCACAGTAATAGTCTTGAAAAGAACGAGATATATTTCTACCGATATTTATAATTGAAAAAAATAGTAGAATTATTATTAATCGAATAGATATTGCAATTTAAGAATATAAAAGTAATCATTTTGTGGTTATTATTATGGAAAATTCAATAAATGTGAATTCTATATATTCTCACAAATCTTTGTTTAACTATCAATTCTTTTGTTTCTAAATCTTTTATTTCTAATAATAAATATTCTAAAACATATTCCATTATGTAAGTGATTCTATTGATAAACTGGAAGAATGAAACTGGATATCCTTCAACTTCTACCTCTGATTTTTCTGATATATTTTACATTTAGAACTTCAATTTTTTCTGTAATATTTTAAAAGACTTGAAACAGAATTTTTTTGACTGCGAATGAAAGCTATTTTTATTATAAAATATATACTTATGATATGTATTAAATCAAAATACAAATTTTTTTAATTATTAAATATTTTTTCATATTTTATTCTTTTTATTTTGTGATATGTATTTCGATAAAAAATTAAATTAAATTATATTTTAAATTAATATATAAATTAATAATAAAATTTTAAATTATTTTTTTACAATTTTATTTTTATAGAAAATTTCAATTTATTATTGTCTTGCATTTTTAATCATGTATTTTAAATAATTCTGTATAGTTCACTTACTTGAAAAAAAAATAATTTATGATGAATAAAATAATAAATTGTCTTTATAGAATATGAAACAAATATTGATTATTATTAATATTATTACATTACAAAATTAACTTTGATTTAATTCATGAGAAATTATGTTAAAGTTCACTAATATTCTTATGATTTGAAAATTTGCAAGTCTCATTTTTGCTTCGCTAATTATATTGATAAATATATTTAATTAATGAAATATTTATATATTGAAGTATACGTGAATGGAAGTAAAAATTCACTAATACAACTATATAATCATACTGGATTATATATACATTAAAAACTCTAATTATCATAAAATATTATAATAAATTATATTTCAAATTTATTTCTTTTTTAATTTGTATATATAATATGCATAAATAAAAACTCTAAGAATACAAAATTCTTTAATAATTTTGTAAAATAAAAAAAAATTTTTTTGAGAGTTTCTGATCAGAAATTATTTTGTTCAAGAATTGTAGTAAATGCTTATTCATCTTTAATTATATATTTAAATTTAATTTATATATTGAATAATTTAATTTAGATTTTAAAAACAATCTAATTAATAATATATATAATAATAATTTAATATCTTTACATATAACATCACATATCTATTAGACGTATATTATATTTGATTTATATTCTATATTTACTTAAAATTAATCTAATTAAAATTAATTATCCACTTATTCATATTTCTACTATAATAAAATAAATTTTTTATTAATTTTTTAAATTAATTATTGAAAATATATTCCCTAATTTTAAATTTTATTTTATTATTAATTATTAATTATTAATTATTATAATAATCATTATTATATTTTTTATTAATTTTATCATCTTAGTATTGTATTATCATATCAATTTTTTGTTTTTTATTTATTATATTATATTAGATGATGATGATAATGATGATCATGATGATGATGATAATATTAATAATAAAATAACAATAATGCGAATTTATCATTCCATTACTATATAATGATTCTAATACATAGAAAAAATGAATTTTTTCTTTTATTTTTTATTTCCTGATTAGGAATTTTTTCTTCACTTTTTCTTATTTAATTTTCGAATTAAAAAATTATAAACAAATTATTAATTCAAATGAAAATAAAATGTTGTTTAAATTTTTGAAAATATTAATTTGTTGCTAAATATTAATATATTTGAATTTTTTTTTATATAAGGAATAGTTACTATTATAAAAATTAATACTTCTGATCTTTTTTTAAAAGTATTGATTCTAGATGCTAAAACAAAAATTGAAATATAAAAATTAAGATTTATTTATTAAATTGTAAATATCTTATAAGTAATTTAAGTTTGCGAAAAAAATTTAAACTTAGAATTATAAAATTGAACTATAAAAGAACTATAAAATCGCATTTTTTTTCTATACATTTTGTGTAAGACTATCACTAATGCATTATATACAATATATTCGCTTAAAAGATTAAAAAATAAATCAAGAATAATTATCATATGTTTTGTGTAAACAAAAATAGAAATAGATTACTATTGCATATACTATTGTATATTGCATATACAATTATATATCTATATATAATTGTAAATATTATTGTATATATTTATATGGAAAATGATAAATTTTTTCAAAAAAAAAAAACAAATAAAATTTCATATCGCGAATTTGAAAATTGTTTTGCAATTTATATCCAAGATAACATCCCTGAGAAGAAAACGATTTTTCAATACTAAGCATGAACTGTAGAATAGATGTTACTAAGAACACATGTTTTTCAACGATTGATCACGTATCTCTATTTTAGCGGATATGTGGACTGTGTCGGGAAATCGATGCATGTGTTGCACATAATGCAGAGCATACGAAACAGTATTGCATGATCATCCCCATTTCCGTGGGCAACACGTTTCAATACAATTTGCATACAGAAACAATTTCAATTTCCATCGTAAAGATGAATCCTCTCTCCTCTCGTGCTGTCAAGTAGTTTGATAATGACTTTTGATCGAGATTCCTGTAACACTAATCACTAATGTATTTTAAGATCGTTTCCCATTCATGTGAATGATAACGTTTAATATGCGATTGATATTGAAGTTAATTAATTGTGAAGTGAAGAAAAGTGAATTAAAAATATTAGCATTATTTATTTTATTGTATATGTATTTTACTTTCAACTTTTTTATTTTAAGTAAAAAACAATATTGAAAAAAAGTATTTATAATATATATTTAATATTTAAATTTTTGTATTTATGTATATATGCTTAATGCTTTAGTTTGTTTAATTGTTACAATATGTTACAATATATTATGCAATCTTATTATGCTATCTTATTATATGAGATTTTCAACTAATGTGCCTATATTTGATTATATTCGATTTATCACAAATAATCATCAATTAGATTACTTTGCATAGTATTATATCCTGAAAACAAAATGTGAGAATATGTTTTATTATATCATGTAACATTATTATTATATTATTATTTTATAAACATAAGAAACATCATTATTCTATGAATAAATATATTAAGTAACAATTTGTATATGAAAATATATTTAATTTAAAATTCATATATACATATGATTATATTTATTGCAAATAGATTAATTACTTGAAATAATTTTTTAATTAGAAATAATAAATATAAATACTTTTATTTTATAATAATTTTTTAGAAATTTCAATTATTGCAATAGTTCAATGTTGTTAGATATATTTAATTATCTTTAAATTTCTTTCTTCAAATTTCAGATATGAGATTTTTTATAAATATTTCATAATTCAAAAAATCGAGGCATTCAAATTTTATTAAAAGTTTTATCAATAACATCGAGTTATTTTATAAATTTTCAACTTTGATATGTATAAATTTATTAATCAATGATAAATTCCAATTTTTTGAACCACATAATTATTTTATAGTATACAATATATTTTACAATATATTTGTGTTTGATTTTGTATATAAAAAAAAATTATACTATATCATTTTCAATATCTATTATTAAATTGAAAATTAGATTAAGTATAAATCAATAAAAAATTTTCTCTGTAATATTAATCTGAAAATTATATTTTCATAACTTGTTTAAGTTGCTATCTTATTAAAAAAAAATTTTATTGGAGCTAATTGGAATTCAATAAGTGAAAGTTGTATATTTCATAATTGTTTCGAGTTAAAACAGCGCAAAAGTAGAAATGTGCTCTTGAATATCTCGAAATGGGATCAATTTATTTTGATCATATATGTGTATATTATGTATTTTAATTGAGAAAATCTTACTACTTCTTCTTTCTTAAGTTTTATTCACAATTTAAGTTTGTGTTTCTCTTATATTATATATATTATATAATATTATGTTATATAATTTTTTTATATTTCTTCACAATTAACTAATTAATTATATATTTTTAATATATAATTAATATATAATATATAATATATATTATATATTTTCTAATGAACTAAAATAATTCGATTTAATTCTTTTCAGATTTAATATGTGACATTGAATGAAATTTATATTTCAGAGATAAATTAAATTTTTTGTACTATATTTTTCAAAATTTTGAATATTGAATATTTTTTAGATTTCTTGAAACTGAAAAAAACTTAGATAAAAGAAAAAATAATATAAAGAGTATAAAGTAGTATAAAAAATACTATAAAAATTATTTAATAAATGTAAATATATAAATATGGCGTTTCAAAATAATTCTTGATTTGAAAATAATTTAAAAATATAAAATAAAATTTTTCACTTTCGATTATTTAAGAATTCATATATGTATTTAAATATAATTTGTTTCTCGATTTGGATAGCTATCTTTGTTTGTATTTCAACAATGTAATTATTTGGTATAATTTTAAAGAATGGAAAATTTTAATAATGTATTTATTTTAATTTCTTATTAGTTTATTATTTGATTTTCCTGATTTTTTTTATGTAAAACAATTTTGTACTACATTTTCAATTTATTTTAAAGTTAATTATAGGCAGTTATTTTCAGATATTCTGTATAATCTTATAAATTCTATATTCTTATGTATTATACTTTCATTTAATAAGTCATTGTAACCCAAAGGGACATAAACCATAAACCGTAAAGAATAATCTAAGATGGCAGGAGATTAATTCTTGAGCGGATTAACTGTATGTTAACTTAACTATTCAGTCGACATTTATAGCACGTAAAATCTTATTTGGTTATTTAATATTGTCAAATAAAGAGTGTATTATACCTTCCACTAAGTTTAATACGAAATATCTTTTCTTAAATATGTTTTCCTTAAATGAAATTAGCTTGGTTGATCCAAATATCGAAAAATGAAGAAAAAAATGAGAAAAAAAAGAAGATAGAAAAAATAAGTAGGTTCCCGAATTAGATCGCTTTCTAAATATTAAACAATCTTACATCAATCGGAACAAGATGAACTTTGAATGATGAACTCGATTAATTTGCCCAAGAAGAGAGCATTTGCTTCTTCATCTTCAGTAAAACGGTAATTGAAATTTCTCATCTACTTCCGCTTTACTCTTCAAATTTCAACGCGAATGAACGGTTATTAAAAAACAGAAAGATTTGCGCAAAAGCTTCTTATCGTCGTTAAGAAATAATTGAGAATGTTCTTGAAAACGAATGACGACAGTAATGTAACTTTTTGTTTTATTATTTAAATGCAATAAGGAATGATCTTCATGGATGGTTTTTTGAGTAATTTATTCGTTTCGAATATCGTTTGAAAATGAAAAATCGCATGAAAATCGTTTACTTGAGTTGCAAAATGATTAAAAATTTTGCAATTCTTTTTCTGTTTATATAATGAAAACTTTACTTCCTCATTATTCGCAGTTGAAATTTTGAAACAAAATAAGTCATTATTTCGCCTCTAATATTAACAGAAATAATTTAGATTTTTGATTTAAAATTAAATATTTAATTTCGAAATATATCTAAGAGTGCAAATTAACATTTATTTTTTTTAATATCATGTTAAAGATATCAAAAAGATAAATTCAACGAGCTATATATTACAATTTTGAAGTGATCTTGTAAAAAAAACGAACGAAAAAAAGAATAAAATAAAATACTTTTTTTTTTTAATTCTTTATTTCATAGAATTAAAGACAGTTTTTACTTGCTATAATTATTTGCTAGAATTATGATATAAATCTTATTCGTCTGCACTTATAGATTTTTACAATATTTAAAATTACAGCCGGAAAAAATGGGGGGTTTCATCCTGACTAATGATACAGTTAGATTATATACACAAGATTTTTTTAGCCATCTGTATTGTAAGTCGGAAAAATTAAAAATGCAAGAATAATTATTGTAAATTGATTATATCTGATATTGCGGATAATGCTAGTAAGAAATGGTGATATTTGGAATTGTCTAATAATAATAGTTCGATATATGAGCCAATAATATATAATCTAATGATCGAAACTTTATCTCGAAGGCAAATATTCGAAGGCAGTTTTTTAAAGAGAATTTCATTTGATTTTTGTATATGGATATTTTATTTTATAATTCATACATTTTTTAACTCTAGTGTGACGATATAAATTTCTTTACAAACTAAATTTTTCAAATATTTCGGACTTTTCCAGATCTGAAGAATTATGCTATTAATAGTTAATATAAATATTTCATGTGCAAGTTTGAATTAATTGCCATCATTTTCGAGTTTTTAATAGTATTTTTATTGCACTTCATTTAAATAGATTAAATTGAATGTTAAAAATAATAAGGATGTAGAGAATATGATGTACAATCTAAAATTATTAGTTTTGATGATTTTCTTGATGATTTATTTCTATTTTGTAAAATTAACTTTGGTTATTAATTAATAATTCCTATATATTATTGTGTATGTTATCAATAATTCATATGTATCTTCGTATGTATGAGATACAAGAGATAAAGCTCTTTGGATTCATTTTTGTTTCATGTCGAGCAATTCAATGATGAATTATGTAAACATACAAACAAGGACATAACTATTCCATTATTTTCTACACTGTAAATATCTTCCATTTTGATAATAAGATGAATAAATGTTTTGAAAATAAATTTATAGTGACTCGAATTTTCTCTCTTAATAATAGAATAATATTAAATATTTTGTATACAAAATCCATTCGATAATACAATTACGTGATTATGAGTAAAAAAAAATGAATGATCGTTTTAATTAAATAGAAGAATTCAATAAGAAAAAATTTATGATATTTGAATATTTTTTAATATTTTCCCTTAAATTACGTAAAATAAAATATATAGCCAATTTTTTTTAATTTTAATTTTTTTAATTTTCCCATTTAGATATCTTTAAACATCTTTATTATATTTATTCGAAAACTATAAAAATTTGATAATCGTTAAGATGTTAAATTTACACTTTATATAATATAAAGAAAATGTAAAACATAATTTACAACTTAATTAAAAAAAAATGCATAGTTTAAATAAAAATTATTAGTATTATGAATACTTATTGAGTTTTATTAAATATGAAAATGTTAAATTATAATATTTTAATGAGAATGCAAGTTAATAAAGTGTTAAAAGAAATTCCATTCAAATCCATAAAAAAATAATAAATGCGTCGATATATTTATCTAAAATATATTATTTATATATTATTTAAATTTTATTATAATTATATTATATTATATATTTATTTGTATTTTATTTTCTTTACTTTTTTGTTATTTTTTTTTTTGTTTTAAATACTTTATGATGATTCTTGGTATTATTAAAAAATTTTTCGATCTATGAAAAATATTCTTAGAATAGTTGCATTAATCTTCTCATGAAACATATAAAATTCATTTTTGAATAAAAATTAGCAAATATAATACTTTAGATTGGCATAAAATATTATTGAATTCTTATCTTGAGATTTTTTATAATTCTTAATTAAAAACATATTTTTTATTAGAAGTTTTGAGAATTTCAAATTACAAAAATAGCAAAAAATTTAATTCATTCAGTAGAAATTCAATGAATTAGAAAATAATTCGTTTTATTTATGTTGGGAATTTAATTCTATTGAATTACCAATTTTGTAAATATACATATACACGCAATATATGATAGATTGATAAAAATAAATATATATATATATATAAATAGAAAATAAACAAATAAATTTATTTTCTGGTTTTTTATAAAATTATTTGCTCAATTATTGGATAATTATGATAATAGAAATGTCTACATTCATGGATAATTCTATGGCGAAATTTCCAAGAAGTTTTCCACAGATTCCAAAAGTTTGGTTAAAGTAAAGATTAAAATCTTGTAAACTCGACTTCGAAACTGTCATTTTAGAACTTGGCAGTGTAAGACTTCCGTAAAAGTTTAAATTCTCGGAGAACTTATATCATCAAACTGGACTGGATCTCAATCAAGTCTTATAATTCAGTGATGAAAATTCTTTGGCAAGAAAATAATTTATTTATTACATATTACTGTATTATGTAATGTATTTACAAATCATTATATTGAAATAAAGTTAATAACATAATTTTTCATTATTTTAGAATTTTATAAAAATTTTTAAATTAAAAATTGGAATTAATATATTCTTTTTTTATAAAGATAAAGTTCATTTTTTATAAATGAACTTAGAAAAATTTTGCTGTAAAATATTATGTTTACACTTCTTATTATATTATATCATTATTTTTATCATTGTGTAATTCCATGACCAAATAAAAAGATATTCTTTTATTTCAAATCATTGGCTTATTTACGTATTTAAGCATTTAAGAAATATAATATATAATATAATATCTTATATAATACAATCTTATATAATATAAGTAATATTATATAATATTATGTAAGAAATATAAGTATTTGCATATTTAATATACGTGTAATTCATATAATGATCAATTACAAAATAATTAAGTATAAAAATTGAATTATTTTTTTATTCTTGTTTTTTTTTAAATTATAAATTATAATATTATATAAGAAATATAAGTATTTGTATATTTAGTATATGTGTAGTTCATATAATGATCAATTTCAAAATAATTAAATATAAAAATTGAATTATTTTTTTATTCTTGTTTTTTTTAAAATTGTAAATTATAATTTTTATAAATTATAAATTATCAAAATATATAATAATATAGTTATTATTGCAAATTTCAAATATACTTATTTTCAAAAGGTTTTAGTAATTATTAATAATTTACAAAATTTTCATATTTATATTTATTATTTGTAATTTTTCTTTATGAAGATTTAAATTATAAATAATATAATTTATGTTTCAGAAAAAAGATTTTTTTGTATTTTTTTTATTTTTTATTTTTAATAGAATTAAATTTTCTTTAACAGAATCTTTTAGAATTTGGCATTCATTACTTTTTATTATTTATTATTATTTATTATTTTTATTATTTATTATTTCTGGAATTGTAAAAAATATATTTTTATTGATAATTAATTATTGTTATATATATTATTTTGATTCATCTAGAATATATTCATATATAATAATTATATTATTTATCTCACAATAAACATAAATACATGAATACGAGAAGAATTAAAATGGGAGTTTCAGTAGTTCATATTGCCATTTCAAAGATCGATATCTCATACATATGCAATGTTTTTATAAAGAACGCAAGTTTCATGTTTAAAAAATTCATAATTGATCAAATTTTTGTTGCTAATTAGAGATTATTAGAGATTATCTATAATAGCATTTTCGTTTTGCTATTGCAAATAAATAAAAAGAGATTGAAATAGAAAAATACATAATTGCAACCACTTTAATTCTTCGATTCATAGAGATGAATTCTTCTTATTTAAACAAACGAATGGTTAGATGAATTTTTCTATTTAGATTTGTAATGTAGAATTTAAAATAACATTAAAACATTGTTTCAAAAGTTATACAATTCAATTTTCATATGTTTACGATTTAGTCATATTTAATTAAACAAAAATTTCATGGAAAATATATAACTTTTTAATTTATATAATAAATTTGTGAATAGTAATATAATTAATATATAATAACTTGATAATGAAATAAATTTCATGGTAAATTATAAATAGATCCAATGAAAAAAAACTATTATGAAAAAAGATTGTTAGAAAACTTAGTAAATTGAAGAAGAAATGCTACATATTACATATTATTATTGTTACAAATAATTATTTCATATTTTAATTTCGAATTGACCTTCATTATTTATAGGAAAAATATTTGTTTATAAGATTTCTACAATAAGATATAATTTATTAATAACAATTTTCCATAAATTACCTTTTTTTGAGATATATAAAAAATCAAAAATGTTATGTACATGTTAAAAATCAAAAATTTTTTTTTTAATAATTAGATAATTGTATAATATTTAAGATTTGGCAAGTGAATAAGCTTTTCACTTTTATTTTTTTCATCATGTAGCCAATTCCTTTAAAAATATTTACTATCTTATATCATATACTATGTTTAATAATATTTTAATAATTAAGCTATCATTTAAAAGCATTAGACCATTTTATTTTTAACCATAATTTATTTATTTTTAAATATCGCAATAAAAATTTCTATAAAATCGATAATTATAAAAACTCAATATGATCATCAATCAGCAATTATTCGCCAATAATTCTAAATTTTTATTTAGAATTTAATTACATTTTATCTATTTAACTTTATTCACGCCACTATTCAATTTCATTAAAATTGAATTCTTATTATAAATTATTCGATAGTAAAATAACAATGAGATAATTATCTTTGACGATTTTTTTAGGTCATGATTGTTTTAACAAATACAATAGAACTTCCATTATTCAAATAGAACAAAATTGTTTGGATAATTTTTGGATAACATACATTTTTCTTAGATGAATTATTTTATATTATTTAAGAAAAATAATATTATTATTTTTAACCAAATTAAATAAATAATGATAATAAATTTTTATTATTATTTATAAAATTATTATTAAAATGTCGTATCTTTTTAGAACTGACAAATTGCATAAGTTCTTTATTATATAAGAAAAAATATATTTTGCAAATAATTTTCTATTTTATTTTTTGATTATTGATTTTTAATGCCAATGATTGTGAATTTTTTAATATTACAAATTTTTATCAATTTTAAACCATATTTACGTCATTTTTAATTTCTTAAGTATTTCCATTTTTGCTTTCGTGTAAAATTAACAAAGTGAAAAGAACAATGAAAAGTTTTTCAGATTGATTTTGTTTTCATTTCGTATGCTCAATGTACGTAAATGCTGAAAGGAATTGATTTAAAGCATTTTAATCATGCAAATCTCGTTGATGGATTTATATATAAATTAATTAATTACTTGTAATTTTTCTCTAGAATAACAATTTAAGTAGCATGATTAATTAATATCAAAAATTTAATAATGCAAGTATAACCAATAGGTGAAGAGAGACCAGTAAGAAAGAAAGGAAAAAAGAGAGAGAAAGAGATCGAGTGTTCATAAAACCAATAAAATGTGCACATCACATATACTTAAAGACAAAATGTATTAACTTCTTGTTGATTGTATAAAACGAATGAAAGAAATCTCCGCAAAAATAAACAAAATTATGCAATAATTTCACGTTGATTGACATTTAAATATTTAAATAGATATATTGTAATCTTAGGATATTTAATGTAGTTACTGAAAATTGCTGAAAAATGGTGAAAATTGATCAATCAAATCAATTAATAAATGTTAATATATGCATTATAAGAAGAAAAAAATATGATATTAACATATTTATAATTTTATTAAAAAAATCTAATTAATAATAAATTGCAGATTCTTATGCAGATTTTTATACATTTTTTATGTATACATGTATATTTTATATAATTTTCCTTTTTTTTTATTTCATATAAATAACAAATATAAAATATTTGAATACAGATATATAAAAATTGACAAAGTAGTTCTTTAAATAAAAATAAAATAAAAATATAGATATGAGCAAAATATATTCATAAAAAATTGTAGATAAAATTATGGATGTTCATAAACGAAAGCTCAAAGAATAGGAAGCATAATGATTTTCAAATTCAATATTGAATAATATTTCACTTTATATAAATCGTAGAAAAAAAACCTACATTGGAGATTACAGTATAAAGATTTCTCTTTGAATTGTTTGAATTTAATAAAATCATTATGATTAATTAATCAAAATAATTAAATTTGAGATCGATAAAATAAAAATTCATTTTAAGCAAAGACTTAAGATAACTTTTGAATTTATTTAATAATATATTATTTTTTTCTAATTTTAATGTACTATTAATAAAATTATTATAAACAATACTTTTTTAGAAATATTATTATTAAAATAATTTAAATTAAAACTTGATTAAACTATATAAAATCAAAACTTTGAATTGCTATAATTTCAAAAGTAATAACTTTCGGTCAATAAATGAAAAATATTTAAAAGCATGGAAATATTTCTCTTCAAAAATGTTTCATTTTAATGACTTTTGATTTTTGATATAATATCTTATAAAGAAAAGAATAATTTTTAATGATATATGATCTCTGATTTTATCGCTTAATTTTTATTCGCATATTATCAATAATGGATTTTAAATTCCAAACAAATAAGTAGATACAATTAAGAACAATTGTTGGAAGAACATAGTATGTATTTCCAAAAAAATATCATTAAATTCACAATTTGTGTACTGTGTAATATTATAAACTTTTTACATACTTATATTTTGGTTTTATACTATCATCTTTTATAATATCGGAATGAAAAAAATAGTGATTTAAATAAAACGATTTCTTTTATTTTTTAAATGGGTTTTAAGGATATTTCACAATTTTTATATAAAAATTAAATTAAAAAATTTCATTTGTGATATTAGAATTATAATGATGTAAAATATATAAAAACTTAAATTTATTTAATTTAACATTTTTAAATTTAAATAATAATAGTAAAATAATAAATTTATATATATAATATTAACAATAATACAAATAATAATAAATATATAATATTATTTGTATTACAAAAATATTTAAGATTCTCTATATTTCTTTCTGTATAAATTTTTTCATATATTATCAAAAAAAAATTTATAATGTGGGAAATTTTATTACAATATTTTTATAAAAATTTAATTCAAGTTTTCTTTTAGATATTATTATAAAATTTTTCATTTTCTATTATCCATATTTCCAAAATATTTCAATAGAAATTTCCAGATAAATAAAATAAATGGATTTAATTAAAATATGGAAAAAAAATTATTTTTCATTGAAAAGAATACAATAATGATTATATATAAAAAGAATTTATTAAAAGATATTTTATTAAAAGATAAAATAATAAAATTTCATTAGAAACATTTAATTATTTCAATATAAACATTTAATTACTTAATTAAAAAATTAAATAATATTAAATCATTTCACATCATCATCAGAAAGAATGTATATCGCATAAAATTTGATACAAAATTTTATTAAAAATATATCATATTGAATATTGAATTTATATTAAGCTTAAAATTCAAGCATAACAAAAATATAATTTAAAAATAAAATTATATATTTATAAAGAATTAATAATATTTTTAAAGAAAAAAGAAAGAAAAAAAAAGAAAAGAAATTTTTGTTAAGCGAGTTATTCATAAATGAGGATTACAAATAAATTTTTTTATTTATATATGTTCATGAATTTTTTTCTCTCACAGTTAAACTAAACGTAATAATTACATAAAGTCGTAATAAATGTAAAATGTAATAAAACATAAAACATAATAAAGTCATGTTCTCTAAAATTTATATATTAATCAGAAATAATCGATTCCGTAAAATTTAGCTTTTGCAAATGAATTTCGTTTGATTGTCGAAAGAAATTTTTCTTAAGTAAGAACTATCACTTCAATTTTTTTTATAAGAATCCCAATACTTAGTAATTTTATACATTTTTATCTTTGCACTTTTAACGGATTTAAATGGATTCAAATGAAAAATATTGGATTTACAAATTAAATAGAAAAATAATTTTCATATTGTCTAACTTTTTTTTTTTAATATTTTTCGTGCTTAAAATTTTGAAATTATCATGTAATAATTCATTAACTCATACTTTGTTAAGTAAATATTAGAATTATTTGGATATTGAGCTTTTTTCTCCCAAAGATTTTTATTTTTATTTTATTGTTGATAGCGATAACAATGATAAACGAATCACTTCTCATTCATCATTCAATTTTCACAAAAGACTCGAAATTAGAGAATAAGCATGTTGCTGAAGATAGATTAATGCGAATTTATAAATTCGCGAAATTTTAATTTAAAGGGAAAAAGTTAAGGATTAATTATGAAAATATCATGTAGGTCAAGGAAGCTAATCATATTTCTGTTCCAATAATTTTCAAATAATGATTGACCTAAAATGATCAATCAAGAATTCGCAAAATTCGCAAATAATAAAATCACAAATCATACTGAGTTTCGAAAAAACATGCTGTAATGTACAGAAATATGATAAATAATTGCTTATTTGCAATTGTTGTTCACTATAAAAAAAAATACAATTTTATATTTCTGTTATTGTAATAATATATAATAATTTTATGTAAATTACAAATAATAAAGACAAAATAATTAATCAATTAGTTCTCTAAATACGGATTATTTTTACAGTTTTCATTTTTATTCATTTTTATTTAATCAATAATCAATTGACTTATATTTAAATATTAAATTTATTTGATATGACTATTAATATATTAATATATTTTTCATTAGATTATTAAAAGAAAATTAAATTTAATTTTTTACAAAATAAAAAAATGATTTTTGTTATTAGTGACGAATTTGAGTTTCAAGAATTATAAATTAGCTTATTAGTTTTTGACAAAATAAATATTGTTTTGAATAATAATAATGATGATAATAATAAGATAAAAAAGAAAAATAAGCATTCTAGAGATTTTGCATTCTAGAAGTTTTGAGAATTTTGAAACTTTATAGTTTTAAATTAACGCAAATTTATAAATTAAATTTTTATTTATTTTTATTATTTATGTAAAAAAAATTTTAATAATCCATTATTAAAAATTATTAAGATGTTGCAAAAAACAAACGAATATCTACCATAATCGTATAAATCATATTATGACAAAAACTGTTCTAAGATATGAGATATATTATCCAAGACAGCAATTTATATAAGATACTTGGCAAAACCGTAAATGAACCATGTCATACGCAAGCCTCAAAGAACAAGGAAGATTTATATACATCAAATTTCCTCACGTTTTTTGAAATAAATTTCAAGCATGCAATCTCAAATCTGAATTTCGTTCCAAATTAAATGTGAATAATTCGATATTTTCCGATAAAGTCCACTATTTCTAAAAATATTTTTCAGTTTTAAAAAAAACTACAAGAATCATTCTATTATCAATATTATGATATAATATTTTATGTAAATATTTATCAAAAGAAGATTCCTCTATATTTATATACGAAAATAAGTAAAAAATTATCGAAACTTTTTGACTTTTTTGTATGATACTTAAAAATTATTTAAAGTTTATTTTATTTTCAAGAATAATAAATAGATCATTTTTTTATATAATTGCTTAATATGTTTTGTTTATCTGTTATTATCAACTTTCATATTTCTCATTAAAATATTTGCGAACTACGAATACATTTTTATCTTTTCATTAAATATTCAACAAATCCTCATTTCCGCAAAACTCCTTTTGACTAAACTAAACATTATGATAGTTCGATAAAGCGAAATTAAGATTACAGAGAAGATACTTTATCCCGAATCAAAGTTTCTGAAGGACGTCAACAATATAAATAAAGGTGTGGGACATGCATTGTTGTGCAACAACAATGCTGCTTTTCTTTCATGAAAATTATAAGTGAAACAATCATATTTTTCACATTACAATCAACTTACATTGAAATCTATACAGCAGTAATTAGACATCTTGTATGAAAAACATTAATAAGACATTGATAAGACAGCATAGTTAACAAAAGTTTTATTATAATCGGAATGCGAATAATTTTTGACTCAGTCTCGTAATTTTATCTTTTAATTCTGATAAAATCATAGAATAATTCAAGAATATGGATATTGGTTTAATACCAAGATTTGTCTTGAAAATTATTATACTAAATGCTGAAATTTATTATACTAAAAAAAAAAAATTAATATACTAATTAAGCTGATTATTTTCGTGAGATGTACAGATGTACACAGCAGTAAATACTTATTTATGATTTGATACTTTATAATATTTTTTTCTTAACATTTTTATATTATTCTTAACATTTTATTTCTTAACATTTTTATATATTTTTTTATATTAATAATAATTATTCGTGATATTAAAATTTTAATTTAATATTGCTTATATTAAATTTTACGAAAGAATGATTTTGTTAAAATTTTTTTTCGTTTTTTATTTATTCGATAAATAATCAAAAATATGAAAAAATAAACGAAGAAGTAAGAATGATAAAATTATTTTAGTAATTAATTTAAGTAGAATAGTTAGAATTAATACTGCATAATAAATTTTAATATAATTGTTTGTGAACGTGATATTGGTTACAAGATACAAGAATTATTTGAATTCATATATTTTTGTAATTGTATATTATACTGTTATATAATAAAATTTATGTATGTAACATCGAAAAAAAATTATTTTAAAATAAATATAATTTCTTATTAAACAAATATAGTTTTACAATTGTGTATATAGCTATAACAAATATATATTTATTATTTACATTATTCAATTTATTAATATCAATTTTTTATTCTTAATATCAAAATTTTCAATTAAAATCAAAATGAATCAATATATTTTTTTAAATTTATTAAAGTATGATACTCAAGATAATTTACCTAACTTGATTACTTGATAAATATTTCTTTTATTTTATTATTTTGTGGAAAAAATTTTATCTAGTTCAAAAAAACAAATATCATAATGTTGATAGTTAATAAAATTTTATTTTTTTCAAGATTTTTCAAAATTTCAAGAACAATATTTTTTTAATATATATATATAATATATAATAAGTTATGTATATTTCATTACTATATGATAAGTTAAAATGAATATAATAATTTATATTAATATGATTCTAAAATTGAATTGGTTTGAATATATAAGTTTGAATATACAAATTTTATAAAAATTGAATATGAAATATTGCGTTAGAAAAATTAACGAAGAGGAAAATTTATTTTAACATCTACAAAAAAATTTCATTCATTAAAGTATATATTAAATTTTTTCTTTATTAACATTTTTCTTATTGCATAATTTATATATTATTATTGTATAATATTATTCAATTATTTTTCCTAATATTTAAATTTTAATTTTATTACAATACAAGATATTATACAATAGATATTATAATACTAAGATTAGTATTATATAAGATTAATTCTATTAAAGAAAATTTAAATTTTAATCATTGATCCAGAACGAATATTATCAAAAATAAAAATCTAAAGTATTTAAAATATTTTATAAAATATATCTTAAGATTATTTTAATTTTAATATAATCTTTTTTCAAAATTTATTTAAATAAAAATATTAACTTTTTAAGTTATTTATATCATAATGAATAAAACATTAAATGCTATTTGTTAAAAAAAATTTTTTTAAATATTGTGTCAAAAATTTTTATGAATCAATCTAAATAATGAGATCGTTTGTATCGAAGTAATTTTATACAATTATTCAAAATAGATTATATATGTTTAAATGTGAACAATATGCTAGAAAAAAAATTCTCTACAAGCTATTAAAACATTCTTTATATTTGTATAAAGATTATAAAAAAAATTACGTAAAATTGTAACATGATTAAAACGAAAGATTTTATGATATAAAATGGCTTGATATTAGAATGCACTGACTTATTGTTAAAATACATCTGATTCTGTAGTTCTAAATGGAAATACATTGTAGTATATAGTGTAAAGCGTTCATAACAATGCTTTGTGTCACCAAAACGATGTGGCAGACGACCAGAAACGAGAGAAGGGTAGGTGGATTTGATGTGAAAAGCTTTAACGAGATACAAACTCGGATCGTCATGGGTGGATGTTAACTTTCGCCTATTTAACTATTTAGAATGCCTTATTTTGTATTCAACATGTTAAACTACTTAACTCGGATCCTGACGCTGACGCGACATGTTAATATATGTTTTGCGATTTTATATTAATGCTTTATATATATAGGATATTAATATATTTTTGGAACATTATTCCATCATTAGAAAACAATTCTAGAAAGTAAACACAAAAATTGATACATAAAAATATCAATTAAGTTTTATTTATTTGTTGCCAATTGTAACTTATGAACAATTTTAGTTTATGAAATATAATTTTCTTTATTTTGTAAAAATCTCTTTTTTGTAATTACATCATTATTACATTATTATTATTATAAAGTGGCAATATAATATGATTAAATCATATATCTGTCTTTTATTTTTTATTTTATTAAATTATATTATATATTTATTTCTTTCATCTTTTACTCTATTCTTTTTTTGTACTACAACTCCATTTTTTGCACTACAATTCCAAACTTATATTGAATTAAACTTATTATAAATATCAAATCATTAAGTTCACTTTTCAAATATTTCTAATTCATTCAGAATTTAAAAATTTTATTTATTTTAATAGATATTATATCCTAAATAACAATTTAAATTCTAAAAAATTTATTTAGAACAGAAATTATAACAATATAAGAAATTATAACAATATAAGAAAATTATAAAAAAAATAAATAAAGATGTTATATAAGTATCAATAATTTATCATTAAATTATATTTCATGGCACATATTTGAATGTATTTTTTATATCAAAGCAACTATTTGTTTTTATAATTTCTTTAATAATATATAGCAGCAGTCAACTTTTTTTAAAAGAAAATTAATATTTTAATTCTTTTCAATGAGAAAACAGATCATTATATTGTGTCGTTTTAAAATAAAGAATAAAAATAAAGTATTGTTAAAATCCAATCTTTATATTTTTCGAAGAATTTTATTTTTCATTGTTATAAAACTATATAAAAAACTATATAATTATTTATATTGTAAATCTCTAATGAACTTAGTAATGATTGCTTGATTTCTATTGAATTCTGAATCGTTTCTGATTATTTTCTGCAATCTTTAATTGACTGATTTATTGTATTAATTGATTAAATTCTTCTGATTTCTAATTTCTATTTCTAAATAAATCCTGATTTCTGTGAAGTCTAATTGAATTCTTTCCTGCAATTATTCTCTAAAAATACTAACAAGTAAACAGAAATAAGAAATTAATAGTTGCACTCAAGTTCTTAAGGCCTTCACGTAAGTGCCAAGACCACTTGCGATCATTTCTCTGATAGTCAATCGAAATACATGATTTATGAAGTGATCATGCTATTATGTTTTTAAAATAAAATAAAGCTAAATTGCACTTACTCATAAATTATTAGAAATTGAAATCTAGAATTATTAAGAGTGATAAAATTTCAATTAACTATTTCATAAATCAATTTTTATTCTTAACAATATATTCAAAAAGTTTCAATGTTTTTAGAAAAAATTTAATTGAGTAATTACATTTTAATTCAGATAAATGTGTAACATATTCAAATTCATTCAAAATTACTTTTAAAAAAGAATGAAGATAAATGAGAATTTTAATTTTCAGTGATTTCAAGTTGATTAATTCAAATATACATTAAGTTAGTTTATAAATAAACAAATATTGATAAAAATAATTTTAATTTATAGTTTAACTATTGAATTAATTATCAGAATGAAATGTTATTATTATATAATGTTATATTATATAATTGTTATATAATTATCTAAAATCACAATACCATTGGATCTGGATAAATTAATTTATTCTGATTATCAAATTGTATTATCCTTTCTAAATTCTTCTTGTTTTCCTTTTACTTGTATGATTGTTTAGTTTTATATTTTTTTTTCGCTTGAAATTTATATTAGAATTAAAATAAAAATATAATTTAGTGAGAAACTAGATATAATAATCATTAAGATTATTCATTAATAAAATTACATATTATATTTATAAACTTATCAAAGGATTAGAAAATCCAACTTTGAAATGAAAATATACAATAATTTTAATCGTACAATATTTAAAATAATAGAAGTTCTGAAATGAGGAAGTAATTTCTTCATGACACTTAAAAATACAATTCATATATAGATTTATAAATATTAATAACATTAAAATAAATTAATATTACATTTTTGCCGATATGAATATTATTTAATTTGAAATATCATATTCTCAAGTGTTTTTTAAATTTTAAATGGAGTTGAGATTCTTTTAATCTTACTTGCATTAAAATACAAAACATTTATTTTTTAATATATATAAATTCAATAATGTAATAAATGTAAATAATATAAATATATAATTAAGATTGAAAATAAAAGATCATAAGTTAAAGAATAAATATAGATGAAAAAATATTACAGTTAATAGAAAATAATAGAAAATAGTATTACATAATAGTATAATAAAATAAAATTTTCTATGAAATTATAATATATTTTATATTATATTTTAAATTCATATAATATTTTTCATTCATATAATTACCTATTTATTACTACTGAAATTTAAGCAAATGTCAATTTTTTAGATATTATTTCTTCTTTTATTTTAAATTTAATCTTGTCTCAAAAAAAAAAAAATTAAAAATTAATAAAATTTAAATTTAATGAATTTAAATTAGAAATCAAGTTACTTGATTTCAAATGATCTAAAAAAAAACTTCATTAAATCAAATAATTTTAATTTAAATGAACTGAAAAATATTAACTCTTTTCTCATTTTATATTATTTATATTATTTTCCAAAAAAACTATATTCATTCATAATTCAAAAGTATCTTCATTATTTTTACGTTTGTATTATTTTAAAACAATTATTTCAAAGAATTATAATTAAAATTAAAAATATAAAATATCTATTTAATAAATAATGTCTATATTTGAATACTATATAATAAAATTCTTGTTATGATATGTACAATATTCACTTAATTTATATATGTTAGATGTACATTTATGTTTTAATTGATATCATCATCCAATCTGTCTCTCAATATGATTAAATTTTATTCTAATTTTATAATAGAATTTCAGATATATTTATTCCTCGAAAAATTTGAAAAATATACATAAATTTTTAAAATATATTATAATTTTTTAGAATCTATTGAAAGTTAAGTTAATGTAATATATCATTAATTTACAAATTTTTGAATGTAAATGAAGGAATATAAAAATAATATAATATATATAAGAAATATATATATATATATATATATACAAGGAATGATTATTATAATATATAAAAGAAAAAAAAATGAGTTGAAAAAAGAAATTGCGAATATAAGAAACGAGAAAAGGAGAGGAGAGAAATAATGGATTAGGTAATTACATGATGCAAGAAGTAACGATAGTACTGTTTTTTGTTTAATAATTTTTAGAAGACAAAAAAAACAGGAAAAGTTAATATTCAAAGAAAGAAAATAATATTTAATAACTTTTATACGTTATTGTTTTATTTAAATACATCCTATTTTAATTGTAATATAGTAACAATTGATTTTTTATTTATTTATTCCTAAATATATACATGCACAATCATTCCAGTATCAATTTTCTAATGAAAGATTAATAATTAGAGTTATAAATTTAATATATATAATAAGATTTGAATTATAAAGTTATTATTACATGTTGTGTAATAAAGATTTAATAAATAAAAAAGACAAGTAATAAATATAATAAAATAAACCTAATCTAGTTTAAATTCTATTATTTTAATACCTTTTTCGCTAAGAATGAAATTTTTTAGTATTATTTAATTTCCATTTCTTAATTTTTAGGAGGCATTCTACTATAATTAGACATCATAAATCCCAGAAATATCAAAGATATCTCAGACATGATATATCAAAGACATAAATCGAATACACTAGAGACTGAAACAGTTAAGTAACTAGTAGAATGCAAATTCAGACTAGTGCGGTTTACTGAATAAGATCCTCTTCGAATTTTCAGGAAAGCGGATCTGATCGTGAAAAGGAAACTCCAATGGAACAGAACAAATAGTTCGACTCAAGTGTCCATTCATGATGCATGACAATAGTTACAATGCGAAATAGAGAACAAAGGGCATCAATACGTGTCGTGTTACTTAGGAGCTATTTTCATATTGAAAAATATTTCTTCATAAAAGTGAGAAACAAATTGTGTAATAGAATATAAATGTAAATCACAATGAATAATTATTATTGAATACAATTATTAGATTAGAAATATAGAAACGATATAGTATATAGGTATATGTTAAAAATAAAAATTAGAACTAATTTATATATTAAACGATAGTGTAATTGAATTTTATTTTTCAATAGTTTGAGCAATAGTTTAGATTTCCAACAATTTAGATTTCTAACAATAATTATGGATGAATGCAATTCTTTCATATTAATCCAGAAACTCAAACAGTTATTCAAGTAATTAAAATACAAAGATCATTTCGATGAGTCATACTTCATAAGTCACATTTAAGCGTCAAATACCTTGCGATTGAAAAAATTATATTAGAAAATTATTAGAAAAAATCTTTGCTTTTTTTCCATACAATCATTTATTAACATCGAACCAAAATTTGGAAAGATTATTATTATAATTGCTGATCTATGAATAAGAAAAACTCGAAGATTTCGTGATTCGAGAGAAATAATTATTAATTGAAGAAATTAGAAATGACTTACACTAGAAAAAAATTAGGTAATTATATGGATCGTATTTCATGTTTTTAACTGTTTTCGAAATTTTCTGTGTGCTTTGATTTTAATATTGATATGGTTTATCTAGATTATATGAAATTAAAATAAATGATGCATTCTATTGTTGGATTTTATAAGGGAAAACTAAAAAAATTAAAAGAAGATGTTTCTACACTGAACATAATTTGATATTCATTTTATTAATATTATATTAATATGATATTCGTATTTTATATGTTGGAAGAATATTAATAAGAATATTAATAAATTGTACAGAATAGAAAGAATGTTTTATCGTGATTGATATAAGCAAATTTTACAGTTTCCGATCAATGAAAAGTTATTAAAAACTTCTTATAAAAATGATCTTGATATTTTAAAATTCAATATCAATTCTTTTTTAAACAAATCATTTTCCACTCGTTATAAAAACTGAATTCATAAAAATTATTGAAATTATAGAAAAAGAACCATATAGCAATCTAATCATTTTCTTAAAAAATAATAAAAACTATATTTTATTCTAATTGAATTCAATTATAATTATTTTTAATTATTTTATAATATACATTTCAGTGAATATGAAATCGTTTATTATATACAATATTATTTTAATATAATTTAATTTACTAGAGTTTTAATAAGCTAAAAATCAAAATACTTAATTTTTTTCAACTTTTGAAATGACTTTTTTAATGTTGAAATTTTTGAACACTGTTAAAATTAACTTTATTGTTTAATTAATCAGAGTGATTATTGGTAAATAATTATGTTCTAATAATATACATGGTATTTACAATTATATTCCATTTTCTAAAATTTAAAATAATATTATTTTAAATTTTAAAAAATAATATTATTAAATTTAATTTAAAATTTGAAAAATATAAGAAATGATAGTATAATGAATTTTAATATATTTGAGTTTTCAAATTTCGATAATATTTTAATATTAATTAATATTAAATCTTAATATTTTAACATTCTAAAGATATAAAAATATTTCGATATAATAAAAATATTACTTCTAAATTTCAATTTATAATATTAATATTTTTAAAATAAAAAATCAATAGTTTTTAGTTTTTAAGATTTATGTTCTATATCAAATAAACATATTACGTGAATTTTTTTTGAAATAATAATAAATGAGATTGTTACTATAATAATGAGATTAAAATCAGCATAAGTATATAAAAAAAAAGGATACATATTTTGAAATTATTCTTATATTATAATATGTATAATATAATTATATATATGATCAATTATCTGATCATGTCATAAATTGAAGTTACATTTTACTCGATCTAATAATAGGTGATCTTTTAAATTAATAATATTATGATTAATTATGATTATTAATTAATTACAATTAAAAATTGTATCCTTAATTACTACATAATATCGATTATGAATTAATTATTAATATTTGTAGCTATCATTAAAATGATGGATGTAATAATGTAAACTGTCATACCTCCAAAAAGCTTCCATGATCGGCTCGTGCATCAATTCTCAATATCAATTACTGCCGCTAGATGGTTCCAAACATTACCGTATTTTCCTTAACATTATTGTCTACATTATCAAATATCATTATTGGACAGAACAAATAAATGTCATGCGATATTTCCTATATCCAGATTGCGTTCTTTTTAAATATTTTTCACTTTTTTTTTAATTTACAGCAAAATAGTTAGAATTTAAATAATTTTGAATAATTTTATCTACAACTTTAATCATATATTATTAATTAGAGTCAATTCATTTTTATTCGTTATCAAATTAAGGAAATAAAGTTATATTTGAAATCAAGATTTCATTTCAAAATTTGTAAGTATACGTCTGGATTTAATTAACTGGGTAAAGTCTTCATCATATAAACAAAATTGCGACATTATAATTCTATATGTTAAAAAATTTAAATCAATATAGAAAATAAAAATATATTGTATTAGATTTACAATACTTAATTAATTGTTAATTATCAAATCACTAATAATTACTAATATTTATAGATAAAATAAAAATTATTGATACCATATTTTTGATGATTTGGACGAATAATTTTTTTGGATTTATATTTTGTATTTAAAATGTTTATATTTAAAAGTTTTTCAGGTATTCAGTAATGAATTTATATATTACATATTTATAATTTATAATATATTAAACTGGAACAAAAATAATCAAAACAACATTTAGTTTTCATTATCATTACTGTAAATCGTGGTGTTCATTTTCAATGGTCGATAGCTTATTATTATTAATATTTTCATTTCATAAAATACGAGTCTTTTTAATTATGCATGTAATGATCACATGAATTTCATGCAATTATCGAGTATTTTGACGATAATATTTCATATAAAATTAATATATGATATATAAATTGATACATGAAATAATCATTGATTAAAGAATTAAATATAAATGCATTTTAATTAATTAAAATATCGCGTTTCTATTGTCTTTTATGAGACTTTATATTTCTAAAATTTTTTAATTTTAATCATTGTAATCAATATTTTCTTTTTAATATTTATAATTTTTCTATTGATATATAAAAAACTATATTATTGTTGTATGTTATTTTAAAATTTAAAATTACCTAAATTCTGACTGAAATAGTATTTTATAAATTATTTTATTATAAAAAAGCAGATTGTGTATTAAAACTATGCTTCAACATAAATGATTTTTTTATATTTTAAATTGAACATAATATATAAAAATTTTTAATAAAATTAATAATTTTTGAATATCAATTAATTTTATTTATTATGCTTTAATGACTTATATTAAAAAATAAATTTTAATAAATTTTAATAAAAAATGAACAACATATATTTTACATTTATTATGTTACATTTATAGAAGAGTATAATATTTTGAAAAATAAAGAAATAGAAGAAAGAAATAAATGAGACAAAAAAATGAATCAATACAGAAAAAAATATATATTTTATCAATGCATGTTATTATATTAATACTAAATATATATATTATTGATCATATTAATAGTAATGCTACATGTTAATAATTATGTCACTAATTTTAAATCATTGATCATCATACTAGTAATTATAATCTATATATTTCTTCATATAATATATGTAACATAAAATAAAAATTTATAAAGTTACTGCATCCAATACACCAAATTGAATAAAATTTCACTAAGATCGATAAACTAAATCTCGTTCATTTATTAGTTTCTAATTGAAAAAGAAAAAAAATTTGTAAATATTTCTCTTTGTTAGCTAATAAAATCGACTCAATATTGTTTATTAATCGAGAAATTGTTTTGGTCACATATTTTATAAATTTATTTTATAAAAATATATGTTGAACGAAATTTCACTTTTACGCCGACATATTTGATGGCAAATGACTAATCAACTATCTTTAGCCTTTCAAGTTATGAAGAAATGTCAATATTGCGAACAATTAAAATTAATTCGATATATATCCGAACATAAAGATATTTAAAAATTTAATGGAATACTTCTTTTAATCTCTTCTGATTCAATTGATTTCAATTGATTTATAATTAAAAATATGAAATTCTTAAGATATAAATATGAAAGAGAGATTTAAATTATAAAGTTATTCTAATTCTAGATTAAAATTACTTTGAGTGTTTCTGTAAATAATTTATTTATTTGAGAAATATTACAATTAAAGTCAGGATTGATAATGAATGTAACTAAATATGTGTATAATAGATGAGTGTTCAATATCATTGAATAAAAAAAAGTTTTATCTTTCAATATGTTAAATAAATTTAAATTGTATATTGTTATTACTGTATTATTGTATATTGTTATATAAAAATTCAGAAAATGACAAGGCTTAACTGACATTTATTAAAGTGATTTCAAATAAATTCTTTATTTGCGAAAATTTTCATTTCAATTTGTTAATGAATTATTAATAAACAATATTAGTTAATCACAAAGGACTATATAAAGCTGTCATATTATAATATGAATACGTGAATAAAATTTTGATTTTTAAAAGAAGTATTTTTTTATTTTTCTCAATTAACTTTTATTTTATGTATTTATGATATAAAATATTGTTGTAAATACAATATTTATTATTAAAATATTAAATAGAGTTTTATAATTTTTTTCATAATTTTTTTTACATAGTACGCATCCATCATCTAGAAAGAGCTCCAAATTAATTTTATTTTAATCACTAAAGTCTTAATCCAACATATTTTTTTTTTATATGGTAAAATATCCAATTTTTATTTCTTTATATTCCGTTTATAGTATATACTTAATTTTATAATTTTCTTATCTATTATCATTATTCTTATCTATTATCTTTAATTTAAAAATCAGAAAAAAATCTATATAATAATCCTATTAGAACTTCGATCTTTAATTCAAATTCATTCTAATCGTATAGATTTTAAATTTTGGGATCGAAGAACAATCTATTCCTTATCTATATTGCGGAAGAGAATATGCTTATTCAAAGTATGCGAAAAATTTTTAATTCGAAAAATTTGACTATATTAATAACTAACTGTTTATTAAATTTATTTTGATTGATTCAATTTCTGATTGAATTTATGGTCAACATTTCCAGGAATTATATTCTTTTCTTTTACGCCTTTCTTCTATCATCTTACATCTTATTTATATATTTTTATGATTTTATTTAATCAATGTATCATTAATATGTGTTTGAGTGAAACATAATAAAGAAATTGATAATGATGGAAGAAATAAAATTTTCAACATTATATTTATTTAACTTTGTTAATATGATAAGATAATAAACAAAAAATAACATTTTTAAGACAATTTTAAAACAAGAAATAACAATTAATTAGAATAATTAAAAGTAATGAAATACTAAAAAATTGTTTTGTTAAATTTGTTAATAAAGATTTTTTTAAATATATTAAATTCTTTTTAATTTTAAAACAAATGTAAATGCAGATTTTAATATTTAAATAAAAATAATTAAATGAACAAAAAAATTAAATTGTAAATTAATTAGAAATTAATTAGAAATTAAAAATTTTATTTAATAATTCATTTAATAATCATACAAAAAGAAAAATTTAGAAAATCTAACTCTTTATAATGCTTTAACATTTAAAACTTAAAAAGATAAAAAACTTGATAAGTTCCAAGATATGACTATTTTAATCATATTTTTTACAATTTTTCTATTTTTCTGAACTTTATAATTTTTATTTCTAAAAAAAATCATATAAAAATTAAGAAATTAAAAAAATAAAAATTATATGAAATATAATTTTTATAAATGCAAAACATTCTCTATATATAATTTTTTATTTCTTTAGGAATTGTTTTCTATAATTACATTGTAATAATATTTTAAATTTTTAAAGAAAAAGATTAATCGAAAGAAATGTAAAATATGTTATATCCCAGTTCTTCTTATAGCATATTGATTTAAATCAACTTATAATTTTATCGCCCATTAAAAGTATTAGTTTCATAATTGAAACGTTGAATATTAGAATTTAATAGTATAATATTTTATATTTCATTGAACGTTGAATGTTCTTAATGTACGTCTGATAAATGAATAAGTATGATTCTAAAAACGTGACGAATAAAAGAAAATTTCATTAGTGATAATAGATAAATATAATATATAATAAAAATATATAATAGAAAAAAATTATATTATTTAATTTTTATTTATAATTTTTTTTCATATAAAAAATAATTTCTTAAAAAGTCATTTATATGCAACATCAGAAGAATCGTTTTATATTGTAAAAATCACAAATCTTACAATTTATATAATATTTAAGTTAAAAAAAAAGGTTAAAAAAGAAAATGTTTCACGTTAAATTGATATTATATAATCGAAGATAATAAATTGTATTTAAATGATATCTATCTATTTCTACAATTAATAAACAATTTTATTAATAAAATTTTATTAATAAAATTTTATTTATAAATTCATCAAAGAAACATTCCTATCCATAAATTATGTAATTATTATAAATATTCATTATACTTAGTCAAGTATTTTTTTTATTATTTTTATCTATATTTCTTCATAAATCATCAAAAAAAGAAAAAAACATTTAAAAATACAAATAATCTTAAATTAAATTAAATATATATAAAATTATATTAATTATATTTTAAGAATACAATATAATGGAATATATATGAACGAATCCTATCATATTTTTATCATTGAGATTTTTAAATAAAGCTAAATAAAGAGAAACGAACTACAGCAGTAATAATGCGCAGCAAAAATTCAAGATGATTAAAATAATAGAAAGATTTTATATATTAGATCAGGTTTAAATATAACATTAAATAATTAGATTAAATATATTAGATAATAGATAAACTTTTTTTGGTTCCACTGATCTTTAATAATTAATCAATTCTAGAAAATTGGTCAAATATGGTCAAATATGACTCGTTTTCGAATAATGTTGAATACATTGATATCATAGAGAAATAGAGAAAGTTTTAAGACATATAACGAATGATAGAATGTTACGAGAGAATAATGCCTTTTTTGAGACAAATATTTAAAAAATATTTATATTATATTTTTTAAAACACTTGATTGTGGACTCAAATGGATAGAATTTCAATCAATATCATCCTAAAGGAAATTTATAACAAGCGGATTGATTTTCCTAAAAATAATAGACAAAATAATAGAATAAAAAAATTGAATTTTTATTTCTTCCCAGTATAAAATGAAAACTTTTTCTTAAGTTTGATACTAATCATCATTTTCATTAATCAGGAGATTGATTCAAGTATCATTAACAATTGCTTACATATTTTTGTTTATCAACCTCGATCCTTCAAAATAAATAAATTTATTAATATTGTGAATTTTGAATTTTTGAATTCTGTAAAAATAATTAATGATATACAAAAATTTTTTCATTTCGTTTAATCTTGATCCTTCAAAATAAATAAATTTATTAATATTGTGAATTCTGAATTTTTGAATTCTGTAAAAATAATTAATGATATAAAAAAATTTTTTCATTTCGTTTAATTACAATGTTAAGTATAATATAATAAAATTCCAAATTGAAATTGTTAAATAAATTATCAGAAAATTCCATTTATACAATAATCTCAATGTTTTAAGAAACGAATGTTTTATACCCTGGCGAATATAAAAAATAAATATTTCAAATTTTTTTATTAGGAACATTATCTATAATGATTATAATTGAAATTTTAAAATTTATTATTTTATTCAAAAACAAAAAATATTTATGATTTAATATAAATTGATGATTTCAGATTATTATGTATTTGAATTAATGTAAAAATTTTATATAAAAAATTTCGTTTTCTAATTTTGTTTATTTTAATCATTTCAAAAAACGTAATTGATTTTTTTATTACATATGTAAATGTATTTTTACGAAAATAAAAATAAGATCAAATTAATTTAAACTAAAAAATTTCATTAGAATTTTATTTTTTATTTTATTTTTCTAAATTCTCGAAAAATTTTATAAAAGAAATTATAAAATGAGCAATTCATCATAATTGTTTACCAGTCGAATAAATTACACTAAAGTAAGCATCAATTTTTTATCAAACGAAATATTATTTTTTTTTTATCTGAAAATATATAATATGCAAAATGTTGTATTATTTTTTATACCTAATTTATATTTATTTCTCCTTTTTTCATTTTTGTCCATATAACTTGTATCATAAGTGATCATTGACCGGAACAAAAAAGGTTCGTTACACAAGATGGAAAATTAATTCAACACCGATATGTTTCAAAAATATTCAACTTTAGATATTGTTTGTTCCGGAAGCAACAGCTGTTGCGGAGAAAATTTATTTTTCCGGGATGTTACTTTTTTTTCTACGACAATAAATCGTTTAATCTTTTTAAAGATACTTTTCACTTGGAAAAAATATTTATTACAATGTGAATGGAATGTAAATTGTTTCACATTATTGTTTTTATTGTTATTACTCTGATGAATACGAATATTTTTCCAAACGAATAAAATGGTTTTATATAAATTTTTTTATTCGTACGAAATTAATGTAATTTATATAGTTTTGTTGATAGAATAAAATTGTAATATATATATATATTATTAAATGGAATATATTTATATTTTCATTTTCGAACAATTTTTAAATTATATTTGAAATATTTTTGAATTATATTAAAAGATACATATAATTATTTATTATATTAAATATATGAAACTTTATAATTAATATCTATATTATTTCATTTTATAAGAAAAATCTTTTTTATATAACGTTCATTTTTTTTTATCTATATTAGAATTATTATATTAAAAGAAATTGAAATGAACTCAAGAAAATTATAAAAATATATATTCTGTTACTTAAATGTTAATTTTTATATTTTTATCTGTTTTTATAATATTTTTTACAAATTTAAATTAATAAAAAAATTATATGATTATTTTTTTCGTTAAACATTTTCATCAGATGAATAAATTTTAATATTTTTTATCATAAATTGTTTCGTTTGCCACTTTTAAAGTAAATTTTGAAAAATTTCCAATGATAAAGTTTAATTCAAATTTGAAAAAGGCTATTTTTGAATCAGTGAGTTTGTATTTTTTCTCCATGGAATCTTCACAATTTTTGTTTATTATGATATAATTTTGTTAATTATGATCAAGAATATGTTATAATTTTATTACATGTATATTATCATTATACTATCATATGTTATCAGTTTACTACTTGTACTATTATATTTTCGCTATGGCATCGAGCCATAAATCGATTTAAAATTTGTAAAACCATACTTCTGTTTATCAGAAAATTTGGTTTTTTAAGATTCATGTATCAATCGATGTATTTAATTTGTAGTTTTTTTAATCTTTTTCTAAGATTATATTTCATTTTTTGTTTATGGAATTAAAAAGTGATATTTTCTTTATTAAATTTAGTCAATTAGAATTTTTTGACTGTTTCTATCTTCATTTTCGAAATATTTTTTTTAAATCCCCATCTTTTATTCTCGTTGAATATACGAACCCAAGTTTTTCGATCAGAAAAAATCGAAAATTCAGAATTTCATCAAGTCTTTAAACAAATAACATCACGATTCTATTCTCTCTAACTTAATCTCCTATTCAAACTTCTAATTTAGATTAATTTTTTTTAATTTATATATTTTTTCAGTATATATTCGCGTTCGCAAATAGTAATATTATAATGATGATGGTGGATGTGAATTAATAACTAAGTGTTTGTAGAATGTTTTTCTATAGATGTCGTAACAAGTGGTACATTTTTTAAAAGTAAGTATATTTATTATTGGACTATATTATTGGTTACACATTTATAAGAGAGTTGAATCTCACTATTTTACAGCATTTTACACTACTTTAATCAAGTTCGATGATTAAAGTTCGATGTGTTCACGAACTATTTAATTGTCATATCTGGTGGTCATACTTCGATGTGAACATCATGAGATTCTTGTTACTAGTGAAGTTCATGAAAATTTTCCCAGTTAATTTTTTGATAAGGCGCGCCAAGAGATAATATTGTGGTCAGTGCCCATCTTGATTTTCAAAATCATTTTAAAAACTTTTTGCATTTTATTGGATTATATTCCATTTATTATAAAATAAAAAAAGATATTTATCAAAAATAAAAAATCTTAACACAATGATCAATCGCAATTCAACAATTTCTTCTTTCGTAAAAAAATATTAACATTCTATTGCAAGAAATATATTGTAATTGCAAAAAAAGAAAAAAAAATAGAATTTTTATTTACAGATATTTTCAGAGATGTAAAATGATTTTTAAATTTACTTTTTATACACTCTGAATATTCACCATTATTCACTGAACTATTCCTATAATATTAATGATTATTATATAAATAATATTATATAATATTATATAATATTCATGGAAATCAAGACATTTTGAAAAAGACTTATATTATTAAAATACTTTATTTACAATATTTACATTTTTAATGTAATTAGTTATTGTTAATGAAAGGACAAAATTAAAATAATAAACGAAATTTTATACATTATAAAATTAATTATAATTAATTTATTTACAAAAGGATAGTTTATATTAAAACAGTTAGTTCTATTCACGGTATATAAAAACAAAGCTAATATTCTAATTTAAATATTCAAACGCAATTTGTATGTAAATAAAAATTCATGTGCAAATTTACTGAATTCGCAAATTCGCAAACTTTTTTTTATAAATTCCAAATTCGAAAAAGTTCGTTTGAGATTAACAAAGATCGTTTAATTTGAAGTTTTATTCTTTTATTTTTTCAAATACGAAGTTCAACAAATTTAAAAGTTGAAGAAATTCTTGTTAGTTCAAAGTTTACAAAAGTTCTAATAGTTTGAAAAATAATGATGTTTTACAAAGTTTTTATTTTTTTTAAGTTTGTAAAAATTTGTGTTCATGCATCTTCTGAATTCTCCTCCACATTCATCTTAGAGAATCGCATTTCCATAGCGAACCATATAAATTATAAATGAAAAAAAAAATTTTTAGAATTAAAATGAAGAAAAGAAGATAAAGAAAATAAAGATAAAGAATTATTCTCAAGAAAATTGATTCATAAGTGTTTGTAATAAATTTCGTTTAATATAAGATGATGCATTGAGATTGGCATAACTGAAAAATGCCGTTTTAAGTTCCAAAAACTTAACTTACGTTCAGCTACGTCAAAATATTTTTAAATTACATACAAATCTAAAAAGTCTTCTAAATATTCTTCTTAAAAACTACACTGTTTTTATTCAACCTTAATCCTTATTTTAAATGTCTTAATAAAAGCGAACATACTCTTTATTTTATATTTATTTTTGCATATATATTTTTATATATTATATATTGTATGTAAATAATATATATATATATTATATTTTAGCTCTTAAAGAATTCAATTTTGGAAATTATAAAAAATGTATATCTAGTATTATTGATTGTTTCAAAATAAAATTGCAAAATCAATATTCAATCCTTCACGATCTTTCTTTGTTAGAACTTCATTGATGAAAAAAATGCACTTTAACTTTTTTATTTGATCTCGGAAATAACAAAATGTAAAATCATATTCTTTTTTTGATCGAGTTCTCTCAAATGTTGGATGTTAATTTGTAGTCATTAGTCGTTATTAAAATTCTGTTCCCGATATATCGTGTTAATCAATCAATTGTCAAATGGTTTTGACGCGTTTAATTTTGTACCTCTACTCTTTATTAAGTTCAATTTATTAAATTTCCGTGAATTGTTCGCAATTATTTAAAATTATTCATTAATCTTATAGAGAAACGAATACACATTTATTGTTGAATAAATTAAAGCAGTTTCATTTGTAATGTGGTTGCACAGTTTGTGAAATTCAATTTCACTTTTCATGGTTGACTTTTAATTACCGTGGTTAACCAAGCCAATCGGAAAATACGCTTGAGATCAATACTCTGCATCAATCGTTATTCAATTGGTTGTTTTTCATTTATCTATTTCGTGGTTAAATTCAATTTTTTGGTTAATTTAGTGAATTTTTATTGAAATAAATTTTAATTAAAGAAAAATTTAATAAAAAACTAAGAAGCTACTTTATTTTTGATTAATTTCTTGGTGACTAACATTAATAGCAAGCAAAGATTAATTTATTTTATTATTTTAATGATATTTATTAAATATCATTATTATATTATTTATTAGATATAAAATAAAATTTTAATAAATTTGGATTTTAAAAATGTAAATACTATATATAATTATATAATTTATTATTAAAATTAAGAAATTTTAAAAAATATGAAATGTATTAGGAACAAAAGCTAAGTTTGATTTATAAAGCGACTATGATGGCTCGAATTTTACTTTCTTTTTTATTAATAGTTTTAATATTCTCAATAGTTATTAATTTTTTATTTTTTAATAATATTTTATAGCGGTTTTCTTGCTTTCTTGTTCAAAGAAAAATAGCAATGGCTACTTTATAAGCTATATTTAAAACACCAAATGTCTTATAATTCATTATTAGAAAAGAGATTGTTGTTGAAAAGATCTTGATTTGGTAGGTATTGCGACATGATTTTTTATCTTCATTTTTGGAAACACGATCATCGGTTTTCTTTCACTTGGCTGTATTTTCAATGAGGGTAATTAATTAAAGAGAACTAGAATCTACAATAATTTCATCAAAAAAATTAGAGAATTTAATCAAAAGTCATTTAATCATTCAGTCAATCACTAAGCATACAGAATTCAACCAGAAATCAATCATTTGTCAAAGAAAGCAATAAGAATAGCCAATCAGCTATTTGTGAGCATTTACATATATTATAGCCATTAACTTCCTTAAATTTAAACAAAGAATAATATTACCTGAGAAAATTATATGTTTTTTTAGTCAACTTACAATTGTATATTTTTAACATACTTCCAAGTCTAATTCTAAGGGTAATATCTACGATTGACTCAACAGCCATCAACATCATTCTAATTCGAGGAAATTTATAATAAATATACGCTGGTCAATTTATTCTTGATATCTTTATGCATTAATCTATATCACTAGCTCAATTCGAAGAACTTTTCTCTAATCGTCATGAGTTAGATACTGACCGCTATGTTTTTGATTATTCGTATATATATATTTGTATATATCACACTTCATTGGGAAAGCGTGATTCTTCCAATTGAATTTGGAAAGAAGACATGAGCCTTCATTAAAAAATAAAGAGATTATAAGAAAATAAGATCTAATTAAAATCTTCTTTCTACTTTGTTCGTTTTCTTGTAACAATATATCGGATACAATCATTTACTGTGATAATTGAGAGACACAGTTCTCGTATAGACACACGTATCGCACTTGTAATATAATTCATTTATATATAGTCCATTTATATAACATTAGAAAATATATTAACGGTTACAAGCACCGGCTTTTATATATATAAATATATACTTCAATCAAAAGAATACTATTTAGAATATAAAAATAGATGTATATATAAATGAGCTTTCATTTATCACCAACATTATGCAAGCGCATAAGCAATCACTAGAAATTCATATTATAAACAATTATAATCTCAAAACAGTGGATGCTCCTTCAAGCAATAATACTGAATTCAGGCAAATAATTTTAATCAGTTAAACTTTGAAAACAAGAGATCATTTAAATTTTTAAATATTATTTATGTACAATATATTCCAATAAAAACATTTATAAAATTTATTATTTATTTATTATCTATATAAAATAACAAGATATATATGTAATTTAAAATATACAAAAAATCAAATATTAAAAATTTATCAAGAATAGAAAGAATCTTATAACTTTTGAGCGAAATATTGTATATATACTACATATTATATAAACGATCATGATTTTCTCCTATTGTAAGATATATATTTATCCTATATATAAGATACATTTTATTCAAGTGAAATATAATTTTCTTTTATTATTTATTATTAGTTATTATTTATATGTTTTATTATTTATTATTTTAATTATTAGTTAATAATTAGATTAATAATTTAAAGATTTATTTAATAATGAAAATGAAATTTTCCATTGATTCAATTTTATTTTTGAAATGATATCGCACATATTTTTTTTATAACAAATGAAAAAAATAGAATAATGTTTTTTTTTCAAACTGCAAGCATCATATGAAGATAGGAAATTCTTCATAGGAAGATAGGAATGTCTTCAGAAGTATATCATTGAACATGTATATATGGATATAGCAATGTTTACCAGCATAAAATAGCTGATTGCTCAAGTTCTATATTTATAATAATTAAAGACATATCGTTTATCAAAGAAGAAATACTGAATCTTTGATAAAATAAACACATTTAAAATTATATAAACAGTATTGTGAACGATAGATAAATTTCATTTTCCTTCTTTAAAGAATATAAGCTTTTTATTTAAAATAATCGAAGAAAGAAAAAGAAAAAAGCAGTTCATTATTAGCTTTCAAACAAATCGAATATATTGTTTGAGATTTTCAGAGCCAGATTCATATAATTTTTTATTGAAGTTTCCAGAACCGTGTCTAGGAAGAATTATTTTTTGCTTTTTGATATTTTATTAATATTGCAAGTGTCTTCTTTAAGAAAACTCAAAAAATTAATACTCAATCATATACATATCCGATATACATATCCGAAAGTTAATAGAAGAATGAATTGTTTGAATTTGAAGTTTCTATCTATTAATTATCAATATAAATAATTAATTATAATTATAATTTCATATATTTATGATTCGATTGATAATCAATCGTGAAAAAATTAAAGAATGATTAATCGATATTCAGTCATAAAAAAGCAGTAAAATCTAGAAATTCACAGAAATGTTGGAGATTCTTAAATGATAGTAAAAAAATATTTTAGAAGAGATGCAATTGAAAACATAATAATATATGATATAAATGTTTCTGATATATTTTTTATGATGAAGAAATAGGAAATTAAATCTCTTAAAAATTTTACATACAGTAAATTATATGATATTTAAATTTCATAATTTTTTAAATTGATATTTATGTTTATTTTATTAAACAGAATTATTTAATTGAACAGAATTGATTTATTGGAATTAGTCATTCGTTTATTATTTATTTCGTTTATTTCTCAATATTTATTTCTTAATATAACGGGTCATTTATTTATTATTTATTTCGCTTATTTCTCAATATTTATTTCTCAATATAACGGATCATATAACGGATATAATTCGAAGCTTTATACATAACAGAAATTTATAAATAAAAAAAACAGCGTTTGAATTTATCGTAGAAGTCTATTTCTATCGGAAAATTGTTGTAATTATAATTTGGATACATTACACTATTTGGATATACATGTAAATCATCTCTCTTATCAATAATTATATTTATATTTCTAAATAATTCTATATAATTTTATATAATATTTATTAGAATTATCTCTTATTAATATTTTCATATTTCTTTAGCGATTTTTTTTTTTTTATTAAGGAGAATCGTGTTTCGAAAAGAAATTTTTTTGTTTTAATTTCAAATTTTATTGAAATTTTAAATTTCAATAATTCAATGAAAAATAAAATCTCATTGATGTATATATACATAAAATTTTATGTATAAAGTGTTAATATATCCGTGAGATGTCTTTAGTGGATCAATTTTAAAAGCTAAAACAAATACAAAAATATCTGTTGAAGTTTGAATTGTATTAAGAAAAATTAGAGTAAAGTTGAAAAATAAAATTGTTCCATTTCGTTTACAAATTAAAAACTTATAATTTAATAAATAAACTCTAACTGATATTTTTAATTTTTAAACTATCAATTTTAATTGAAAATTTTAAAATTAATTTTCCAAAATATTTCACATATTATATATTAATATTTTGTATATTAAAGATTAAAAAAGTTTAGTAATTTTTTTTTCATAAAATATTCTATAATTTTATTTGATTTATTCTACAAATTTTCTTTGACATCCTTAATATTCATCTTTTAATTATATGTATATTAAGTACAATATTAAATTGTAGCACAATAAAGAAGAAAAAATTTAATTTTTTAGTAAATAGTCAATAATCGAAGTAGATTAATTTATTATATTAAATTACTTTCTTGAAAATAATAGTTTAATAGTAATATAATAGTTATACTAATAGTATAATATAATACTATAGTATATTAAATTGCTTTCTTGAAAATAATTTAAATATAGATATATAGATATATGTATGTATTTACAAGTAATTAATAATCTGTTAATAACAATAAATTTAACTTTTAATGTAACTTTTCAAAGTAAATTCTGAATTTTTTACATTAATTTATTTTTATCTCTTATGTATTTTACATAGAAAAAAACAAATAATAATCTATTAAATTCAATATAAATATTTTATATTCTACATTGCATTTAGCGATAAAATTCTGAAGTTATACTTGAAATATAATATAAAGTAATTAATATGCTCTTTTTACAAATATATAATTTGAGATTATATTTTTATTTATAATATTTTTATTTAATAATATTTTTCAATTACTTTTTTTTATTATAAAAATATAAAATCATTATTAAAATTATTCAAATCATTTTTAATTAATTTTAATTTTTAAAATTTTTGAAAAATAATTCGAAATGTTTTTCAAATTATATCATTTTCGTAATAAAATAATTATTACATTATTGTACTATGACAGTATATATATTTTGAAACAAATAAAAGCATATCCTATATATATATATATAACTTTTAATATTTTTCAAAACATAATTATGAAACTATTCAAATTTTACACATATACCAATATAAAATAATTTTTCTTTAATAATATAGAAGATTAACTACAGTTTAGATTTGTTTTTATAAATTTCTTTTTTTTTTATATAAAAAATAAAAAAATGATAATAGAAATATCGAACTGAAATTTTGATAAAAAATTTTCTTCTTCATTATATTTTAATACTAATTTTTTTTTTAAATTCGAAACTAATCAGATTATTTGCATTTACTAAACTCAATTAATCAATAATATAGATTTACAGCAACATTTATTATCATACGTATTCAATAAGGACAATTCCACTTTAGCTGAAAGCTAGATAATTCACCATTGCCGCCATCATCCCTGTCAAAGTTCAATTCGCGCCGATTTGATGTAATGCATCATTATGCATCGATTAATTTCCGATAACAGTTTCTAAAATCAGAAAACGAAAACGTCAGAACCAAACTATCCACAATTTCATGACAATGCATCAATACTGTTTCACGATCGAATCCTAAATGTAGTCCCTCCCACTGATTAGAAATAGGATTACATACAGAATACATCTATGTTTTTTAATTTACAGTTGAATACTCATGATTTAATATATCGAAGTGCAATTTATATTTTAACTTATATAACTTAGTCCTTTCATTTTTCCTTGTTTCTAAATTAAATATATTTTAAAAAACAAAAAAAATTAATTAAATATTATAATTAACTATTATAACCAATTGCAGAATTCAAAGTCAGATATAAAAGTATACACAAAAAAGGATGAAGATGACTGTTAAAAAAAGAAAAAAAAGATGAAGCGATTTCCTGTCATAGTATGTACTACTATTATCAAAAACATTTTAATTTTAGTTTAAATTCAACAGAATGATTTATAAAATGTTTTTTCTTTTTATTGCGTATACTACATTGCGTATATCTATATATCTTAAAAATTTGCACATTATCGAATGAAGAAAAAAGTATAGTTAGAATAAGAACTAGAGAGAAAAAAAACATGAAAAAAGATGAAAAAAAAATTCATCATTAACATTTATTTAAGCGAAATCATTGGATTACGTACGGGAATTATATGTACATTCATTGCAGAGATCTGAAAATGATTATTTATGTATCTATATATGAAATTAAGATTTTCATTTTTGACTCAATTTTTATTTTCATTTGCACATCCGTGTTTATTATAGATATATAATAATTATTATAATAATTATAAAAGATATATAATTATTATTTTTAATATTCAATTAATAAATTTTATTTTTTATATAAAATCTATAATTATCTGTAATATTTTTTCAATTAATATCGTTCATATTTTCAAATTTTCTGTTATTAAATTAAAAATTAAAAAATATAAATAATCGAATCGAGTTATATTTTGTCATTTAATAGTATTTGTAAAATAAATAAAAATATTTTTGTAATTTTGTAATTACTCGTATAAAATACTCATAGATGAAAATTTTATTAAAATTATATTAAAAATTTGCAACGAAAATCGAATGTTCATGGTTTTTCTTTCACGTCATAAATTTGTTAACTCGTTTGAGAAATAACTATTTCGATCGATTTTGTACATTAAGCGAAGAATTAGATAAAGCCGATGAGCTTTCAACGAGATTCCATGGTAATAGTAAAATATTCTGGAAACGATCTTCCTTAAAGGATCGTCTTTTAACGAAACAAAAGTAGTGTGAATTTATGACGTGCTATTATCTTGCTAATAAGTAATCTCTGTCTGATATTTTTTATCTGATGTATATATATATATATAGATCATTTTATATTTGTACTTTAAATTTCAAATTTTTCATTTAATTTGTAATAATTTTAAATATTTTACAAACTAATATAATACCGATTAATAATAATATTTGTAAAATAAATAAAAATATTTTTGTTAAAACAAATTATTTTCTTAATTATAATATATTTGCATTTTTACATTTCATATGATATTTTTTAATTTTAAAAATATATCTTGTATTTAAAAATATATTTTTTTAATATATATTATTGAATTTAAATTTGAAATTATGAATTGAAATAAATATTTTTACAACTTATATTTCTTTTTAAATAAAAATAAGATTATATATATATATATATATTATACATAATTATATATGATTATATAATCAATTTATTATATATTATATATTATTATATAATATATAATTATTATATTACTACATATTAGGTATATAATTATACAATCAATTATACAATCAATTTCTATGTTTGATAGTATTATTTACTAAAATTAATCGATCTATTCATTCATATATAAAAATAAAATTATTTTTTTAAATAATTTTAAATAAATATTCTATTGAATCTAAATGTTCTGATATTTGAAATATTATTCTCTACTCATAATTATCATAAATTAAATTAATTTAATTTAATTTGAAATTCATATTAAACACATATTAAGTAATATTAAAATAAAAAATATAATAAAAACATAATAAAAACACGTAAAAACATAGTAAATATTACAATAAAAATAGTCAATTTTTTTATTATTGGTATTAACTATTCGAACGAAATCAAAATTACAAATTAAAAGATAGCGAAAGTATTACAAGCAAAAATATGATAAATGTACATTAGAAAATTCACAATCATAAAAAAGATAAAAAATGAAAAATTATTTGCACATTCCTTTATATATTAAAAAATTTTAGTAAAAAAGTATCAGAAAAAGATATTCTTAATTTTATAATAAAAATTTTTATATAGTATTAATTTCAATTGTAAATAAACATATTATTTTTTTTAAAATGTTTCTTAATTAAAATAATTTATCTAAAAAAATTTGTTTCATTGTTCTATTTGAAATCTATCTAAAATTTCTATGTAAACAATTTTGTGTTTCTATTAATTCTAATAATAAAAATTTTTTGCATAAAAATATTACTTTATTTTATGAAGATTATATATCATAATAATATAATTCATATTTGTACTTTTAAATTTTTGTTATTTTTCATTTTCTATAAATTTCCATCGTAATTCGAAACAAATTTATGTGTTCTTATGTAATAAATATAGATGATAAATCTATAATTTCGAAAAAGTCTCAAATGAATCTTGCTATAACAATCACAAACTCAATTGATTTGAAGTATATTACAAGATCAATAATTTAACATTTTCAATTCAGTATTATATATGATATATGCAATATTGATTAATAAGACATGCAGAAACATTTAATATTAAATTAATAATATTAAATTTTGACACAGACAAAATATGTAATAAAATACATTTGTAAAAGGTTTTTTTTTTAATGTTAAATAAGGATCTAAAGTAGTGATAGTTCCATAGCTACAAAATTAAAGTAGATTAAAGCTCAATTTAGTTTGAACTCGATTAAGGTTTCGATCGAATTTTCTGCGTACTGTAAAACAGTGGAATGTCTAATTTAAGCAACGTCTACGTCAACGACATCGACAAACTCGATAAAAATACATTAGAAAAGCGAAATAAAGCTATATTAATGAATTTTCTCTTCATTTATTCGTAAATTTTGATAAATTTTATTTCAAATACAAAAGAAAATTTTTTATTTGGAAATTATAATTTAATATAATAATTTGGAAAGTAAACTCACTTTAAAGATCAAAGAAATTGTTTTTAAATTATATTAATTTTTGTAAATATAATGAAAAATAATTGATATTATAATACTAGCTTGAATTTTGAATAAATTTAAATATTTTACAAAAACAAGCTTGAATAACAAATTTTGTTACAAATAACAAATAACAAATAATTATTACAATAACAAATAATTTATTACAATTAACAAATAATTGTTACAATCAAAAATTACTTCAACGATTATTTTATAAAATATTTATTTAAACAAAATTTTAAACATAATATATTATTTTATTTTAAAAAGAAATAATGAAATAATTTAAAGAAAAATGTTCTTATTTAAATATATCAATATATGATAATTTGAAATTATTGAATAAAATGAAGAAAATTCTTTATTCAAATAAATATTTGTTTATATATTTTATTAAAATAAATTTCAAATTTGTGAAAATGAATTTCAAATTTTTTTATCTTTATAATTATCGTAAATTTTTATATGGATTTATATTAAGATATCCCATAATTTTCTTTCGTATCACGCTAGGAATGATTTTGATCAATTATTTTTATACGAACATGCTTAGGCTTATCTATTAGCCGTTTATGCATCAGTTTCAATCGTCCCAGAGTTTTAAAGTACTCTTTTCGTTGGTGACACATTCTCTTTTAAAACTTTTTTCTCTTTTAAATACCGTTCAATATGGATAACCAAAGGAAGCATTTACGATATATTTTATTATTATATGTTATATTTTATTACTAAAAAAAATGATAATGTAAATGATACTGCACAGATTTCTATTGTTTATGGAAGTGCTGAAATTATTACAACTATTCGAAATTGGTTTAAGAGATTTAGAACTGGCAATTTTGATTTGAAAAATTAAGATTATAGCAACGACGAATACGGACTTTATTTTAAGACTATGCTCGTTGAAAATCCGCGATATAATATGCGCGAGATATCACTAACATTTCCAGAAAAACGATAGATAATCATTGACCAAGATGGGATATGTCAATCGATGTGAAGTTTTGGATTCCACAGCTATTGACGGTTATCGATTTTATGAATTGCGTTCCAACGACGTGAAAGAGATCTTTTCTTAAAAAGGTTTGTTACTGAAGACGAGATTTGAATTTTGTATCAAAATATGCATCGAAAATGTGTTTGATTTAAGGACAATAGACCTTTAATTGTCACGAAGTCTGGACTTTACCTGAAAAAAGTTCTTTTATTCATTTGATAGGATTGGAAAAGTAGTAGTTTACTATGAGTTACTTTCTCAAAATGAAATTATCAATTTTGTGAAATATTGCAATCAGCTTGATAAATTGAAAGACGCCATAGCAGAAAAACGGCCAAAATCGCAATGCAAAACCTCATATTGCATTGATTGTAAGAGAAAAATAATTTCATTGGGACATTCTATCGCATCTTCTGTACTCTTTGTTATATTCGACTATTACTTGTTCTTGCTATTAAAAAATTTCCTCCATGATAAACGGTTCCAATTCGTAAGCGAAATAAAAACGCATTTCGAGCAATATTTTGTAAATAAATCCCAACAATTTTAGAAAAAGAGAATAATGATGGTTCCTGAGAGATAGAAGAAAATGATAGAGCAGAACAGTTCATATATAAATAATAATCAATAAATTAATCTTAAACAACAAATATCTCAAAAATGTCTCAAAAAAAAAAATAAAGAAACTTATGAGTAACATTTAATATTTTTATTATATCATTTTAATTTTAATTATCGATATACATTAAAGTTTTCACATTAATTTAATTTTCGTCAAAATAAAAGAAATTTATTGGCGAGAATAACCATCGCTTTGCTTTAATTGTTCTTTTCTAAAATTATGTTATTAACTTCTGATTATCTCTTTCGCAATAATTTCTTTATTAAGATTGGACAAGTTTTTTATCAATTTCTATCTGCTTAACAATCAATAATTTTAATTTTGAAAACTTTGATGAACTTAATAAACTTAAATTAAAATAAACTTTACATCATGTAAAATTCTTATTTTATTTATTGGAAATAATTTCATAATTTAAAATGCTTTATTAAATGCAGCATAAAAGCAGCATATTAGATTTTATTTTCTTAAATAATATTTTATATTAATTATTAGAAAAGAGAAAAAATGAAAAGATAAAATTAAAATTAAATTTAGATAATAAAATAATTTATTCAAAATATCTTTTTTTGAAAAATAAATAAATGAAATAAATATTTAAATTATTTTATATTTTAAAATAAAATAAATCTAGAAGAAAATATAATTTTAATGTAGATCATAACCGATTAGGAAAAAATTATTCAAAAGATAATAATTAAAATATTTAATTATTAAATATTTAAAAATTGGAATATTTTAAAAAAATATGTTCTTTTTTTAAATCTTAAACATTTTATTAATTAAATTTCACAATATGATTTCAATCAATTCAAAATAAAATGATAAATATTGTAATTTTATTATCAATTTTTAATCATTAACGAATATTGAAATTCGTTCTCTATATTTGACATTTTAACAAACGAATTAAAATTGTTTAAATAACTTAAGAAAATTGCTTTTAAAGATATTGCTTTGTTTGAATTTGCTTTTTGATTTTATCGAAGAAATGTCTGAACTACATCTTAATAATAGTTAAATTAAATTTTAAACTAATCTACTGTTTGACGTTTAGGGTAATTAAAATGGTTTTTTTTTAAATATCTAATTAGAAATTGAATTAAAAAATTTACATTATATAAAAATTAAAAATAAGAATTTTTAATAGATGAAACATGAAATATTATTTAAATCACAAAGAATGCCATGATGATAAAAATTATAAATGTTTACAATTTTTGATTTTTATATAAAAATTAAATGAAATTAATTATAATAATGAACTAAATTATTTATTAAAATTATTAATTAATAATAATAAATTAATAAATATACGATTGGTTATTAATATGATTATAATAAAATTATATAATAGATAAATAAAATTAGATTTAAAAAATATGCATATATATAGTTATGTAATTTATATATGTGTATTAAGGTAAGTTACATATTATTAAAGGGAATTATAAACATATTGTTCGCGTCTAGAATAATAATATTGTAATAGATTGTTAAGTGCATGGACATATGTTGAATGCTCTTTTCTGAGGTGTGAAGAAGCTGATACTTATTAATTATCGATGTATTTTCTTCGCAATGAATGGACTGTATTAGTGTGTATACGCGTCTATATCTGAATCTCTGAATGTTACAATAGATGATTGTATCCAATGGTCAGATCACGGTGCATAATTATAAATAAACTATATTGTCATATTCGAAGGTTAGACTATGAAAGTAGATTATGTTCACAATGAACATGATCTATTTTAATTTGATCTTTTTTAAGTTACAATAAGTAATCGATGTTCAGAAAATGATATAATATTAGAACAAATCTAATTATTTAATTGTCGTATTCCATAATTAGATTATGACGTGTTTACAATGAAGTCAGTGCTCTCAAAAATTCTTTCGTAGTTCAATTGGAAGGTACAATTCCAGGTACGATAATAACTATTAATATAGGCGGTCACTGCCTAACTCGCGACTTTCTTAAGTTAAAAGAAAGAAGAATGATTGAGTTAGCTGGAGTCTCATTTTTGGAATCGGGCTCAGCTCCGGTTGAAATATGTCAAAAATATATAATAAATTGTCGATTAAATTCTCAAAAATGATAGTTTTTTTAGGTAATATCATCCTTTGTTTAGCTTTAATAGAGGTCTACGAGCGATAATAAGAAAAGGGATTCTATAAGGAATTTCTTTGAATAAACTATTTATAAATCTGGCGAGCAATAAGTACGAACACATATAACATAAATTTAACTTGTATTATGTATATTATGTTTATTCTGTTGCTGTAAACTATAAAATTATCTTTAACAAATTTAAAACATTATGTAATCTCGAGTGTAAACAAATAATAAACATTCTTGATAGAATGTTTTATTATTCATGAAATAATACAAAAAAAAGAGAAAATTTAAAAAACTAATCTTAAATAGAATATAGGAATTCAGGAATGCAGAAATAAAACAAGTAGGATTTTTCTATTTAGAAATGTTAGTTTGTCAGTGTCTAATTTTTTCCCCATTTTCTTTTCATCCTCTTTTTGTTTCTTGATATTGACAAAGTCGTCATCTATCGAAAAGCTGTCAAAAATATGATATTCAATATTGTGAAATTATTTAACAAGATTTAAAAGTTATTTAGAATTATAAGTGATAATCAAAATTCAGAATTGAATTTATACATGATGTTTCTAATAACAAATGATTTCTGACAACGGGAAAAATTTAATTAAGTAGTTCTTTGAAATTCAATTATCATTAGATTTCCATAGAAATTTTACATATATATTTTTTAGGCAATATTATATGATTAATATGATTAACATTAATATATATTAATGTTAAAAATGTTTTTTCACTATTTAATTATTATTTTATGCAGTTTTAGTGCAATTTACATTATTTACGATTGTCAAAAAATATTTTATTTTAATGATAAAAAATATACAAATTTTATTGATAAATGATAATGATGATAAAAAAATGATTTATTTTAATATCGAAATCGTCTTGGCTAATTTAAATATCTTATTTTATTTTATTTAAATATATTATTTTTTTTATTTTATAAAAACTTTGCAAAAAATTCAAAGAATATATAAGAACATATTATATATTATATTTTTATTAATTCCAATATTAGATTTAAATTACATTATATAATTATATAATTACATTTTATTAAATTACATTTTAATTCTTGTTTGATTTCCATACTATTTTTTGTAATACGAAGATTTAAAAATTAAAAATTATTATAATATGAGTTAGAAATTTAGTTAAAATAAAAACAACTCATTCAAACTTCGTTCTTGAGCAGTAAATGCTTGCTAGATTTATGATCTGCTTATTCGGAGAAATTTCTCGCATGAAAACTTTTTCCATTATTATCGGTCACCGGTCTTCCATTAAGTCTAAATAAAGAATAATGTTTAGACTATTTTTAAAAAGACTTTGGCTTTTATTTTCAATTGTACATTTTTTAATATACTTTAGTTAGAGTTGAATATGATACTAAGGATAACATATTTTAAATACAGCTTTAAATACACTAACCAATCTCATTTTATTTTCCTTCAGGAAAATTTATAATAAATCAATTTCTAATTATCATTATATTTTTATATGATGCTGATCATCAGCTTATAATAATTCAAAGAATTTTCTTTTAGCTTGGGAATATTGCAAGACAAGATGTTGACTGTGATCTTATTAATTATTATCGTGTTTCTCGGTGCTCTTAATTGGATTATGTAATAATGTGCGGATAGTGTTTAAAATTATTCAAAAAAATTCATAAAATAATTTATATCATTAAATATTTATTATATCTATATTTATAATTATTAAATTGTTAAGGTTTAAATCAAATGTCTCATTATATGAATATTTATATTATTATTGAATTATATTATATATGAATATTATATTTTTAATAGTTTATAATTTTTAAATAATTAAATTTATATATATTTATGTAATATTATTATTTTTATCTGTTTGTTTATTATTTTTATTTGTTTCTAATTTTATATGTATTCATATATTCGATTATTTTATATTTTTACAAACGAACAGATTAGAATTTATGATATAATCAAGTTAACTAAATTTTTGATAATTGCTAGATAATAAAATAATTTTTTATTGTTATTCCAATAATCATCTTCCAGATTCCAGAAATTACTGATTCATATTATTTTCTCTATAATTATTTGTTTCAATATTGTTATTTTCTTAATAAAATTTTCAACCTAAAAATAATTCTTTCGATTCTTTCAATTTCTTTAACATAAAAAAATCCTTTTATTTTGATGAGAATTTTTTAAAAGATAGAAATACTTTAGCTTCTATTTTCCAAAAATGTCAAAATCTTTTTTCATTCAACAATGCTGGATTATTATTTCGCCGGATTAATAAGAATCTTCTTAATTTGGTAAAAACTAACAAAAACTAACAAAAAACTAAGAAAAAAATCGTAAATTGAATAAAAATTCATTGAATATTAAATCAGATTTTCTTTCTTTCTATTTATTCAATCAAGTAATAAAAGTCTACGAATATGAAGAAATATTTTTCGTTATTAAATGAATATGATATGAATCATTATATTCATAAGCTAACGTATTCATATAAATATGTGTATAAGATAATTTATTATAAAAACATGAATTTTTACAGATTAAAACCAACATTGTTGAATATCTTAAATATAAGTCAATAAATAAATTATATTCATCTTTAATATTTGTTTTGAAAGAATATATGTTTATTGGCTGATGATTATACATAGTATTAGAATTGATATAATAAATTTCAATTTGATTGTATATTATATTTATAATAATAACGAAGAATTAGTATAATAAATTTTCTTCTATTTATTATTTATTTTTTAAAAATGTTTTTTTCTTTCATTTATAAATTAATGATGGAGCATAAGTATTTATGAAAGGAGCAATATAATAGATTAAAATAACATTGGAAGTTAATTGAATTTTTTTTAAATATAATTTTACATAAACATTATAATCTTATTTGTTTCAATTTTTCTACATAAATTTAATATTAAATTTCCTATATGTGCCATGCATAAATATAATAGAAATATCGGAAACCTAATTTATTCAATTACTAAACTAAAAAAATACATATTTCATGTTATTGTTTTCGAAAAAATATATGGTTAAATATAATAATAAATTAAACAATAAATTAAAAATAATAATACTTCGTAAAACATTTTGAGAAAAATTCTTTTAAATTACAAATAAAATTAATTATCTGTAGTCATTATGATGAGTATCTTATTAATCATGAATATATTATAATATAATTAGAAAGAAATATAATTTGTTCTAGAAAAATTCACAATTTATAAGATAATTATAATATTTCATATTCAATATATATATCATTTATGTTATTTTTCCACTATATTTAATTTTTCCACTACATTTAGTTTTTAAATTTGTCATGAATTTTTCTTTTTTCCTAAATAAAAATATTTGAAACTATTCCAACTCAGTTAAATATGTTTTAATAAATATTTTATATTTTCTAATTCAGTTTTATTATGATGAAAAGAAAAAAAATCGATTTATAAAATATTTCTAAAAATTATAGAGAATATGAGAGGATTGATAGAAATATGTTGGTTGTGATGACGATTAAATTTGGAAAAATATGGTTTAATAAGTTATATAAATGTAGTTAATCAATTAATTTAATATATGATATAACATGATGTTATGCACCATTAGCATTAGCTAATGCTACTACACAATACTACGATAGATAGCAATTTTAACTCAATAATTGCACCGCATGGATGCACTATTGGCTCGTGTAGATCCTTAACCCGAATACTGGCCATTGCCATTAAGCGACCGCAAAGTGTAATTCTCGTTAGCATTAATTCTGCTATCAATATAACTATTGAACTAAGAAAATTGTTCTTTCAATTTTTTTCAAATTTATAAAAAATGGCTGGATCATAATTTATTTTGTATCTATAATTTTAATCCTATTATTCTGATTAAGATATTATTATTTATTAAACTGCATTATCGGTTTGATCGGTTTAACATCGTTTTTATTACATAATAATTGTTATAGAAAATATGTTTGATAAAAAAAATTTATTATTGGAATTAAAAAATGATCTGCATTATATATAAAAATAAAAGAATATTTTAATGATAACATAAAAACTTAGTATAAAATTAGAATACAAAAATTTTTGTTTTAATAAATCAATTCAATATCTTAAGACAAATAAGATTTTTTTTTATATAGCATAATATATAGAAAAATCATAAACAAGACGAATATTGAAAGCAATTAGTATCAAAAGTATTAATATAAATAAATGTTATTTAGCTTTTTTCTTTGATCAAATAATTAATTATAAATCATCTTGCATTTTATATCATATTTTTTAAAGTTAAAATATATGATAATTTTGAATTCTATTTATTGTTCAATTTAATTATTTCAATATTATCCTTTTCACGAATATTTTTTCAATTACAAAAAAATTTAAAAAGAATCGACAATAAAAAATTCGTTTTTAAAATATGCAGCCAGTCGATAAAAAGATTCTGGAATGAAAATTTGAAGCGTTCTATCTTTCTTGATAGAAACGCAATTTTCGCAAATGCAAGAAATCGTGTGGAAGAAGCGACATGTAGTGAAAATTTTTCCAAGCGTTGCACTATCTCTTTATAGGTATCATGTTTGCTGTCAATCAAAGCGTGTCTATGCATAAACGACGTGAAAGCTTCAACATTGAGACAAAGAAAAAGAGTATAAAAAGAAAACTGAAAAAACAAAATATTGTTTTCGTTTAAAATTTTAAAATATTGTATTGAAGTTTGTTTATTGTTGATTCAATATGATTCAATAATTATCACCGATATAATTATCAATTCATATTAAATGTCTGCATTAAATACGTGCAATTAAACAATAGAGAAGCAAATAATAATATATACACTGTTAATTAATGAATATTACAAAGGTAATGAAATATATTTACATATCGCGATTTTGATAGAAGAAATTTTTTATTTTCAACTTTTTAAAAAGCGGAAGATATATTTTATCTAATTTTTCTAATTGATTTTTAATGTGTGATAATTGCACGATAATTCGATTTTTTTCTATAACAATATATAATTCTAAAAATATCTTGTATTTTTATTTTATTTATTAAATTATTTTTTATAAATTTTCTAAATTTAATTTTGAATTTTCATTCAATTTTGAAAATTTTTTATTCTATTTAGAATATTTATATTTCAATATTTAATAAATTGATAAAAATATCAATTTATTAAATTATGCACAATTTAAGATAAAAATAGAATGACATCATTGTAATCTGTCACATCATTATGATCTGAACTGTATTTAGCTAGATATTGTGATTCAAACTATAGAACTATAGAACTTCATATATAATACATTTTCATAATATGTAATCATATATAATGGTATAGAATTCTCTAAATGTATGATCCTTTTGAATTAAATTTATGACAATAGTAGTTGAAAATTAAATATTAGTTAAATATTAGTTAAATAGTCATTGATATATAATAATAAATAGATGATAGTTTGGAAAATGGTTTTGTGCTATAGAATTTTGATTCTACTCTGTGAAACGTTGATAAATATTCGAGATAGTACTTTTCAAATAATTTCCATTATATTTCAAATTTGAATTCAAATTTTATATTTTTATAAATTGTTGCCGTATATGATATTCAAAGAAAATTTGTTTCCTGCGTTGACGATTATAGATACGTAATCAAATTAACGATCATGGAGAAGGATGAATTGAATAAATGCTATATATTATAATTTAGAATATTGTTTATTTAATTTCTGATACTTATGATATAATTTTTTTGATATGAATTGAATTCTTTTATTTCTAAATTCGAAAAATTTGGCATGGATTTTTAAAAAAATTTTTAAAGATTTCTTGTTCTTTCTTACATTATACTTTCAACGTGTTATTATTTCTAGAAAAATTTTAATTTTTGGACTTTATATGAATTGTAGAATTCTCAAAGTTTATAATAAAATCTATTGAACGACGAAAAATAACTGTAAATAACTCAAAAATACACAAGAAAACATATATCATTTTAGGTTAAGATCTGATGGATAAAATTTTATTTTTCTTTATTTGAAAATAACATTAAATTTTTAATTATATCGTAAATCTTGCCTTAGAAAGAATTTAGATAAATATTTATATAATATCTTTATATAATAATTTAAACGCAAATTAATTATAAAAATTTAAATTTTTTGTTAAATATATTTTCACTTAAATTTTATAAAATCATATGATATTGTTATTTATTAGTTTTAAAATTTAAAATAAAATTCGAATTTTATTATTACATTATTATATAAATATTATTATTAATTAGTTATTATTAATTATTAATATTTAATATTATATTGTTATTAGTATTATGTTAATAAATAAGACTCATAATGTATTATATCGTAATACTAATATTAATATTATATAACATTGACAATAGAAGATTTATTCACTTATTAAAAATTTATATATATTTATATGTTATATACAAAAATACAGAATGCATGTAATATAAAAAAAGATATAAGATATTCAAATTATAATATTTAATTATAATATTAATAATGAAAGAAAAAACAAATCATTATTTTATTTTCAGGGTTTTTTCCATTTTTTATATTCATAAAAATTTTAAATCTTTAAATTTAAATTTAAATTTACATAACACCATAATCTAAGTATTATTAATATTATTATATTATTTTTATCTATCTATCTATATATATATTACATACACACACACACAGTGTAAAATATTATACTATTCTATACTATACATATATTATAGTATATAATAATCGTAATTAAAGAATGTATTTAAATATTATATTTAAAATAAATAATTTAATTCTTTATCTTAAATATTAGAATTACTTGATTTTTCTTTGTTTATTATCATCGTTGTTATTTATTAATAGTAAAATGAAAAAAAAGAAGACAGAAAAATGTTTTTTAAAAACAACAAATATTATGTCTCAAGATCATCTAAAAAATAGTCTGAGAAGATAATTATGGTCATTATTTTTTAAAAAATACATCTACATACATTGTTATAAAAAAAAATTTTTTAAAAAAAATTTCAAAATCAGTTATTTTTTGTTACGTATAATCGTTTTATATAACTTTATGAATTTCATAGTCGTTCATCGAAAGATGAAAATTAGAAGAACTAGTATTTGCTTGAGGATGATAAGTTCAATATCTTCTTTCTTTTCGATTTAGTAGTTTTTCAAAATGAAATATTTCTTTCTTTACGAACAGTGCGTTTCACTTAACTTTATCGTCTCAACTTCCGGAAATACGATGATCCCTTTTTTGAGAGACAAATATTGACAAGATCTTCTCTCTTTTCTTCTTTTTATTTCTGTTTCATTTTTTTTTCTTTGAAGACAGAAATATAAATTAAATTAGAGTTTATTAATTTGATATTAAGATGAAAATGATGTAGTATGTAAACAAATATGCAATATTATTTTTAAATTTATAATAATTTAATATCCAAGAAATATATTTTGGTACATTTTTGATTAATGGCAATTTTAAAGATATTTATTTTATATAATTTTATTATTATTATTATTTTATATAAAAACCAATATTTATTTTATAATAAAACTTCAAAACAAAAATATGATTATATTTTTTTATAAATTTTTTTATCTTAAATTTTCAAGAAGAAATTTGTAAAATAAAAATTTATAATAATATTAAATTTTTTAAAATAAAAGATTGTATTTGAATATATTAAAAAATTCGACAAATAGTTTTCGAGATAAAAATTTAATAATGAAGTTTAGGCAAATTTGTTTCATAAACTTGAATCAACAAAAATTGCAAAATAAAGGTCTATATTTATTTAATTGTAATTAGCAAAATGATCATTTAAATTCCTTTCTCTTTCAATTTCATATTGATTTCATTACATTTGAGTTTAAAAATCTCTGATATCGAAATAAAAAAGTGATCAATCAATGTAAATGAAACATTTTCATAATAATAGAGTATTCATTTCATGTAGTAATATGTGTTTTTATTATTGAAAAAATAAATGCATAAAAGTTATAAACAATATGAGTTTCATTGTAATTCAAAAAATATAAATATATTAGCTTGTGATATAAGTATATTAAATAAAATATAAGTATATTAGCTAGTGTACCGAGATGCATATTCGTTCTGAGTTATTTAGTCGAAAATTCGTGTTTAAGTTTATGCTATAATAAATTTTGCTCCATGGCTATAAAAATATATTAGTAAGCTTTCTTATGTCTTATAATAGCATGAAACGCGAACAGGAAATAGCTCGTAACATATTGATTATAACAATGAATTCGCGACTTTCATGAGTATTTAAGAAAAAAATATAAAAATGCAAAAATATATGAGAATTCTTTTATTTTGATGATTTCTTTTTTTCTTTTAATTTTTAAAAATATATTTATCCTTTTATATTTTTAATATATTATTTTTTAAAAAATGTGTATCATACATTTTTTTTACAATAAAATATCATGTTTTTAATATTTATAATAAATACGGAAAAACATTGATATTTCTTGGTATTGATCATAGTATATTAATACTTTTTTCAAAATGAATTTTTAAATTTATTGAAGTTATTTATCATATTAAAATATTAATAAAGATAAAAAAAGTTGTATTATGATAATATTTTTTTTAAATTTCAGTTTAAGTATATTATTATTAATAATAATTTATTATTTCAATTTAATTTTGAAAAATTATTCTAATTGCTTTTTTTATTTCATTTTAATGTAATAAAGAGAATAAATAATAAAATATCGATTATATTTTCTTTCTATCAAAAAAATATAATCACATAAAAAATAAGATTTCTATTTTTAACAAAAAGTAATGAGATGTGATGAAGTGAAACATGATTTGATTCAAAAAAGATTTCGTTATAGGAAATAAATATGTAATATATAACATAATGATTATTTTCTTAAAACTAGTAAGTAGTTTCTCCATAAAATTATAAAAAATATTACACTATATGAGATCTCTCATATTTTTTAAAAATAATAATAAATAATAATAAATATTTTATAATATAATTTTTATATAGCATATATATTTTAAATTTTATATATGCAGTTTTTTCTCGTTTCAATTATTTAATTTAATTAAAAAATATATACAAAATTTTTTCAGTATAATAAAATAATTTTAAATAATTATACATTTTATATATATTAATTTTCAAAATTTTACAAGATTAATTATTCTTATCTTTAATTAATTATTATTATCTTTTAATTTAAAATATATCAAAGATTTCTTAATTAATTTTTATATCAATTTCTTTGAAATACGTATTTACATATAACTAAAAATTATAAAGAATTATTTTTTAATATTTTTTTTGTTGTTAATAATATTTTAGTTTTCTAATATGAATATTTTATTTTTAAAAAATATTTAAATGCATTCTAAAGAATTTTTAAATTTTATATAAGAATAATATTTAATTCAATTTTCAATTATAATTCCTTTTAATTCAAGAAAATGTATTCATTTCTTAGAATTCATTAAATTAAAGCTCGAATATTCGAATTTTCGAATATAAATTGATGTAATTTTAATTCAACGATTTTTCAATATTATGTTAATAAATAATAATCTGCTATAAATTCATCACGTTAAAAATATAAATTATATAATAATTCGTTGTAGGATTTGTAGGATCTTTTTCAAACGCTTTTTATTTATAATAATATAGTTCAATCTTGCATGTATAAAGACTTCTATAAATATGATTGTTATTATTTTTAATTAATGCATTTTTTTTGCATTTCATCACTGATTATTAATAAGAGAAGTTTTATATTACTAAAGAATGTACATAGCTGATTAAAAATGATGAATGAATTTTTTTCTCTTTATATTATTTTCACATTTTTTATACTCTACTTTTCTTTATGTTTTTTTGTATCTTTTTTACTTTTATCTTTTATTTTTGGATTGAAATATAACGAGTTCTTGGATTTATATTGAATTTTAAAGATGAGAACTGAATTAAGATGTCATATTGGATTTTATGAATTGTTCAATTTTATTGTAATATATAAAATATGTCGAATTGTTTAAAAATATAATCATTGAAAAATCTAGTAATACATATAATTTAAAACAAAATATTTTAATTTAATAAGAAACTTGATCAAGTCTTTTTTAAAATATTAAAGAAGTAAAAAATACTATATTTATTTAAATTTTATAAATGTCTTGTGTAATTCTAAACAATTATTAATTGTTTCTTAAGTTATAATATATATTCATATAGTCGATCTCATCTTCTTCTTTAAAATTTTTTAAATTTAAATTATACACTTATTTTTTGAAAAATGATTGTAATTTAAAATTCTGGAAAAAATTAAAATACATTTTGAACTAATTATAATGTTTCGCTTTCAAATAAATATATTAATTTTAATATATAAATATTATAAATAGTATATATTATTAGTTTATATAATATTTATAAATAGTATTAAAAAATTGTTTGAAATATTTTTGAATATACAAACAAACATATATACAAAAAATATATATATGTAATTTTTTTTTCTATTGTATTGTATAATATATGTATTATGTTATTTCGACTTGAAGCATTTTTAATATAGAAATTTAATGTAAATTTAATTGAAAATAAGATATTAACTGTATAATATGAAGAATATTTTCTTTAAAATTTGAATATGGATACAATTAAAAATAACAGAATATTTTTTGATTTTTCTTTAAGATTGATATTTGTTTCATTGACAAAAACAAAGCGAAATATAAAAGAATAAAATGTATAAGAATATAAAAGACATTATAAAGATAATATAAAGATAATATAAGAATAAATTTAAAGAAAAATATAAAAGAAATATTGTTTATTTAGAAAGAAAATATCAATTAAATATAAATTCCAATATGAAAATATTTGAGACGTAAACATAATAATCAACGAAATTTTTACATTATTTTATATTTTTTCATGATATTGAATAATTTATTATTACTATAAATATAAACAAATTTTAATTATAGATAGATAAAAATTTAGAAAAACGTATATTAATATACATAACATTTATATTATTTTATATTAACATTTATTAACATTTATATTAACATTTATATTTCTCTATTTATGAAAACAATTGAAATATAATATAAAATATTTCTTTTTTAATTGAAAAATATGAAAGTTAAACATGAAAGTTAAAAGTACACAAAATTGTATATATAATACGTTCCAGAATAATACATCTATTCACAAAATTAATAAAAGAAAGAATATGTCTTAAAAGAAAAAATATTCCATTCATACAATAGATATCTATCCATTTTGTAGATTTTTCAATTCCACTGAAAAAAACTTTGGAAAATATGACAATCTCCAGTCACAAAATTAAAACTTACAATTTTCAATATTCTAAAAGCTCTTTACTAAAAAATACGAGCTTATAAAGAAATGACATTTAATTAAAAATTTTTAATGATATATATTAATAATTTATATATTGCAATATATAATATTTAATTATTTTTTATTATATTTCCATGATTTCCATGACCAGATAATTTTTCTGAATTTAATTGAAAAATTCAATTGAGAATATTTGGAATTTAGTTAAAACATTTGTTACATTAGTTAAAACATCATATTAACTAATTTAAAAAAAAATAGATATTTAACAAAAATAAAGAATATAATGAAACAATGCATGCGACAAAAAATATATGCTGTAATGAAAATAAAAATAAAAAATAAAAATTATTAATATATAATATGTGTATACTTACCTTGATAATTAAATTTAATTTGATAAAAAAAGAATTTAATAGTTAATAAAAGTTATTACTAAATATCAAATTATTAAATTTTATTCAAAAAAAATATTAGATAATAAAAAGTATTAGAAATTGTAGTTCTAATTTTTTTTTAATTTACAAAGTGTATATAAATATAATAATTAAGGAATTAAAAAATAAAATAAGCTAGCAAGAATTAATTTTATTTTATATTATATTATTTTATATTTATATAAAATTATTACAATAATTACAATAATTACAATACTTATATAATTATATAATTTATATATTTTAATTTTTATATTATTTTATATTATAAATCTAATATTACATCTATATATCAAAATTTTATAATATCAAAATTTATAAATTATTTTTTTTTATAAATTTTTTATAAATTATTTAATGTCATAAGAAAATAATATATAGAATAGTTTACAAATAAATTTTCATTTATCTCAAAAAGAAATATTTTTATTCAATCGACAAATTATTTAGAAATTATTTTAATATGAAGTGTTGAATAAATGTATGGATCTGTTTGAATTTGTTTATTATGCAATTTTATTATAAATACTTGTTTATTATTTAATTTAATTATTATATCTTTATTTTTAATTTAAAAAGAATTTTTAATTTTAAAATAAAATTAAAGAGAATAAAATTAAATAGAATTGATATAAATTAATTGATTTCTATTCCTACATTTTAATATAAATTATACAATCTAGTAATAATAAAACCAATATTGTAATTTCGCAAATTTAAGTTTTAGCACTGATTATTAATACTAATTACTTATACTCTCCTATTATTAATTATTTAGTTGGATTAACATGATAATAGATGATTTGATAACAATCTAATCCAATGAATTCATCTTGTTTGGAAATATTTATAATTTTTTAATTTTTAATAATTTAATTATAAATTTTCAAATTTATAGAAAAATATGAATTTATATTTAATCATAAAATTTTGAAATTTATCGAAAAATATGAAAAATTTTGATTAAATCTATTGAGTTTGTTTTTTATTTATATTGAATTTTTTTCAATTAGAATGAATAAGAAAATTTTATGTCAGAAAATCATCATTTTAAGATCTTTCTTCCTAATATAAATTCAACATATTTTATATATGTATCTTTATATATGTATCTTTATTATATATTATATATTATTATAAACAATAATATATATCTTTATTAATATATATCTTTATTATATATTATTATAAACAATAAAAATAAAAATATATAGTTTAATATACTCTCTTTGAGTAATATTGTGCAAATTTTATTTAACTGATTATTATTTATTAAAAAATTATAAATAATTATTTTTTAAATAAATTTATATTAAGTTTTAATCGAATTTTTTAATTTTAGTCAAGTTTGTAACTTCCCAACGTGGCAATCAGATTAAAATAACTAATCCAAATCTGCAAATCATTAAATCGATTAACAGTTGATGAATTTTTAATTTTAAAATAAAATTAAAGAGAATAGAATTAATTATTAAGAGAATAAAATTGATATAAATTAATTGATGTTAAACAAAAATTTATTTAATTTCTAATATTATAATTTATATTGTATTTGAGTTAGATTACGTTACGTTAATACGTTACGAAATTTTTATTATATAATAATCTAAGCTAAGCTAACTGTTTTTGTTAATAAATAATGATTATTAAATAAAACCTTATATGTAATTTTTTAATCTCAATATTATTTAGTATAATAATCTTGACAATATATTAAAAAAATCATTAAAATCGGAGGATGATACTTTTTTATAAATATTTACTATAAATTATAAAATAACAATTAAAGTAGTCAATTTATAATTTATAATCATTTTTTGTTTTATATGTATTTATGTTATTATTTGTTATTAGTAATCTTAAATAAATTTTATAATTATATAAAATTATAAATTTATAATAAAATGTAATAATAATTTACATTATCATTTACATTGCTATATTAATATAAGATATATAAGGAAATGAATAATTATATTTGTCAGTGATAATATATAATTTCACATTAATGAAATCACATATACAGTGATTGAAATCAAAATGATAATAATTCGTGTATTCTTGAAACATTTATAGCATTAAAATTAGTCATCAAATGTTATAAAGTAAGAAAAAATTATTTTGAAAAGAATAATGCAATAAGTAAAAAAGATTGGTAGAACAAAATGATTAAAAAATGATTAAGATATATGTAAAATACATATGTTATATAAATAATAATATATAATGCATAAATATAAATAAATAATTAAAAAATAATATATATAACATATAAGCATATATATATATATATATATATATATTATATGTATATATAATTTTTTATTTGAATGTATTTGAATATAAGTATTTGTTTGATTATCCAATTATTCTGAACAAAAATGATATATAAACTAGATTCAATTGTTTATTTTGTCAACAACGAATAATATCCAAAATAATAAATGTTGCTTGCTTCAATGAGTAGAATATAGAATATAGAAATATTATGTATAATATTATGCAATGATTTTTGTTTGAACAATGTAAATTCTATTTGTCAAACACATTCTATTTGTCATTTGTCTTAAATGAGGAAATATCTTTATGTATATTTATATTATAGTCAAACAATATTTGAACCAAGAGTTACGATATTACGTTGTTTGTCTTTAACTATTCAAATATTTCACATACCAATTTGAATTATAATCAAATGATTAACTCTCTTCCGGATGTACTTTTGAAATTCAACAAACTATTGTAGTAATAATTGTGATCGAATAGTTTCAATTGTTCATAAATTTTAAGAAGTTTACCTTAAAGCAATGAAGAATCAATTCTATTTATACTATGTTAGTTTGAAACTTATTTGTGTTCGAATTTTCTGAACGACTTAAACATTAAATCGTTATTATCTTTTCTTATATATATTTTTAAAAAATAATTAAATTTTTATATCATTAAGAATTCATTAAGAATTCATTAACTTATACTATTAATGTAAGTTATCAATGATTAAGGAAAAAGAATAGTTAAGTATATATAGTTAATAATTAAATTAGTTAATAATAATTAATTAATAATAAGTTAATAACAATAAATATATAAAAGATTTATTATCGCTGTTTATGATAAATGAATATAAGATTTATGATTTATTTATTCAGGAAAGATCTTCTCCTATTATTGTAGCACTGATTTTTAAAAAATTTTTTTAGAATGATAGGTCTAAGATAATGTTAAAGAAATGCCATTTTTGAGATATTTAAATAATATTTGTAATTAAATGTTTTTTTAAAGATATTTTAATCTGGCTAAAGTGTATATATAAATAAGAATAATATGTTTTAATCCAATGATAACCAACATCATTCTTGACGAGATTACATATACACATACATAAACACATACGAATCAATCTTTAAGCATTATATGTTTTTATGCAATATTCGTTTCAGATCTAATTCGAGAAACTACTTCTTCAGCTTCAGGAATATTATCATTTAGGAGACTAATTCGTGACGTCATTTATTTTATATATTTATATCATTTTTATCGATTTAATTAAATCTTGAAGTTTGGTATATGCGCAAAATTTATTTCGCTTTTCTAACATAAATTGGCATTTTTTATTCATGAGAATTAACTATTCCTATTGTCTACTGAAATGAGATATTTTCGAAAAAATCTATTTGAGAACATAATTTCAAATTAACGAAATCGATATTGTTATTTTTTTTACAAATATAATACGAAATGTAATAATTAAATAATCAATATATTTTGCTTTGTATCAAAACAAATAAAAGACATTAAATTATAAATGTAATATTGCAAACAAAACATTTCCAATTATTATAAATAAATTTTTATAATTTATTATAAATAAATTATTATAAAAATATTTATTATAAAAAAATTATAATATATTTATGATGAAGATATACATAAAAAATGAAAATGGAATTTAATGAAATTCCGTTGTTACAAAATAATTTCTCTTCTCTTCTTTTTCTGTTATAAGGAATAACCAATATTAAATATTGCAAAAAATCAGATGATATATATATATAACAATAAAAGTAATATCAATATAAGTATTTTATATATTATATTTAAACAAAATAGAAATTTTAAAGAAATTAAAATAAAAATTGATATAAAATAGTGTAATTTATAATTATATATTTGCACTAACAATAAGTGAAACGAAATTGAAATATTGTGAATATAAATATATAAATACTTTATCTTATCACTTTCTCATTTCATTTAATATAAAATTAAATATATAACTTGAAAAATAAACTTCAATATATTTTTGCAAGATTTGAAGTATTTTTAGAAGATTTTGATTTAATTTGCAAAATTATCTTTTACATTTTCTAAAAATCTTGTAAAAAACTAACATTTCTTGAATATAATATACAAATAAAACTAATATACGTATTATTCGTGTAAATCTGTATATTTGTCTTAGTCAACAAATTATTTTGAAAATTATGATTATTTTTTTTTAAGAAAATGTATCTTCATCAAATAATATGATAATCTTGTATATTTGTCTTAGTCAACAAATTATTTTGAAAATTATGATTATTTTTTTTTAAGAAAATGAATCTTCATCAAATAATATGATAATCTTGTATATTTGTCTTAGTCAACAAATTATTTTGAAAATTATGATTATTTTTTTTTAAGAAAATGAATCTTCATCAAATAATATGATAATCTTAAGTATCCGTACATTTGAAATATATATAAATGGAAAATCATTTAAAATTTGAAGATGAGTAGATTCAGAATTGCAACGTAGATTGTTATTAGATTTTCAATACAAATGCTAGTTCAATAAGAAAGTTAATATTTTGAAAAGTTTGTATTAAAAATTATCATATTATATATAAAATCAGCTATATTTTATTTTAAAACATTTACATTTTTTTCGAAATTAAAGAAATCGCAAATGTTATATGTTATATATCATATTTTTCATTCTATCTTTTTTGGATAATTTTCAATCTACTAGCAGCTTTTTATTTTTTACAAATTTCTAAAAAATTTTAAAATAATATAAAAAAATTTTAGTTATTTTAGTAGATAGTAATAATTGTTTTTTATTTTATAATAAAATTTTTATAAAAAAGTTAGATATTTAGATGTTAAATTTAAACGATTATATGCTTTTTTTCTTGAAATAAAATCAAGGAAAAAAATTAATAAATATTCAAAAACATTTAAAACTTAACTTGAATTTTTTGATAATAGGAAAATTAGATTTTTAAAAAATTTGATCCAATTCTTAAATTGTATATTTCTGATAATTATAGAAAACAATTTATTTATACTTTACTATATTATACTATATTATAATTATAAAATACAAATGGAACTATAAAATTTAAAAAGTTGATTGAAATAAAATTATACAAAATTATACTGTATAAAAATAAAACATAGATCTGATAGAACACGAAAATTTAACAAATTTTCAATTGTTATATCTATATATAAGAACAGAATTTGTATCTGTCATATTTTTTTATTTTGCATTAATAAAAAATTGAAAATTAAAATCTACAAATTTTTTTATGATTTAAATTACAAAAAATTTGATTAAAATGTAATTATATCAATAGAATACACACACACACGCACACATACACACACACACACACACACACACACACACACACACACACACACACACACACATATCCAATTGTACCTTTTATAAAATTTTCAAATTGAAAGTAAAAATTGAAACTTTTATAGAAAATTAATAAAAGAAATAATTATTATATTATTTGAAAATTAGTTTTATTTAAAACTGTAGATTTATAAAATTTATTGCTGTAGATTAAATATCAAATTAATAAAAATTAAATAAGTATAAATAGAATAAATTATATATTAAATTATATTGTAACGCATCTATTAATAAATGTCAAAATCTTAAATATTCAATTATTAAATATCACAATTTTTTATTAACTAATTTATTTTTCGACAAACTATAAAATAAGCATTATCGTTAGAAAAATATTAAATTCTTATCGATAATTTATTACATATATTTATAAAATAAAATTTTCTAAATAAGATCCGCTTCTGAATTAACTATGATTTTTTCATTTCTTTCGCTTTTCAATTTGGCATTATTTTTTATCATTCTTAACATAAAATCCATTTAATGTTCATTTGGGCATATTACGAATTAATTTAAACGCATCCGATTAAAAATATTTTTTATTAAAAGATAAGAAACATTAAGAAAATAGAAATAAAATTAATAAAAATAAAGAAAGAAGAAGGAATAATAAAATATTTACGAATAAAAAAAATCATGATAGAATAAAAATTTAAATTAAATTTAATTTAAATTAAATGTGATAAGATAAAGATAGCAATAATATATAAAAGAATTAAATTTTGATTTTAAAAATAAATAATTCTTGATATTCTTCATATTATTAGTATTTTTTAAATAATTCAAAATAGTTATATTTAAATAATAGTATAAAAAAGTATAAAAAAGTATAAAAGTATAAAAAAAATATACATAAATTCATAAAAAATAATATATATAATTATCTTGTTTCTAATATTTAATTATGAAAACATAAATATAAACATAAACATAAATAAATATTATAAAGACATTTAATATATCCCAAAAAATTCAATTCAGAGAAACTTCTCTTTCGTCTTACTAACAGAAAAATCTTTTTTTTTTTTTGATTATTAATTCTTTAATATCCACAATTAAAGAAATAAAGAATAAAATAATAAGAAAAATATTGCAACAATATAGCAGCAATATCGAAACATAGTATTTTATGAAAACATTATTATATTATAAATTCATTTCTTCTTCTTCAATTTAATTAACCATCGATCTTTTTTCAAAAGAATATGTAAAATTCATTTTTTTGTTAATTATGCTTTAAATATTAGATCAATTGTTTGTAGTATAGAAACTATGATGTAAAAATATGTCAAAATATACAAAAATATCATTTCTATTAAATTATTATATTTATAACTTTTATAATATATATTATGGAGATGTCGCGACACACGCTTCGTGTTTGTACTCTTGTATATGATATATTAAAGTTCGAAAAAAATAACGATTTTGAATTTATAATGTACAAAGTTTTTTATTCATAAAAATTAAGACAACAAATGCTTCCCAAACAATTAAAAAACAAATAAGAATTTTTTGAATTCAAAGTTGATTTGAAGATAAATGTTTGTTAATCTTAATTTAATCAACGTTTAAAATTTTCTGTATATGTTATACAAAAAATAATGACTCTATTGTAAATAAATAAGAATAATTAATATAATATTATGTTTTCAAATTTAGAAAACAATTAAAGATAATTAATACGCAATAGAGAGATAATCAATTTTAATGTTGTAATTAATTATTATTGATTATTAAAAATATGTTATATATATATATATATAATGTTATTATTAATTATTAAAAATAATTTAATATTATTGTTTGAAATATATAAAATAATTCAAAAACAGAATATGATTAATATTATGCATTAAAATAAACATTAACTTTTTATAATAATTTTTTAAAATCGGTAGATTCATTTTAATTTATTTTTTTTTTATTACAGGACTTTTCATTTTTGTTACTAAAAATTTTCATTTAATATTTTTACAAAAATATCTGAATTTTTTATTGAATTTTTTTCTGAAAAAAATTGTATACAAATCTAAAAGTGCCATTATTGCAAACTTTTTCATTTAATATTACATCTAAAATATATTTTGTAACAGAAAGTATTATTTTTCATCAGATTCTGTGCAACTAATTTTTTATTTTACGTATGTCATAATAAATTTCGAAATTTCCAAAATAAAATTGCTAGTATACAAATATAACTCGATATCGTATCATCCATATTAATAATTCTCGTTTCTAAGAGAATTAACCATAATTAACGACGTTTCTCATTCCCAGAAGACATAAACCACGTAATAATTTTAGTTGGTAAATAATGATTTCAATACAATACACGTTTCAATACAAACGGTTTCGCGTTAATAATAACAATATTAACGGAAAGCGGGCCAATATGTCAGCATTGTTAATGATAATAACTGGTCCAGTAATGTTGTGAGTGCGAATACACTTTGTTGATAGAATTTCATGATTAATGGAAAAGCCAATAATCGCGATCGTAGCTTTGAATCGCTAAAAGGTGGTTGTAATTTCTATAGCTAGAATAAGGTTATTGTGTTTCACTTGTCAAATTAATCTGTAATTTATTCGAATGCTGACATCATTTTGCGATAATATACCCAGTTGTCAAATTACAACCCGTTAATAATAATTGATATCATAATTTTTGATTATTTAGTTGATTGACTGGTGAGTATGATGATGATTGACTATAAGGCGTATTCTAATCGCGTTGATATTTATCGATAAATCAATACAGGCCATAACTACCAAATAATTTAACTGATTATCTTTGCAAATTTTGACTATGCTACATTATGATCCAATCATTACAATGAAATGAAATTTTAATAAATTGAAGAATTAAATATAAAATTTTAACTTCAAATATTTATTAGTTTTCAAAATATTAATAAAAATCTCTCGGAATCTATATATCTATATATTGAATGCTGCTTAGTCCATGACAATATATACAATTGTTATTTATTTATCGTTTCTACAGAATGTTTGTTTCATCTAAATACAATTAAATATCTTTTAAAGAAAAAATATTATAAAAAAAATCTTTTTATAAAAATTATTTGGAAATAAATTATTTAGTATTAATAGATTGATATATAAAAGTTAAATAAATATGAACTTTAATAAAACTTGAATAAACAAAATTTTTAGTTTAAAAGATATTTTATAATGAAGTTTGTAAAATTTATCACATATAAGATACATAAGACAAGAAGAATATGAATATTAAAATATCAAGTTGTATATTCCTTCTCTTTCGTTGAATTTATAAACTATTTAAATAATTAAATTTATGAACTATAAATTAATATTTTTTAAATTACAGATTTTTCGACATAAATAATTTAATATTTTTTTATGCTTTAGAAATGAATAACTACATCAATTATTACATTAAACATTATATAATTCTCTTTAAAAAATTTAAATTGATCCTTACACATAAAATTGATCTTTATATATTAATCTATAGAAAAATTGTTTGCATTGTATGATATTCTTATACGCAAAATTTTCTTTTACCAAACAATTTTATAAAAAGCATTTTTTATATAATTTGTATAATATTTTGTTAGTATTTATAATTTTATTTGTATAATTGTTGTATAATTTCTTCCTTAAAAGATATTTCATTACAGGACTTAAATATTTAAAATAATAAAGAATCTATATAAACATAACGTAATAGTGACCAATATCCAAAATAAATAATAGATAAATAATATCACTAAATATAAATATAATATCTATTCACAGCAAGCTTGGATATTCCTTATGGATTTATGTAACGTGAATAATATAAGAAATCATATCATATTTTATCCATATAATATTTATACATCTTTACTTCATTAGCATTATAAAGAATCAATTCGTTATTAGATTATAAAATTATCTGCATTTTTAATATTTGCTAAAATAAAAAATTTGAAAACAACTTCATTTGATTTGATTTTCTTAGTATTATTAATAAATCTCTGAAAAATGAATTAATAATTCTTTTTTCTATAAACAAATGTCAAAGTATTTACTAATTAGATTTCAATAGTTCAAATATAACTTTCAAATTTTCTAAGTAATTCTATTGTAATACTAGTAATTCAATAGTAATTAATAACGAAATATTATTAATAAAATTATTATTATTATTATTATTAAATTAATATGGCAATGAATGAACTCTATTTTAATTTGCCACAAAATGAAACAAAAGAAAAAGTTACGTGAGAAGGCTACGGTCTCGAAAGCAATAAGTAAATTGCCGCTTGAAAAAAGGGAAAGATTATACAAAGCCGTAGAAAGAGAATGACCCACAAAACAAAAACTCGAGGATTAAAATGACGAGAAAGGATAGAAAATGACTGTTGTATCTTTTTCTCACTACCTATTTTTCTGTTCATTTCATTCTCTGGATGTGATCTTGAATGATTCTTTAATACCATGGATTTGTTTCATTGATTTCGGATCGCGATCAACTTTTATTTCAGTTTTTTATCCTCGTTCTATGCCTATTTTCAAAATACTGTTGCCATTCATTATAATAAATGTATCAGTTAAAAAATAATGAATTTTCATTTATATTTCCAGAATACAGTTTTACAATTTAAGTATTTTATTAGCTGTATATTCTTTAAAAATATACAGAGATAAGTTTGCTACACATAGTCGAATAGTATTTCGAAAGAGAATTGAATACGATGTCAAAGACAATGTTTCACATAAGTGTGCATCGCATGCATAACTTTTGATTTGATATTGTTCTGTATCCTTTCACTTGTTTCTAAAATTGAAAAGAATATGCAAGGATATTTATTTCTAATTGATGATGAAATTAAAGCACCAATGTCCTTTTTTATCAATATTAAATTGATAGAATTTTTTAATAGAATGAAAAAAATTGTCAAGCATTGGAAAAAATTTATTGAAATAAATTGTGATTATGTTGAAAAATAAATAGTATTCTAGCTAAATAATCATATTTTCATTTCTCTTTTTTATTTCAATAGTTGCTTTTCTAAATTCTAAACAGACGAAATTTTCATTATTTTTTGTTTTGTTTTGTTTTATTTTACGCGATTCGTTTAATTTGCGAATTTTCGATTAACATCGAATTTTACATTCTTAAACAATGAGATATTTGTCTTATATTTGCTGATTCTTTTCTGGAGAATTCCTTATGAAAGAATTTTATCTTTAACTTTTGTTTTTAGTTCTTAATATTAAGAGAAATTTAGATTATTGGAGATTATTAGGAAAAATGAATAAATGTGTTTCAGATAATATATTTTTTTTTGTATCATTTCATATAATATATAATCGAAATCAAAAGAAAATATTTATTGTATTCTGAGATTAGTCCTTCTATGTTAATTATTTTAATTAAATACATTATTTTAAAAAAATAATGTAATAATAATAATAATAAAATTAATATTCAATTATTTCTTGGAAAATAATTTACAAAATTTTTTATGAATTATTTTATAGATCTATATAAATTAATAAAAAAGATTTTAAAAATAATTTAATAGAAAAATATTTATCTTTTCTTTCAAATAAAATGATAATTACATATTCAATTATTGAAATATGTATAATATATAATAAGAAATAATTGCGTAAATTACATTTCTATTTTTTTTTGTTCACATTAAATACAAAAGGATAAAATAGCTTTAAAAATTCTACAATTATCTTATAATTATTACAAATATTTAGAAATATATTATATTTATTATAAGATTATTTTAATATTTAGTTATTCCAAATAAAATAACTAAATTCTTAATTCTTTAAATTTTTTTTTTATCTTTATTTAAAAATAATTTATATATTATTAATATATAAAATATAAATATTTTATATATTAATATATAAAATAATTTTGTATATCTTTGAAAATATTTTATCCATTAAAAATCGATTAAAAAAATTACCAAGTTTATTTTAGTATTTATTTTTGAATATCAGAACTATAATAATGTAATATAATAATATAATAATAATAATAATAATATAATTCCAAACTATATAATCAAATCCCATAAAAGATAATTAAATGATTATGATTAATTATTAGTGATAAGTATAATTACCAGCGATTAATATAAAAATGACACATTTGTTCTTGTATATGCAGAATGGTCGTCTTGCTGCGAAATCCATATAAAAGAAAAACGTATATTCTTAATTATATTTTTTTCTATATTATTCTCAAATATATTTTCAATTAATACATAGTATGAAAAGAAAGTTGAAATTCCTATTTTCTCAGTTAATATTTCCATAGCTGCTTTAATAATATTAATCTTTTTTTTTTCTTTTTGATTTTGAATAGAAAAGATATTGACAAGCAATTAAATTAATGTACTTTATATAAAAAGAAAAATTATTCCTTCCTAAAGAAATATGTCAGAATGAACAAACAAGATTTTATTATTTTATAGATATTAATTTCAAAAATTTTTTACATTATTAAACATAATTAAATTTATTTTTTAAATGGATGAATTTCATCGAAGATTTTATAATTTTATTTTGTTTCCAAGTATTTTGATATATTTTAATTAAACATGAATTTTTAAAAATACTGTATTTCTGATATAAAAAACTTGATAAATTAATAATAAATATATATAGTTTTTTAATATACAATATTCAATTTATTTTTTGTAATTATCAATATGTTCTTTCGCTATTCGAAATAATATATCTAATTTTATGACTTAACAACATTTTTGGTCAACAACTTGAATATTGAATTGTTTAAAAGTCACAAAATAATTATCGATTTTTATTCTATTTCTATATTGATTGAATTATTTTGAAATTATAATTTTTTAATAATAATGTCTCTATCTCTGATAATTATTCTGAAATTATTTTCTAAAAACATTTATCCATTACTATAGAGAAGTAAATTCATTTAATATCTATGCAAAAATAGAATTCTCTCAATTATTTTACAAATATATTTACAAATATAAAATAATGTTTGTAAAAATGATTAGGACTTCATGACAAAAGTTCAGAAGATTGCAAAAGTTTCATTCGATCGATACGGAATAATATTCAAATTTCGAAAACTATGAAAGATTTTATCAAACAGATATAACATTTATTAGAAATTATAATTATGGATTATTTATTCTCCAAGATCGAAGATTACATGATATTTTAAAATGATATTGTAAAATGCAATAAAATCTAGAAATTTTTTATTATTCCTAATTTTTTTATAATTTTTTTATATATAATATATAATATAATAAGTTTAAAATATTGACAAATGATTTTTAGAAAATTAAATATATATATATTTAATTTAATATAATATAGAAGATATATTACAAACATAGAAGAAAGAGGAAAACTTAAAAGTTATGTATGAGATAAGTAAATATTTCCAAAGTTTAGAATAAATAATTAGAATAAAATTAATAATTTCTTAAATATAGTACATATAATAGTTAGATTGATAATAAATTTAAGACAAAAAATATTAGAAACAAAAATTTTATTTGAATTGTCATATATCTATCTCTTTTATCATATAAAGAAGAATTTTTTTTCTAAGTGGCGCGAGTTCTTTTTTATTCTACTGTTCTCTCAAATAACTACAATTATAAGTTACGATGTTTATTTATAATTAAAAATTCTAATAGAATTTCTATTTGTTTTCACTAGAACTCATATAAAACACCAATTCTTGAAACACTTTCTTAATTATCTTTTCTATCAATAAATCCTTTAATTTTAATTTTAAATATTTTGATAATTAAGACCTGTTAGATTTGAAAGCATTATATCTTTATTATCAAATCCAACATAATAAATGTTATTATTTTAATTAATTTAAAATATTAGAATATTAAGATAAAATATTGACTAATAAATAAATAATATTCGAACAAATAGAACTGTACAATATTTTACATAAATATATAAATGAATGTTAAATAAAAAAAGAAAAAATATGAGATAAGAGATACATTATCATTTTATTATCTCATGTCTAACTATAATATTTTCTATGAATTTTATTGATGACATGATTCTATTCTATTAAAAGATTAATAGATGATTTTTTTATTAAAAGATTAATAAAAATCAGAACAATAAATTTTTCAATTAATAAAAAAAAATAAATCAATGTAAGTCAATATTTATTATTATTAAATTATTTCAAGAAATATTCAAAGCATTTCATTTAAACTTTCGAATCTCTAATTAACAATTTTATTTCTCTTTAATTGTTCTGGCGCTTAAAAAATTATCTAAAAGAATCTAATGAGATGTTTCCAAATTATTTGATTTAATTGAGATCGCTGAGATATTATTTGTGCGTATATTAAAAATTCAATGTGATTTATTAGCCATCAGGTAAAAGCGTACAGATAATTTTTATTGAAGGGAACAGTTTTCTGGATCAATACAATCAATTAATAAATCTAATTAGAATACACGTTTTTTTAGATAATTTTACATATGTAACATTAGTATGAAATTATTTCTATGTTTCGATTCATCGTTGTTGTTCTATCGCGATCAGAAAGAAAAGAGTAGATGTCACGTTGAGACGATTTCTGAGAAGACAATTTTTATGGGATCGAGGTCGTTATTTGCGGATTACGAGTCAGCTTTATCGAGTGCAAGAACTTTTCGGTTGTTTCCTGCGGGCGATGAGACTTTTGATCGGATGCGAGACGGGATTATACTCTAGTGTAAACGTTTTATTGCTTCTGGAGACTTAAAGCGATAGTAAGGAATGAAAAGTATAATAACTTTCGATCGCTATGATATAGATAACTTCTTTTCATAAACTGAAAAATGATATAAAATTTCAGATTGATTAAAAAATTTAACAGTTATTTTAATTTTGCGATTGAGATAAATGTAATCGTGAATCGAATTTACTTTTTCCAAAAGATTTTATCATTATCATTTCTCTTAATTCTTTCTATTTAAATTTTAATTATTCTCAAAATAATTAAATGAAATATAAATATAGAATATAAGTTTCTGTTTCTTTAAAGATTATAATACATTATAATTTTATTTAATAAGTATATTATATATTTATTTTATTAATATCATAAAGTTAGTATATTAATATCATAAAATTATTATATTTTTAAATAAATATCTATAAAAGAGATTCTACGAATTTTTCATCGATTCTAATGAGCTTGAAATATATTTATGTTAAAATCAATATTCTGAATAATTTTATATATATATATGTAGCTCAGTTTTCATTATATAAGTGAAAATATTTTTAATACTTGAAATTACTAAAAATAGTGATAATTTTAGTATTAGAATTAATTGAAAGATATTATTGTTTAGATAAAAGAATTTTTGGATAATAGAATACTTAAATTTATTCATAATTATTATTTTATATTTAAAAGAGAAGAGTAATAAGAGTTGCAAAAAATAAGATATATGTATTAAATAATAATACATATAAATATTATTTTTTATTATTATTTACGAATTATCCTACTTTTTGCTAAATTATTATTACTGAAATTTTTTAATGCAATTTTTGAATTATATTTTATTTATTTTTCGTACTATTATTCTTTATTTGTTTAAAATTTTTAAATTTTTTCTAGTCTCATATTTCAATATTTAAATATTGTAGTTTTCTAATTTGTAAAAATAATATATAGCACAGATCTTTATTTTTTAAATTGATATATATTTCTATTTTTTAAGTGTTATTTATCATAAATCTCAGAATATATTTTTACAATTTTTTGAATATTTTTTATTTTATTTTAATATTTATATTTTAGTATTATATCTTTCCTTTTTGAATGAAATTGAAAATGTCATTATAAAGGATATAACATATTACAATATACAGTGAAACATATGAAAAATATTTAAAACATTCGTAGAAAGGATATAATCATTTGAATAATATAATTTGAATAATAGAACAGTATAATAGTTTGTACTTTATAATTTTATAATATAATCTTGTATAATATAACTTGAATGAAACACAGAGAATAGTTTGTAAATTTTTCAATATTGTAATATTATTAATATGTAATATTATATTTTTTGTATATGTGTGAAGAATATTTAAGAATAAAATATTGGTGTTTAGTATAGAAGATAGAATATTTCAATAATCATGTAACCATGATGTAACATGGCCTATTATGAATTAAAACAAGAATTTGAAGCATTTGAATCCAAAAATATTCTTTTTTAACTATACCAATATATACCATAACGAAATGTTTCGAATTATTAACTATTAGTTATCATTTTTTTGAAAATATTTATTATTAATATATTTTATGATGTTCTTTACCAAGTTTGATACAAAATCATATTTTATGTCAGTGATTTATATAATCGATAAAATATTGCAATAAACATAACAAATTTAATAATGTTATTTAGTTCATGCTCTATTTAATGAAATACGATGGAATATAAATGATTTAACTGTTTAAAATGCATTAAAATAATTTCGTCAGTTTCTTCTATGTATCTTTTCTATGTAATTAATGCAATAATTAAAAATGAATTCCATCGAAGTTAACAGCTGAGTTCGTTAATTCGAGTTTAATTATTTTTATTTTTATCTTCGCTACGGATGAATTTTCTAACAAAAAATTCTCTGATATAATTTCTGATATTCGCTTAGTCTCAAAGTATATGTATGCACAATTCAAAAAAATTGCAATAAAAATAAATGTTATCTAAAATTCATTTATCAAAATTTGAACCATTTCCATTTAAAATCAATTAGATATTGAATAAATTGTTTTATTATTATGAAATTAATTTACGATTATGGTAATTAGAAAAATTTTATTTTTCTATGATAATGATGTGTTGCAATGATATTTTAATATTTTAATATTTTAATATTAGAATTTGAATAATGAGATTATACATTGAAAGTGATTGTTATTTCATAAAAATAAATAATTGAAATACAATTTTCTGAACTTAAAACTAATATCAAGAAAGAAGTTGCAATACAAATTTGTCAACATACATATATCACAATTAAAATAACTTTTTAAGTTGAATTATGTATGATTCAGTAAATTTATTAAAACTCATGTATATAGATAGTTTAAAATAAATAATATAGATAGTGTTCGTAAATTACAATTTTGCTATTTAATTAGAAATTTAATTGAATTAATTGTATTGACATATATCCAATCTATCTAAAAATATATAAAATTGATAATAGTTGATTATAACCAAAGAATGAAATATCTGTTATAAATTTTAATTTTATTTTTATTAAAAGATATTCTATTAAAAGATGTAGGCAAATTAGAAGTTGTCTCCAAACTAAATTGAACTTGATATATACTAATAAATCATTTAAAAAATATTTTCCTGGATCAAATTTCTATTATTATTATTAAAGTAGTAGAAAATGAAATGTAATTTATAATTTAGAAGCTATTTTTTATGTGCTATTGAAAATAAAATTATGAAAAAAATTAGAGTAGTATTCTAATTTTTCTAAAAAAAAAAAGAATTCTATTCTATTTTATGAAATACTTGTCTGTGAATTTTTAATTAGAAATTTTTATATGCGAAGCAAAATTTTTAAAAACTTGAACCAGTATTGATGAATCTTATAAAATACTATTTTTATATCAATATGAAAAGGATTTTTTTAAATTTTGTAATTTTTTTTTAATTTATTCATGTAATAAATTTTAAATTGTATTATATTTGTACAATGCATAATATGATATATATTATTATAATAATAGTTCGACAATTGACATTATCAATATTATGCTTTACTTATTATTTAATTAGCTCAATTTTCTCTATTATTCAATAATTTCTTTAGAAAATCGATTCGAAAATCAGAATATTGAAAGCAGTTATTCATAAAATACTCAATATTATTACAATTACTATTGCAAAAATAATCGGATTGGATATATGAATCATTAATACGTAAAATCTCATAATATTACAATAAATATTATATTTATTATTTTAATAAAAACATAATAAAAAATATTTTCGATTAGAAATCTGAAAATTTGTCATGACAAAATTTTGGAAATATAATTTGTATTCATACTTATATTTAATCATTACTAGATATATTTAAATATGAATAATTAATTTAAATAATTATAATTGATCGCTTTATTGATGAACATTTAGCCAAAAAATATATATTTAATAAAAATATATATTTAGAAATTGAATGTAATAAAAGAAAAAAAATATTATTTAAAATGTAAATAATAAGATTGATATAGATTCAAACAAATTCACTGTTTCGTTCTGAGGATTAAACAACACAAATTATGTATCATATAAACATAACTTTAGTATCATAACTTAAAACAAATTATTGTGCTTTTATAAATATAAAAAAAAGCGCATAAAATTTTAGAACTTTTGTTTATCTATTATTTATTATTATAAAGTTATATTATCTTTTTAATTTGTTATTAAAAAATTGAAAATTGACATTATATATTATCATTAATAAAATATTATTATCATTATAAAAATATCATCTAAATAATATTATTAGAATTTTAAATCAATTAGGATTTTAAAAATCACATGTCAATTATATATAATCAGTGACATAAAATCCAAAGTCAAAATTAAATTTGAAAACTAGAAAATTATCAATTTGTGTCATTAATTAAAATTCACATATATCTCAATGTGATCATCATAATATATTATTATAATCGAAAATCATTAGAAAATAACAGGAATCATTATTATATCAATTGTATTATTAAGATTTATTAAAAAATCATAAGATGAATTGTAATATTTATTAGATAAATATTATAATTTTTAAGATGTAAATGATATTTTTGAAATATTACAAGATATTTTTGTTTTGTACTTTAATTAAAGTTAACGAAAAATTAATAAATTATATTGCTTATCTTTTAAATTTATTTAGAAGCATCTATTCGCTTCAGTTCAAAAAATCTAATTTTAAATCTAATTTCCAATCATACATGAATCATCAGTGAAAAGATTAAGCCGTGTCGCGAAAGTCTCAATATTTAATTAAGAATTCAGCTCCATGTTTTCGCGAAATTTTTCTCTTTGTGATAAAGGAATCAAAGAAGAGAAGAAAAAACGAAAGAAAAAAATCAAAAATGATAATAGAGCATGTTCATGTTTTTAAACTTACAATGTTAAAAAGAACAAATCGTAAAGAAAAAATATTTTCGCATTGAAATATAAAATAATTTTTCTTTTATTTATTTCTTTTATTTATTTTCATATCAAGGTCAAATTTATATTAGTACGGATATAATTTTACAAGGAAAAATTAAGAACTTTACTTCTCGAAAGTTTCTAACGTAGTATAATAATCGTCACCTTATCAAACCTTCATTTTCTTAATTTAAGTTATTCTGATGTAGCATGAGAGAACTAAACTAAACTTTGAAACTGGGTTAGAAAAATATAGGATTGAGAAAATATAGAATGGATTAATTATTGAAATAGATCTCTCAAGATATACACGGATTTAATAAAATAATGAAAATCAAATATTTCTATTTCAAATTTCATTTTATATACATGAAATATTTTTATTTCAACTTTATTTCAAAATATTTAAAATTCTATTTATATCGGTTATTAAATTATTAAATTATTATTTATATTGTTGCATCATATTTTTGATAAATTAATTTATTAAAACAATATAAAATAAATAAATGAAATTGCTTTTTTTAAATAAAATAGAAATTAAATTTATAAGAAATATATGTATAAATTTTTTTTATAATAATTTTTTAATTTTCTTGATTTAAAAATAATTTTTATAATCATACTCTAATATATCGTAGAGAATTTAAAGAATATCTATTCACATAATTTCTATAGTTTCTAAATAATAATTATATTTTAAAAAAATATTGCATAAATTTATTTATTAAATAACTGCATATTAAATTTTATTTCATAATTCTATTATAATATTATATTGAATTATATATTACATTTTCAATTATATATTACATTCAATTATATATTGAATATTTATATTATATTTAAAATATCTCTTAAAATAAAAAATATACGTTACATTTAACATTTCTGATTATAATTGATCCATCACTATTATTTCATCTTTTCATTAAACAATGAGTTTTCATTCATCTTTTATCGCATATTCAATTTTTAATTTCCATTAAATGAACATTATTCAATAATCAATTTTTATTATTTTTATATTATGTTTCAGCTTTTCTTCTATTTCATAATAATAAATGTGTTTTTTTAGATAAATTATCGATGATAAATTCTTATAGCGAGGACGCTTATGTTTTTCAAAAGCACGTTGACTGATGATTGATTATTGTTAAAAAAGACAATTTAGTAATCAATGCTTTGCAATGCAATGCAAAAAAATTGCAATCATGCTTCGATGTATTATGTGCGTTTTTTTTTTGAAGAGAACAAAGGAATAAAAATTGAAACTATGCAAGATCAATGAATTTCTTGAAAGTATGTCTTTTTCAAATCAAAAACTTGACATCTATTTCCATTACAAGTTGTTGTCTAATTATCTTTCAGAAATAAATTCATATAATATAATCTTTTATTTTTTAACGTCTTTTAATATCTATTGAAAGTTTAAAAACAGATATTGACTAAGATACGTAGCTAATATTTCAAGGATTTTGATCAAAAATAACTAAAAAAAAATTGTATTTCTTATACGAAGAAAATAAGAAGAATTAGCGATGCAACAATCAATGTCATGTAAAAAATATAAATAGAATAACATATATATTCATTTTTATTGTATAATAATCATTATATGTAAGTATGAGAAATTAATATTAGTTACAATAATTCTTTTAATATTCCTATAATATTCCTATAATATTTAATATTCCTATAATATAATATTTATTGAATTGTAAAATTTTACGATTAATAACAGAATCAGAATTCGGTTAATTTAAAAAATATTCTGGAAACAATAAGAGACAGAGAGAGAAAGAGAGAAAGAGACAGATAGATAGACAGACAGACAGAGGCAGAGAGAGAGAGAGACAGAAAGAAATTTTACTTGATTACCAGTAGTTGTTTGAATTTGAAAACAAATTGAATCCAATTGTGTGAAATATGTCTCTCGAGCGAAATGTAACATGTATGAAAACAGAACGCACCTATTTCACAATGAAAAAAGAGAAAAGAGAGCATTGCCGAGAACTTATTTTCCATATATATTAGCAACAATCGATGGATCCAATAGTTCCAATAATGAAATTTGTGTTTTTTTTTTCAATTTTACATTGGCAGCTATGATTTTGATAAAATAATTTTTGAATCATGAAATACATTTTATTCGAAAAAATTTCTGTATTTCGAGAGAGATATAAATTATAATTAATGATAAAAATATTGAAGTATTTGGAATATATTATGGGTTATTTTTTTATTCAATCACACTTATATTACAGAAAAATATGAAATATTTTTAAACAATATGTTACTAAATTTATTAAAAAATGTACACAAAACATTCATCGAGTAATATGGCTTCCCCAACACATTATGTTTGAAGAGTGAAAATAAAATGTTTTAATGAAATGTTTTCAAATTAATGAATAAAACACGAGGACGCTTGGTTAATTAGATTTCCAGATTTGACGCTGCTAAATTTTTTCTTGTAGAAAACGTTAAAAAATATATCACAATATATAATTAATATAATAATTTTGCAAGATATAATACAACGAATTATTGAAATATATACTATAATAAATTCTGCAACAATTTAAAAATTATACGCTGAAGCCACGGTTTTGAGACAAATATAGTTATAGTATGTTAATATTTCTATATTAGTATATTCTATATTTATACCCAGAATTTGTTATTCTATCAAATAAACAATTAAAAAATAAAATTAAAGTTATATTCGTATCTTTTTAATGCACATATTCATTATCAAATCAGTATTATACATTTATATTATATTATTATATTTATATTATATATTTCAATCATAATTTTATATTCTATCAAAGGTATTTCTTTAAATGTATTTCTTTAATATATAATATTAATATAAATTTAATATGTAATATTCTTTAATAATGTATTTCTTTAATATGTATTTCCTATTATTTTTAGTAGAAATATCTTCGCGAATTGTTTGAAATAATGAATATATTTAAGATAGACAAAGTTAGTAAAATATGCTGCATAATACAAAAATATTCAAAGTTACATATTAAATAATTAATCTTGTCTAAATCATGAATTTTCAAAGTCCTTGAATTATTTTCAAATTATTAATAAATTATTTTTTCTCTTTTTTTTAAAGATTTACTTTGATTCAACTCTTCGAATTAAAATTGAAGAAATTAAAAGATAATTACATATCAAGTTTGTTCTCGTTTATGTACTATCTCTGAACTAGCAGTCAAACAAAAGAATGCACGAATTAATTTTTCATTCTTTTAATTAACTTTTTTAATTAATTAATGCTAAAGAACTATCTAAGATTCGCGTATCTATATTATTAAATGGTTACCAATGAGATAACCAATAATTGGATAATTAATACTACTCAGAATCAATTAGATAAGAGAATAATTCCAAGCTTAATTTGAATCGGAAATTAATCGACCTTTAAACTTGTCACTTTATCTTCAAGCTTAATTATATCTTACTTTATTTGCTCCGTTATAATCGATCCATCGAAATTTATTTTAAATCTTATTTATTAACATTACAGAAACTAATGCATTAAATAATTTTATTTATCCTTTTTTATATTGCGGATATATTCGAAAATTTTTAAAGGACCAATATAAAGTAAACAAAAAATTAAGATATGAAATATATTTTGTTTTGAATTTTATTTGAAGTAATTTAAATAAATTTATTTTTCTTTATTTGATATTTCAATTCTTTTATTTTTATTTCTGTTATCAAACATCATGTGATGATAAAATAATGATTGCGAATACTTATAGTATTTTTTCTGCAGTTTATTTTAAATCTGCAGAGAAATTTTAGGTTCAATTTAAAAGATCTTGAAGAATTTCATTTTCTATATAAATTTTTTATTATTCTTATATAAAATTCTAATGTAATATATTATATTTAATCATTAAAATACAGTAATAGAGAAAATGAAAAAAAATGTAGAATTTTTTAAGATTTTTAGAATAATTTTTTTTTATTTCTTTCATTCATTTTTTATTCAATTATCTTTTCTTTATTTAATTTTTACACAAAAATTACACAAATATTAAATGAAAATTTAATTGCAATAATTATACTATATAAATTAATATCAAACAGTATTGTATTATCTTTACTTATTGATATAATAATTTAAACCAATATAGAAAACGATTTTTAGATAAATTTTTTTCTTATTTTTCAATTTTTGGATTTTTATTGGATAATTATACAATCATCTACTGAACAATGACATTCAATAGAATTCTCCAAAAATTTATTTATTAATATTAATATTAATATTAATATTAATACTATTTTTATTTTTATATATTTTTATTAAAAAAGAAATTAAAAAATTCAAGAAGTCTATGAGAAAAAAAGAAGATAATAAATAAAAAATGATTATAGAAAATCTTGAATTGGAGAATCGTGTAATCATATTTATATATTAAATAATCATAACTATAATTTAATTTTTGGGGGATTTAATTATTAACAGAAAGAAAAAGGAAAAACTTGTTTGATATCAAATGGATATAATTTGCAATTTTTGAAAAAAATTTTAATAATAATATAATATATAATTTAATAATAATTTTAATTAATAATATTATTTCATATTTAATAGTTATTATTATTACTTAATATTTTACTATTTCATTACCTGATATCATTATATTGCAAAGAAATATTAAATTTATCCTATAATATTGCAAAATAATACAAAATGGAATAAAATTAATGAAAACTTTATTTGAATTGTTTCATAATTAAAATGACATATTTATAAATATTTAGTGTTAAAAATTTCTAAATATAAATATAAGAATTCTATATTTTTTATTTTACAATTTAAATTGAATATATCCTGGAATTATTTATATATCATAAAGTTATCTTTTTATTTAAATGATCTTAATCTAGATCTAGATTTTTTGTGAAATATTTATATATAATTATATTTATTTATTTGCATCTTTGAATTTATTTTATCCATCTATATAACTCTATTCAAAATTTTTTAATTTCTTATGCTTTACAAATTTCAAAGAAATTTAAGGTTATCTATTCATTAAATATTTAATCTTTTTAGATTAATTTATAAGAATTTCTCGGATATCTATTAAAATACAATTAAAAAATAAATGTATATAATATCGAAAATAAAATTCTATTTATATACAATTGCATAATTATTTATATTTTTAAATATATATAAAATTATCATATTTTTATTACTTTACTAGAGATAACATAAATAAAATTATTATCATATTATAAATAAGTATAACATTACAAATAAGAGTTTTAAATTAAAAATTAAATAGTCAAAATTAGAATATTCAAATGTTCTTCAAATTATATTTCAATATAAATATCAATCAATATAAATTAAATTAGGAAAAATAAATTAGAGAAATTAAAAAAATAAATTCAGTGAAATTAATTAAAATTAGCAAGACATTAAAATTACAAATAACTTAATTTTTTTAAGGCAAATAAAAATGAAATATATATTCAAATTTTCGATATAAACTACTTCAAATATATATTCATTAAAAATAGAATCTTAAAAAGAAACTCCAAAAAAGAGATTTTAACTTTCAATCAATTACTATCATTGTCAAAATGTTTTCTGAAAATTCAATTTATTTACAATTAATATGAATTATAAAATTTCTTCATTTAATTTTCGCTCAATCAAAATCGTGCACTGGAAATTAAACGATTTCGATTTCTTTTTAATTCAATATTTTTTTTACTGTAATACAATTTGACTTTTTATGTTCAAGAATTATATTTCTTGATAATTTTAATAATTCAAATCGATCTATTCAAATTCGAACAATTATTATCGTTTCTTACAAATGGTTCTTCTATTTTATTTTTATTTTTATTAATATAATATTTGTAATGAACATTTATTTATTTTACATCTATTTGCACCAGACAAGTAATTTTGTCAAATCGGTGTTTATTAAATGATCTTATTGACAGATACTATGAATTAATGATTTTATTTATTTTGTAAAATTTTGGAAATGACATAAAGATTTTTAAGATATGCCAATTAATTTTAATTTCATTAAGCAATTCGGCTAGCTTATTGTAAATTTATGAAAAATATATTTTGGTTTAAAGTCTTTTAATAATCCTGAAATTTTGAATATTATAGAATTACAAAAGTATAATAGTTGATTTTGTTTCGATTGAATTTTATTATTAACTTATTTGATTACATAGTATCTTTTAAATATATATATATTTATTTATTATTTCTTAATTCATATTTATAATGAACATTATATTAAAGAAAAGAATAGTTTTTTTTCAAATTATGACATTATTATTTTTAATTAAAATAATTATTGTTTTTATATTTGTTTTTATATTTGATATTTCATTAAATACGTGCTTGAAATAGTTTTTTTAAATAATTTATAATTCTATCTTTTTCGTTATAAATGAATACAGATTCTTTTTTATGTAAGTGAAATAGAATAGTTGGAATAAATAATTATCTTAAGACAAAATAAAATTTTTCTTTTTGTGTTATTTTTCAAATAAAAGTAATAATGTATTAAAAATAATTATTATATCTTATCTTTATTTCAAATAGAAAATATATTGTTATATAATAAATTTCGTTTTCGAGATTTTTTAATTAAAATTTTAATAAAAATTACGGAATAATTTTCCTCTGTAAATATGCATATATATTTATTAATGTTAGGAAAAGAAAAATATAATAATAATAATATAACTAGATATTTTAAATTCAAATCCAAAAAGAACGAAAAGAAATTTAAAAATACATTTTTTTATATTAATTTTAATAATTTTTAATACATGAGAAATAAACGATGCGAAAGAAACTGTTTCGATTGGAATAGTCTCACTTCAATTCTGATCAATCATATGAATCAGTTACGCCAACATTGATTGCATTTCCAATATAAAATGAACAATATTAACAAATATAATTTAAATTTATATTAAAAGGAAAAAAATATTTAAACAAAATAAAAATCATCTTACATGCATTTTTAAATATAAATATATATATATATATATATAACAATATATATATATATATGTTAAAATATATATATTGTTGATTTCTATTTTATTGCATTTTGAAAAAAATAAAATAATTTTTAAAAATATTAAAACAGCAAAATTTTCTAAACATAATATAATAAAAAATTTTTCAATTTTTTTTATAATCTTTTATAATTTTTTATAAAAGATTTTCTAAGATTATAAAATCTAAGAAAATAATATGCAAAATTTTTTAATTCAAAAAAATTAATGTAAAAGAATTGTATTAAAGATAAAAATTAGACTTATGAAACGATCAAAATAATTGAATTTCATTTTTCAATAATTTTAGTATTTCTAATAGACGAGACTAAAAAAAATACAATAACGATAGCTACTTTATAATTGCGTGCCAAATGAACATCAGAAAAACAGGATTCTAACATCCATGCACTATGATGCGACTTCAACTTATTTTCAAAAATCATCTTCCAATGCAATCATTTCTCTCTTATTTCCTTTTAGTTACATTTTCCCATATTATATAATCATTGGTAAAAATAATGCAGGATGAACCAAGAATTGCTGCCAAAAAGGTTCCTTAAAAGTTAAGAAGTTCGTTCAGAATATTCAGTTATCATTCAAAACATAATCAGATATCATTTATGTCGCTGCTGAAATCAAACGTAATTGGCTGCAAAAGTAAAAAATCAAGAATTAACGAAATATCATTTACAACTATGAAATTCAATCAGTCATTAGTCAATTGCAAAAATAATAACATTATACAACAATGTGACATTAACAATAGATACATTAACAGTAGTTACAATAACCATTAAATTCACTTAAGGCTTACAAGCAGTTGTACAATTCTACAATTTTCTGTTTAGGCATTTTTTTTTGTGCAGTATCCAAAATTACATTTTAATACACTTTAATCATCGTATATTAGAATTACACAAAAAATAAATAAAAATTTTATATGTAGAAATTATTTTATAAACAATAGATTTAACAATTTAAAGTTTTTCTTATGAATATCGATTTTTTTTAAAAAAAATTCTTTTTCTAATTGCATTTTTATAACTTGTAAATCCTATGATATTTATGATATTTATTGCAATCTAACCAATGATCAATTTTTTTCCAAGTATTTTTGATAAAATATTTTGATGTTAGCAGTAATTTGCATTGATAGTTTAAAGATTAAAATATATCACAATACTATTTTTTTACCAAATGAAGTATTACAAATTAAAAGAATGTTTAAATCAGAATTATAAATTATATATATGCTCATTGAATTTAATTCCAAACATATCATATTCTTTTGTTATTAAAAATAATATAAAAAAATAATATTAAAGATTTTTTTGACAAAAATAAATACTTAAAAATTGTAATTCATAATTTAAAAAAAAAATTTTAAAAATATATTTTACAAAATAATAATCGAAATTCTTATAAAATTATTAATGTTGAAACTTAAAATTTTATTATTATTGTTTGAATTTCATGTTTATTACAAGAAAGAAAAATATACTTTTTATTTGAAAAATATCAAGAAAATCTTGAATCGTAAGAAAAACTAATCCATCTGGAAGAATTCTATGAAATCCCTAAGGATAAACAGTTTCTCAATATTTCATTTTATTGAAAATATCGATTCGTAGCAGATGTTTACTTACGTTGTACATATTGTATAGCTTACAGATATTATTTATCATACAACAGCGTACAAGAGTTGCATTTTTAGAGAAATAATCATCTTACATTATATCATGTTACGGAAGAATAAAATATTTATAAAACTTACAATCTCTTATTTTTTATTTGTTTAAATAGAAATTAATTTGCGTCCCAAATTATAAAAAATTTTAAATATTTTAAAATATATTTATTTTTTTACATAATGTAAACGAACATAATAACATTAATAAAAAATATATTTAAAAAATTTGAAATTAAAAATAATTTTTTTAAAATAATTTGTTTTATCACTATTATTTTTAAACAAATCTATATTGTTTGAATTAGTAACATTAATCTTTTAATCTGATAATCCTCTATCTGTTTCCAGGAACCGCTTTTATCTGATCCACAGCTTAGAGATTAAAACAATTCCATAAAATTTATTACTTTTCTGGATACAATTTTGTCATTGCACATTAATTTTCTTTGAAAGTGAATTCTGAATAAAAAATATGAAATCGAATTAAAAATTAAATCGAGAAATAACTTAAAATTTTTACGAAACATTAAATAAAAAAATTTTAAATTTGATGTAGAAAATTATTGAAAATATAACTTTAGTATGGAATGATAGATTTGTGAGTAAAAAATAAAGAATAGCAAATAAAATGTAAGCGAAAAAATAAACTAATTATTATTTATATTTGCATTATATAAAAGTAATTTTTCAATAAAACATTGTTAAAATTATTATAAGTGTATTTAAACATATAAACATATAAATATGTTAATTAAAAAGGAAAATTATTAAATTATTGCTATTAATTATTATTACCAATATTGATTCAATTTTATGATCACTTTATACAAATTTAATTGTATATTAATTATGTGAAATTGATAAATACTTCTATTCAAAAATTTGATATTTTGATTGAATTTTGAAAATATATTTAAATATAATATAATTAATATATATTAAATATAAAGAAATATTAAATAATTTATTACTTTTAAATATTAACAGTTCATAGTTTTAAAAAGAAATGATAAAAATGTTAGAAAAAAAAAATTACTATTAATTTTATATTGTTATATATTAATTTCCGGAAAATTAAGAAAATTCTTCATTCTTTATTCTGAAAATAGCTGAACTAAAAAAAAATTAGTTTATTCCGTATCTTTTATAAATGAAATCTGATAAGGAAAGTATTAAATATTACAAGAGTTTCTTTTCTGTAGAATAAAAAAAAAATATTCTGTAGAATAAAAAATTTGAGAATAAAAATATAAATTCTAAAAAAGAAAATTAACTTTCAAATAATCCTGAAAATTTTATAAACAAAAATAAATAGAATAATTGTATTTTTCTTTTAAAATCATGAATATTTTTCCTCAAAATGTATTTTTTAAATATAAAATTTTTAAATGATATCTTTATGTAGATGGAAAATTAATTAAATAATTTAATAAACGTTGATACCATAACTTGGAAACTACAGTTTCAAATCATATAAATTTTCAAAACATTTTCGTCAATGTTATGAAATATTTCAATTCAATTTACATTCAACGTGAAAACTGTTTAATAAACAAGTGTATAACACATAATTATAACGAAAGCATCGATATAATGTTACTATGATATACTATTTCCAAGAGCTTATTAAGAGTTAAATTGAAATTTATCGAATATCTATAGTTTACTTATCATTTATAACTTATCGTTTAAAATGAATTATGAATATTACATTTATATTTTTGATTTATAATATAATGTCAAAATATAAACACAAACAAGAAATAAAATTCAGATAATATTTATATACTTATATTTATAAATACATTTATGATATAATTCTTTAATTATTCAGAATTACTTTAATGAATTAATATCTTATTAATTTTTTGTATTCTATTATATTTATTTTTAATTATTAAATATTATAAAATATATAAAATTCAATATGAATAAAATAAAAACAAATTATTTTTATACTGAATGAATACAACATTGAATGAATAATAATAAAATTAATTTATATACAATATGAATATAAATATAAACAATATATAAACTATATATAGAATATATTAATTATGAAATTACATAAAATTATAAGATTGCTCAAATATATTACTCATTCAATTATCTAGTTAGAAAGAGAAAGAGAGAGAAAGAGAGAGAAAGTATTGTGCGATACAAATTATATGGGCGAGATAAATTAAAAAAATTGAAATCATTGAATATTTTCAATAAGTTAACAAAAATAATAATATGCATTAAACAAAAATATAAATATATTATATTATATATTGATTGTCTTACTTTGTAATATTAAAAATGAATGTTAAAATACTAAAAAAACAATTATTTATTAAAAAGTTAAATATTTATTTGATTAATATTATAAATTATTAACATTATAAATCAATATTATAAAAAAATATTATAAATAATATTTATAATATGCAATATGTTTGTATTATCAAAAAATAAATAATTTATATTTTGAAATATGAAAAAAATTAAATTACAGAAAATAATTGCAGAAAAATCAAATAGAAAAAAAAATTGTTATTTAAGTTATATTTCATTTTTGTAATGTATTATACACATTGTACTACATTACATACATTGTAATATACAATATGAAATAATTTTTAGAAAGTCCTGATTTTGAGTCTGAAAAATTATATATAATAGAGTATAATTTAATTATGATAATAAATTGAAATTTTGAGGTAATAAGAAATGAATAGAATAAAAGTGGATAGAATATAAAATTGAATATAAAATTTTAGCTTCAGATATTCATTAATTTTTGAGATATAAAATTAATATAAAATTAAAATTAAATAAAAAATTATTAAAAAATTTTAAATTGAATATATTATAATGTTACTAATTCAATACATATATTACTAATATAAATTAAATGTTACTAATATATAAATATTTTTACTATATTAATCAGTGTCATACATTATAGTTACTATATTAATCATCGTCAGTGAAATGATATAACTGCAATATCAGACTTTGATATTTACAGAATGTTTCAGAAATCGATCAATAAAGTTTAACTGATGATTTTTGAAATTGTAATTTTTCACAACTATTTTTTTTACATAAATTTTTATTTCGGTTTTATTAATAAGTTATTATCGAAAAATATTAGCCAATCATAGTATGCAAATCATTTGTTATCTATTATGTGAATTACTGGGCTTGAACAAACAATTGGAACTACATATATCAAGAATTATAATAGTTCCCAACATTTGATAAAACATAACATTTCATGAATGCATAAATGATATACAGCGAGTATAAATATATAACTTATATGTATTTATCATTTATTAAATACATCATGACAATAATTATATAATACAAATGTAACAATATGTAATAATATGTAATACAAATAACAAATTATAAAATATAAAAAATATTTTTTCATAAATTCTTATAATTCTAAAGTTCAACTCATATTATTCACATTATTCACAAAATTCAGAATTCATCACATTATTGTTTTTACATTATGTAATTCGGAAGGATTTGCAAATATTCAAGCTTTCCATAGATAGATGCTAACAAACAATATTAGCTATATTTTGACTACCAATCGATTCATAATCATATGTTGATGCTGATTTTGTTACAGATATAATATAGGATGTATAAAAATTTTATGAAATAATAGCAAGCTTTTTTTGCAAATATCTCGAAACTTAAGATTAATCAATAATATATCAAAAGATTATTTAGAATCTTATTTTTTATATTTAAAAATTATCGAAATTATCGTGATAATTTTTCTTTACCTTTACTATCGTTTCCTTCTATTTATACCATCAATTATCGGATATCTTATATATAATCATTTTCAATTGATCTTCTATTTTTTTTTTTTTTTACGTATACGATAAATTGACCTTTCTGTAAGAATCGTTTTTTATAATTAAATATTATAATTAAATTAAAAAAGAAGAAAAAAATAAGTAAAAGAAGTATCTTAAAAATCTTAAAAATAGTAGATTTTTAAATTGTGAATTTTTTCTTTTTTATGATCAAATTATATTTCTCGTATGTCATGTATCCATATTCATTTAATTATTTTGAATTCATAAATAACGGATAAAAAAAATTTTTCCACGTTTCAAATTAAAAATTTTTTTTTAAATTTTCGTAAATTGTTGTGAGGTATTATTCCATACATTTCTATATTTATTTCTTAATTATCATATTTAATCAGTTATTTTATCAAAAATAATTCAAGAATAATAAAATATATTTTTTTCTCTTATTCTTTAATATCACTGTCAAATAAAAGAAAATTTAATATTAAATTTTATGTAAAAACGAATATAATAAAATTATATTATTTACATAATTTAGAAAAAATTAATAATATTATAATGACTAATATCTGAAAAATAAATATTAGAATTAGTATTAACAAATAAATAATAAGAATATTATCTTATTCTATTATATTTATAAATATTCATATCTTATTTAATATAATCACACAAATGTATTTTTTTAAAAAATAATTGAAATAAATAATAAAAAATTAAAAAATAAAACAAATATAAAAGAAATATGCATTATTATAATTAAATAATTAATCTTTCTAATGATAGAAATTAAAATTATAATAGAATTATAATCGTTTAGTTTTCTTGCTATATTTTTTTAAAGAAAGATATTTTTATATTATCTCTTTTCTAATTGATATTAATGACATAATATTAGATTATATATTAGGATAAGATAAATATTTCTTTTTGATTTAAATGACTTTTTCTTTTTAATTATTTATATTAGGATATTAAATATTTTTATGATTAAATATTTTCATTATTCAAATTAAAAAATTAAATATTTTTAATATGATCTATTAATTTAAAAATTATGACTATGTATTTTAATGTGTCATCAAATTTCATTATATAAATTTAAAAATATATTAATATTTTTTCTTTTTTTTATAAAAAATTTCTAATAAAAATATCAGAATGTAGTTAACAATAAAGGAGATTATTTTAACATTATTTTAAAATAATTATTTGTTATTAAAAGAAGGATATTTCTATTTCTATGAATAAAAAGGAAAAACAATAAAATAAATGTTTTTTTACTGTAATTCATTACAAAATTATTTATTTTTCACATATATAATAATTATTTTATTTTATATAATTAATTATGTAATTAATTATTTTATTATATGTAATAATAATTATATAATAATCAAACTTTAAGAGAATATATTGAGAATATATTTTGTTAAAGTTGTATTAACCAAGAAAATAAGATTTTCGAGGAAAAGAGCATAATGCACATCATGATATAATCATGTCCGCATTGTTTTTGTATTGATAAATTTATACATTAAATACGAATAAACTAAAAACAAATATCAAACTGCGATTCACAAATTAATTATAAAATTATTGTCAAATGATATTTTATTTTATTGGAATAGAATGGAGAGAATTGAAGTTCCAAATTAATAAAATTTGTTCACTGTAAATTCAACTTATATATGAAATCAAAAAATTCCATGTTTTCCATGTTCGTTGATTCAAATACAGGCTCAAAATTCGTCGAAATTATGAATCTATATGAAAATTAATTTGTTACAAATTGTTTAACGTGAATTTAATTGTAATAAGAATATTAATTTTTATATTTTACAAAAAGAGATAATGTTTAAAAAAATTTCATGCAAGGAAATATAATAATTATGTAAAAAACCACTATAATTATGTAAAAAACTAATATAAAATAAAAAAGAAAGAGAAAAAAAAATGAATTGTATTTTGAAAATATTCTTCTTTAATATATTTAGTATTTTTTTTATTATATTATTTAATTCCTTCAAATTGAAAACTTGTATAGAAATTATATATATATATATATATATATATAATTTAATATAATATAATTAATAATATAAATTACGAATATTATGAATGAATTTTGATTTGGTGTAAATTGATGTAAATATTAATGGCGAAATTGATCTTTAAATTGAAAAGAGAAATAAAATTTCTAAAGAGAACAAAATTGAACATTTTTCATTTTTTTCTTTGCAAAAAAATTTTTTAATTTTTATTATTTATATTTAAATTAAATATATAATATATAATAATTAAAATATATAAAACATTTATATAATAAATATAATAATATAATAAAATAAAAATTTAGTTTTGTAAATTTTTATTAATTTTTTTTACAAATTATTAAACAGAAAATTCTATCAACCGGTGATTTATTTCTGCTAATGTTTATGCAATACAACGTATTGTTTTCCGACGAAACTGCGCTATAATTGAAATTGGTATACTATTTCTTTTTGTTTCAATCATCGATGCTATACAAGTTATGCAATTCAATGTAAGAAAAATTGCTGTATCGCACGCAATACCGCATGTTTTCACTAATATTCTACTGTGGTGTGATATATCAAACATTCTCAATAAAATTTGTTTTCAACTTCAGCAGCTTGTTTCTACTGGCCATTGTCCATTGTTATATAAAGTTATTGATTTTAATTTCCACTTGTCTAACATTAGATAATTAGAAGTTTAAATAGACAATAATAGTCCAGCTATAATGATTCGGTTTCAATATAGAATTTAAAAACTTTCTTATTCCATTAAAGATTTATTATTTATATTTTAGTTCATATGGAACGATATTATATAAAATATTCATTATGAAATATTTGATTAATTATTCGATTGTACATAAAATCGTTTTTATTGAAATATTAAATTGTATTGCGAATGTAAAAACATTATTATTATTATTATTATTATTATTATTATTATTATTATTATTATTATTATTATTATTATTATTATTGTAATTAATGCGAATTTTTTAAACAGAGCTAAAATGAAATTATGAAATAAATAAATTATTTTATTATAGTTTTGGATTTTTAACTTTTAATATAACTTTAATATGCTTTAATATAATATTTATATTCAAAAAGTACAATCATTTAGTTTCAAATTAAATTTTTTCAATAAAAATTAATTACATTAAATTTCTTTTATTTAAACATAATTTGAAAATAATTTTCTTTTTCTTCTTTTTTTCCTTTTTTTTTAAATAAAGATCAATAAAGAATAATAAAATTTTTTTGATCAAAATACTCAACCTCAGTCTATATTAAAATTTAATTTCCGAAAATAATTTTTAATAAATTATGAAAGATCAATTCATTTCATAAATTGATTATGTTATAAATATAATATGAATGACCAATGTTGTATGTACGTATTAAAATGGTGAATAATTTATAGATTGATTTAATCTTAACATTGATATAACAAAATATAACATATTACTAAATTACCATACTACTATTTTCAAAATATACATTTTGAATTAATTTATGTATTCAAAAATATTAATGCAATAATATTTTAAAAATTGATATAAATAATAAATGTCAAACATCATAAAATAAAAATACTTAAGTTACGAAGAACATTTGATAATGTTAACAAATCAATTTATTCTAAATAATAAAATAAAATTTTGAACTAAAATATAATTAATAATAAAATCAAATAATCTAAAATAATTTAAATATTATTAAATTAATATTATTAAATGATTATTAAAAATTATTAAATAATTTAAAATATTAAATAGTAAAAATAATATTAAATAACATTAATAATAAATAATATATTATATATTATTATATTATAATATATGTTAAATGTTACAAAATAAAGTACATAAATATATATATAATATACATAATAACATATATACAAATACTAAAATAATTAAAAAATTATTTTAATTTTTAATTATTTTATTAAAATATAACTAAAATATTATTTTAATTTTTAATTATTTTATATTAATTTAATTATTTTTACATTAAAATAATTAAAATATAATTAAATCCTTGAAAAAGAAATTAATTGAAATATTAAGCAATAAATGTTATAAAATAAAATATATAATAACCTGAAACAATTATATATAAATAATATTATAAAATGAAATATATGTATAATAACCTAAAACAATTAAAACATTATTAGTCATATAATTAAGAATTAAAATAACCAAAGTATTATTTTAACTTTTAATTATTTTATATTTATTTTTATTTATATTATTTATATTCGTATTAATTATTAATTATTTAATTAATTATTTTAATTAAAAGTATATAAAAGTATATTAAATATGAAATATCAAAGCATTAAGAAAAAAATTAATTGCATTAGTTATTATTTATTTATCGTTTTTTGAAGAAGTTAAATATTTTTTTTAAGATTGAGATTACGAATGAAAAAAAATAGATAGATTTATAGATAAAAATTACATTTTATTTCTATATTTGCATGAAATAAAACCAATTTAACTAAAATTAACTTATTTTCAATCATTTTTAATTTCAGGATCACAAAAATCTATTAAAAAGAAATTTCATTAACAGATTAATTAAAAATTTAATAAACAGATTAATTAATTTTTGCCTTATATGTTCGTATAGATAAATTAGTTTTACGATTCTCTAACACGTAAATAAAGTAAAAATTTCACATGTAGATCTTTGTAGAATTTCATATTAATGAATAATGAAATGAAAGCACAAGTACTATTTAAATCAGTATTATTCAGCATTAAAAACAAAATTAACAATATTCAAAAGTTTAAGTTGTTAAAAATTATGTATAAAAAATTGTTTTTATTAACAATTAATTACAATATTTCTCAACAAAAAAAGTTTTAATTATTGAATATTATTTGTGGTTTTCTTAAATTCTTTTAAATAAAAGCCATGAGATAATGAAAAATAATTTTTCATAATCTATCGATTAAATGGTTAAACGAACAACGGTTTAAATTCTTGTTAAAGATTATTTGTTAAACATTATAACTTTAAGCAAATTCCAACTTTGGGTATTTTTTAATTGTTTAATTGCAAAATTGCATGCCATTGTTAAATGTAAAGTTATTCGAATACTAAATAATAGCAAGAAGACAATTTTTAAATTTCTTCTAATAAAATTAAAATAAAAAAAGAAAAAACAACAAAAATTGTCTTTTTTTATGTTGTTAATTTATCAATATTAATATCAATAAATTATCAATTATTAAATATATTATAATTATAAATATATGTAAATATATATAAATATTAAATAATATATAAATATATAATAATAAACAATATATTATTTATTGCACTATTTTTTTAAAAAATTTCTCCAAATTTTACCAATGAAACTACTCCTATTAAGTAAACATTCCACTTAATAAATTTATTTAAAATGATTAAATTCATATAAAATTATTATAATTAATATCATAAATTTTATTAATTACTTCTCATGAATGTAAATCAAGTTTCTTTTATCTTTCGTTTGTAAAAAAAAAATCAAACTTCGATAACATTTCGTTTTACATGACATATTTCAGGCATACCTTGGTGTATTTAATCAATGCACGAACTTGCATAAGTTATATATGATTTTATTGAGAATACAGATTTATTGCGTTTTTTTAATTATCACAAAAAGAACGTTGCAAGAACTAGCAGATTTTGTAGATGGCCTTATTCACATCGTTGAGTCAGGAGCGCCATGAAACCAATCGAATTTCGATAAAAATTACATATTTCTTACAAACCTTTCTATATCAGGGACACGATTAATCGATGAACCGAAATTGCGGCAGAATATGATTTGTGGTATGCGTGGAATAGAGATTAGAGAATTTGTCAAAAATTGCATTTAATGCAACGATATAGTGAATGAAATTAAAGATAACAAGATATATTGTGTTTATTCTAACGAAATTTAAAAAATTATTTTTTTATTTAATGAAAGAAAGGAAAAGACACTAATAATTTTACTTTTTGAAGAGTATTTTTAGAATATTATTTAATATAATTATATTTTTTTATGAAATAAAGATCGATTTACAATTAATTTTAATATATTTATCTACTATAATATGCTTGTAAAAATAAATCATATAAATTTTAAATTAAAAAAAAAAATTTATAATAGCTAAACTAAATTTAATGTATCAACAAGAAAGAAAATTAAATTAATTCAATGATGCTCACAGAGAGAAATTATAAATTTATGATAAACTTTTATTTTTTTACAAAACATATTGAAATTTTATATATATATTTAATATAATTCAATACTTTAAGTTCAATTTTAATTATATTAATTATATTAATATGGTATTGCTAATACAATATCGAATAGGATGACGTATAGGATAACTCATAAAAGTAGAAAGAAAACATCGAAAGCTAATCACTATTTTTTTAAAATTGTAACATAATATTCTTATCAAATATATCGAATATAAATTACTAAATTTGATTCGAAAAGAATAATTTTTAAAACATCTCGTTTCACGGATATTATCCTATGAAACATACATTTCATTGAGCATTCACTGAACACAGAGCTATTTCGCAAAAAAAAAAAAAAAAAGTAGAGATAAACCGCATCAACAAGAATAATAAAATAGAAGTCTGAATCGGATATATGAAGCTTTCACATGTAAATACATTTTATATTATACAGTCAAGCATTTATCCACGTTATTTACACTTACAACGAGTGATGTTTTGTCAGCTTAATCAAAAACAACTGAATCGATCGTTAGCTAGAAATAATGAAACGGGACAAAATTCGAAAATTAACTACCTATCACATGAAAATTAAACAATTTTTTTTTGAAAAATAATAGCTTAAATATCTTTGCATTATTTGAATAAATAGAAAGTTTTTTGATGAAAATTTTTCTTATATTCTATTTGATAATGTTTTTCCAATTGATTAAAGATACTTTAATCTTTAGCATTTATCTCTGAAACTAAAATTAAAGTCTTTAAAAAACAAGAATTATATAATTATAAGATTATATAATTGAAAAGAAATGTATCTATACAATTTTGTTCCATTGTGTTTATATAAAATATAAAATTAATATAAATAATATAAATATAAAAATTAATATAAAATAATATAATATGAAATAATATAAATTATAGTGGTTTCTGTCCTTTTCAAAATAGATCCTCTTTTATTGATATAATGATTTTATCACATCATAACTTGATTCAAATATACTCTGGAATATTTCTATTTCAATCGATTCTCCTTAAAACTTTCTAATTCATTTTTGAATATAGAAAAAATTCATGATCAGTTTAAATTGATTTTTTATTATTTTCTTATTTAATTAATAAGAAAGTTGCAAGGTGACTGTTATATTGTGAAAAATACTCGTTATATTGTAAAAAATATACATTTTGTTTCAATGTTATAAAAGATTTAAGTAAAGAGGAAAATCTTTACATTTTGAAGCATAGTAGAAATAAATAATATCATCACAAAATAGGGGAATTAAAAATATTTTTCTAAATATAATTTTGTTTCTTATTATCTGTTTTTTATATGTATAAAATTATTCAGAACGATAATCTTAATTTATATATTAAAATTTAGACATTAACAAGATCGATTGCTTTATAATTACTTATAAATTTTTCATACATTAAAATAGAAATATTTATATTTTATATTTTATTTTCTTTATATATATATATATTTTCCTTTATTTTTTATATTTTTTTAAAAATCTTAATAATGTTTAAAAAAGGAAAGTTTCGACTTTTCGGTTTGTTTTAGATCTCATAATAATGTTTTTTGGAAAGAATGTTTTTTTTATTTGCACTATTCATATCTTGGTATAATCAGTAGAATCTATACTTTGAAATTGTACTGAAGTTGCATAAAAATTTTCGCATAGTTATAAAAGATTCGAGCATATGCATTTTATCTTTTTTAATAAAAATATACAATCATGAGGAATTTTGATTTATTCGAAGATTCATAAAAAAATATGCACGATTTCAACGATATGGTATTTCGATCATATTGGTTTATAATATTATTATATTATATTATATTATTATAGAATTTTTCTTTATATTTGAAATTTTGTATATAAAATTTATAATAATAATAATAAAAATATGAGACATCTTTTAAGGATTAATTCTAGACCAAAATAAACAAAATATAAAATATTGATAGAAAAAAAAATCAGTTTATTAAGTATTTTATTTATTTTATTTATCATGCCATAAGCAATTCAAATTTGCATTAAATAAAAAAAGAGACATAATAGAAGAAATCGTTGATTCTTCGTGATATCATCGTGCCATGTCATCCTATCTCATTCTATCTTACTTTTTTAACATAAATTTCAATTACTTACAATTTGAAAAATAAATTTCAATTGATATTTTTCTACATTAATTTTGATTTGAATTAAATAAAACTAATATATTGATATCTTTTATTTTAAAAAGAAATAAGAAATATTTATGCATTTTATCTTTTTTAATAAAAACATTATATTTTTCAATTTTTCAATATATTGCAATTTAAAATTTCATTTATTCTTTAATTTTTAAGTGAAAATAAAAGATTCATAGGAATTTTATGAGGAAATAATATAATTTATTAGTATAATAAAAATAAAAAAGATAAAATTTCAAATTTTATTATTAATTAAATTTATTTTAACTGAAGGTAATATATGATGAAATATAATGTTATAAATTTTCAATTAAAATTATAATATAAAGTTCAACTTATTTTGTAATTAATTGTACACAAATAATTTTATATTTTTATTTGATAGATAATGATTATATTTCAAATTAATAAAAAATTTTACATTCAAATGAAAATGTAATATTGTGAAATATTGTTTAAATGAAAAAGATAAGTTAAAAGATTCGTTTAAAGTTTCAATTTTTTAGCTGTTAATTATTTAAAACTAAATGTTCTCCGTGATACATTTCATACAAGATAATTTTACATTTTACAAAATATATCATGAAAAACTGTATTGAATAATCTATGCGAATAATACATATCTTTTTTCAATTTCACGATTAAACATTTGCTAATTATTAAGTAAGTATTCCCTTGATTTAATATAATTCGCTTGCTTTCACGTAAAGAAATATTTCGAATATTAACAGTTTTCAGGTTCAAATATTTATAATAATAAAATTAAAAGAAAAATGAAAGAAAATTAAAAAAAAAAATACAATTTATCATATGATATAATTAAATCTATATAATTGATATAATTAATAATTAATAATTTTATATATTATATATTATAACTAATAATTAATAATATATAATTAATAATTTAATGTAATTAAAATAGAAAAAAATATATATCATATTGAAAAGAAATTGAAAAAAAAATAAAATTTCGATATTTAAATTCACATTTCTGTGTAATATTTATATCACCATCTCACTTTCATTAGGAAATATAATTTTTTACAACACTTAAGAATTCTTAGAATTCTTTTATATTCTAAAACGAAAATAACGAAAATATATATATATAAAAATATATATACTCTAGTTTTATAAATTTTACAAATATTATTTTTTCGTTTTTATAAATTTGTATTTCATTCAAGATTTTCAAGATTTTGAAAAAATTTACTCACATATTATTTTTAAAGACAAAGTATAAAATATATTACCATAAAATTTTAATTATCAAACTAATCTTTTATAAAATTTTGAATTATTTTATTATATTTTAATTTATTATATTCTTTTTCAAATTATTAATTTTAATTAATTATATTTCTTTTTAAATATACTTTGCTACTATTATTATTATTATTATTAAGACTATTATTATTATTAATAATAAAGTTATATTATTATTATGATTAATCTATTGGTATCTATTATAAGCATAATAATTATCTTGACAGAATTAATAAAAAATAGCAATGATTTTATAAGATAATTTTTTTGATAGATAAATTTAAATTTGAATTAACAAATTAAAATCGTTACAAGAAAAATAATTTTATTACATTTTCATTATTACATATTTAAAATTAAATTGTGATCCATGAGATATTTCACTTTTGGAATCATTTTTGAAAAACTGAACTTTATTTTTCATAATCTTTGATCAATTCAATTTCAATTCTTAATTAGAAAATTAAGATCATTCACGATTTTCCGTATTTTTTTTGTACAAAATTTAATAAAAAATTGTTATATTCAATTAACTATTATTTCTATTAATGCACATATACATATATATATTTTTTTTCTTTATTTGATTACAAAGTATATCTTTTCCATGTACTATAAAGAGTTTCTTTTTTATGTTTTTTGATAATTTTATCAAATATTAAGAATTTTTTTAATCAACAAATGATTGGTAACAGTATATATATATATATATATATAAGTATTTTAAATAAATTTAAGATATTTTCAATTGAATTCATATCGGGAAAATTGTTTAATCATAGAAATATTATAAAAAATAATAATATATCATTAATCAATTATAAATTATTAAATATAATATATTATTATGCATATGTAATTATAAAATATATCAATAATTTATAAAATTTAATTTTAAATTTTAAATTTCATCCAAACTTTGAAATTTTACTAAACAGAAAAAAATGTTAAAATGTTAGAAATTATGAAATAATCTTAATTTTTTAGTTTGGGATTGTTATTTTTAGTAAACTCCATCCAAGTTTTTCAATTCTTTCTTGAAATAAATAGATAGATAAATATGTGTACATTATATAAAAGCATAAGTTGCTATGTACGAAAAAAATATTAAAAAGAATAATCATTTCAATACATAATAATAATATAAAATATATAAAATGTTTTCCAAAATTATTATTATTATTTATTAATTTCTTGCACAATAAAATATAAATATAATTATACAACCAAGTTAATTTAAATCTAATTAAGAATTTATGGAATTATAGAGAATCATTTAAGATTTTATTTTCTTTTACTAATAAATTTGAAATAAAAAAAAATTAAAGAAATAATATATTCGATTAATCGAATCAATGCATGCACGTATTATATAATTATGAAATTCAAGAGTTATTCAAGATATTATTAGAAAGTTACAAAAAAAAATGATTACATATATTGATTAAATTATTATTTCCTAATTTTCCAACGAATTTTGTTTTAATTTTTCAATAATTATTTTTAATTGCAAAAATATTCGAAAAAAATGTTATTGCTTATTGATATATAAGTTGTAATTTTATTATATTTAATATTTTTAATTTCAACTTACGAATCTTAGAAAAAGAATAGAAATAAATTTGTTTCCTATTTATATTTCTTTTCCAATATTTGTATTTTCTTAATTTTTTTTATCTTTTTTTAATCATCAAAAAATAATTTAAGATATATTATTCTATCAGAAAATATTTCAACAGAAAGAGACCAATTTTATTTGATAAAAATTAGATGAAATATGTGTTCAGATGTTGTTTCAAAGTATAAATAGAAAATAATGAAACGAATAGATATAAACGAATAGTTAAAAACTTAATAAAAATTCTGCTGCCACATAAGATTATGATATAAATTGACAATGTGTGACAAATTTTGCAAGAATGATTTTCAAATGGTATTCTATTACATATTACTTGAATATACAATCAATGATAAAAATATTAGAATTTTACATTATAAAGAAATTTTATTTGAAAAATTTTTATTTTGATTTTTTTTTTAAATTTATGTATATATGAAGTATTAAAAATTATATGTGGATATAACGATGGGAAATTTCTTTAAATGGATGGAATCAATTCTAAAGGTTTTAATAATTTTTTAATTTTGAATAATTTCTCCTAAAAATTTTTTTCACAATAAGGAGAAAAATAGAAAAATGTAAATTTTATTAAAATTTTTTTTCATATTCGTGTAAAATTACATTTAAAAGAAAAAAAAATATTGATTTCATCTTCTTAAAGCGATATTGTATATAAATAAAATTGTTACATATACATAAAATAATCCATTATGTTGTATGTTTATAATGGTACAATAAAAATAAAAAAATTTTATTTATTTTTAATAAAATTTTGTGAGTATATAGAGCATGATAGATTATATAAAATAATTTTTTAGCAGAACATCACTTTAAAAAGATAAAATTAACGGTAAATTTTAGAAATTTTTTGTTTTTTTATCATATTTTAAATATAATTTTGTCAATATGAATTTAGTAAAGTTTTAAATTATAAAAAATTTAGTTTTTAATGCTCTATCATTTTGATGTGAAAAATATCTTCAAATAAAATTGTTTCGAAAAAACTTTGAAAGTTGAAAAAACTTTGGATTTGATTTTATTCACTCAAAGAGATTTTTCGTTAAATAAAAAAATTGCTTCATATACAATTCATTATATTTTATGTTAATGATAAAATTGAAATTTTAAGATAAGGCGAGTTTCTTTGTAATATAGAATTCGAATACTTTTATCATTGTATCGAATACTTTTATGGACTGTGTGTATAATGAAGAATAAAAATATTCGTATACTTTTAAAGATGAAATAATTTTTTTTTAATTTTAACTTCTAATTTTTCTAAAATGTTAGAAGGATAATTATATTAAATGTAAAAAAAAATTTATTTAATTGTTATTGATCAAAATTGTGAAGAAAAAAAAAGATCATGATGACTTTTACTTTTTTCTTCACAATTTCAATCAAAAACAATTTAAAAATTTTCAATTTTTAATTAAAATCTTTTTTATTATCGAATAAATCATTTTTTATTATCTCAGAAAAATTCAAGTCGTTTGATTCAATTTTTAATAAATATAATTATTTTTTTATATAATCATGTGAATCTTTTCTTTTATACATCAATATATGCATATTGAAACTATATAACTTTGTGACCAAAAATGTGCGAATGAAATAGTCGCGTTCTCGAAATAAGATTTTTGTTTCAAGATTAAATAATCATCTTGGCGAAATGTTATAAATTTATAAATATTCACTTTTTTTATTAAGGGATTTATTATGATTAACAACATATTTTCTTCATGGTAAGTACTGTTTTAATATTTTTATTTTTTAAATTATGCTTAATTTTACACGACTAGAAATTGATTTGAATAAACATTTGAAACTTTCATTTTTAATCATCAATTAAGTATTATTATTAATTATATTTAAAAATATAGAAAAAAGCGGAAATAAAATTATTATTGAAATAATAATCTCTCAGAATTTTTATTTTATTGGGGATTTACAATAAATGTAAATTCTTTCTTTTCATACGAGAATTAAAGAAAATATGAGAAAATAAAGTATTTAAAAATAATTAATAAATTCAAAATTTTTTTTTATATAAAAAAAACAAGAATTAATCTTATCATAATCAATATTATTATTATATTTAAAACTAATAAAATAAGTAGATATATATACTAAATAAAATGAAAAATAAATAGGGCAAATTTAAATAATTTAAAAAATTTTAATAGGATAAATTAGGACAAATTTTGTTATAGAAAGTTATAGAAATATGTATATGGATTATGTATTGAATTTTCAAATTTGATATTTTTATAAGAATTTATTTCTATAAGAAATGAAAAATTGATCTACAATATTTATTTTTTTATATTAAATAAATAACAATTTTCCATTTTATTAATTTTCAAATTATTGTTAATATATATTTCAAAATGTTTAATAGGATAGAAAATACAATCTTGTTAATAAAAAAAAAAAGAGGAAATTCTGATCAAATTACATGCAAGTTTGAAGAACTTTTTTGCACGCGAGAAACAGATAATGAATTAACAAATTATGTAAGTTTTTGCGAATGTCTACAGAATCATTTCCCGTCGAACGAGGAAAGACCAAAGATAGAAACAATGAACTAAAATTAAGGAAATTAAGAGATACGCCACATTAACTTTTCCTCTAAATTCTTTTTTCTGGGTAATTAGGAGAAAAACTTTAACTAGAAAATATCTGACTTTCCAAATTCGATTCATCATAAAAAACAATTAAATCAAAAAAAGAGATTAACTGCTTTCTTTCTTCAGTAATTTTATATTCTATTAAATAATTCTGTACTCATCACGGAATGTTGTAAGCTATACTTGTATCAAAAAGTAACAATATATAAAATTTATATATTTATTAGAAGAAATGAAAATATTAACTGAATTAAATTTCGTTTCAATATTTTTTTATTTTTTTATTACTAACAAAATTAAAACATATGTGTTAATAATGTTTATAGATTGAAGATACAAATATTTGAAAATAATAAGTATAAACGAAAATTAATAAAACAGATTTAAAATTATTTTCCATTTTTCAATTTTATATTAAATTGCTTCATACATTTTACAAATTTATATTAAAAAAGTTTTGTTGAAAATAAATTGAATCTCATATAATTTGAATATTATAAACTTGAATATAGTAAAACAATTGATTATGAATTATATTTTATGAAATATATTTTATTCGAATTTAAATCGAAGCTATATATCAGACTTTGAGCGATCTCTTTTTATTTCGCAACTTTATAACTCATTTCTTTTTTGCAATTATTTTATTTTTATTATTTATTACTATTAATAATAAAATTCAGAATAAGTAATAGTATTTTGTGTTTTGCTAGTATTTTATCTCGATTAATCAAATTTTCGATTATCTCCTTCTTTACTTTCAATTATCTTAAATAATCAATCGTTTTTACTTAAGAATAGGATCTCAACATAGAACATTATATTAAAATAAAACAAATAAAATTTAAATTAGGACAAATTACTAATTTCTGGAAGATTTACGGAAATTGAGTTTTTGATTTCGTCAATCATGAGCCAAATTGTTAAATTTTTTTAATCATTGTATGATACATATAACGAATATATAATGAGTTTTTAAAATTTTTAATTTTCAATATAATCAATGAATATATAATAAATTGGAATTTAATTTTTAAGTTTATTTTTTATATATCCTATATAATTAATTTGTAATAATAATATAAAGTTAATTTGATTTTATTAATGATTAAATTTATATGAAATTAAATTTACTGGTATGGTTAAATATTTCTTTTTTTTTTATTGAAATCAATCATTATATCAATAATTAAAAATAATATATAATTTTTTATTCAAAAAATTTTGTAAAATAATTTTTATAAGATTTTTAAAATGTTAAAATTGTTAAATAAAAATTATTATTTATTGCATTATTGTATTTTCAAACAAATTAAAATAAAATAATTAAAAGAAGTAATGACCAAAGGAAATTTCAGTGATAGAAGAATAGTATATTAAATTTTAAACCAGAAAAGAAATAAAGATAACGTAAAATTATTGAAATGTATTTTACTTCAATATATTAATGCTTTTATATAGAAGAACTATATTGATATCTTTTTGAATGTTCATTATTCTTTCATAATTAAAAATTTTTTTAATATATGTATACTAATTCATTTCAATTCAATTTATCAAAGTAAAGTTATCATTAAAATTAAAAACTATTTAGAAAAATTATGTTAAATGAATGTATTATTAATATCATTAAATCTATCAGTTCGAGCTTCAGCCTTTTCTTGTTGAATTTTAAAATTCTTGATCAAAATAGCTGAAATGGATAATAATCTTACATGTGTCTACAGTATATATATCTATGTAGACGATCACATTAATATTTATATGTTAAAAGCAATACTTAATTTTACGATTTTGTAAACCATTTATATTATATTTCTTAAATATCTTATATCATAAAAATGAATCGTAATTAATATATCGTAATAATGTAAGAATGAAATATTTGAAATTTTAACATTTTCTTAAAATTTCTTTTATATTTCTATTTCAGAAATTTTCAAAATATTGCGATTTATGAGTAATAAAAATCTCTATTTTATATATGTTATTATTATCTATATTTTTAGTTAAAATTTATCAAATTTATCAAAATTTTCAGATATCTTATACAAAAAGCGTCACATAATGAATATATACACGCATGCACGCATAAAATTCATTTATTTATTTACATAAATTTCTGTTATCTTTCCAGTGACAAAGATTACCATTGTTGAACATAATATCACCAAAAATTCTTCATAACGGAGAGATATGCAAATACTTACTGGATAAATCTCTTCGTTTGCGAAAACGTCTAATGAAAAAGGAACGAAGGAGAGTGATTAAAAAAAAATAAATAAATAAAAGAAAAAAAGATACAAGAAAATACTATTGATCAGGTTTTTCATTTGTACAGCGTGAAATTGAGAACATTCTTTTTTGTACCTTCAATATTTGCACGAGTTTTAATAAAGCAGTTGGAAGCATCCGGGAGATAAATTCCACGTACAATCGTGTCGAGAAAACCGCAATTTATCCGCGAAAGATTTTTGTTTTAATCTATTTTCCTTGTTCAATCGTGCAATCACATCTTTTCGACTAAAACTTTTCTCTGCATTTTTTATTTTCTTTAATTTTTTAAATATTTTTTGTATTTATTTCTATAACTGAAAATTGACATTTTACAAATACTTTTTTATAACATAATAAAAAAGTGATGAAATAAAAAAATACTTTATTTATAAAAATTAACTTCTTCTTCTAACATCAAATTAACTTCTTTCAAATATTTCTGTAAATGGGATTTCATTATAAATATTTTTTAAAAAAATTATTATTATTTTAATAAATAATCCATTTTACACAACAATTATAGAATGTTTCACTTTCTAACTCACATAACTAATAATAACAAAAACTTAATTATAATAAAAATATTTATTAACTATTATTATGTTTATAAATTAATTATTATAATAATAAAAATAATATTAATTATTATTTATTATATGCAACAAATAAATAAAATTTATGTTTCTACTATATTTTAACTATATTATTAACTTAACTACATTATAATTAAAATATATTATTAAATGCAAATAAATGTTTCTTTATCTTTATAAATTAACATATTTATTCAGCTGTTTTAATTTAAAAAACTTTTTAGAAATTTACTATACTGTTAATAATTATTATATATTATGTACGATATTAAGTTAAATCAAAGATAAAGTTAAATCACTTTAATTTGTAATAAAATATCATTTTATCACATATATTTATTATTATATTCTATTATAATTATTAATTATTATATAAACAATTTATTTTCTCTGGTATCTCTAAAATAACTATTACGATACCTAATGGAAAAAGTCGTATTCGAAACACGTTATTCGATTCTTCACTAGGATTCAATTGCAAACACGTTTTGCTAATATTCGTAGCACGAACAGAAAGCTTCGGAAAAGAAATAAAAAAACAATTAAATAAAAAAATTATTGAATTATCATATATGTGAACACTTTGCAATTGAGAGAATGCGAAATAACATTTAAGAAAAAATTTATGATATAAAAGAACTCAAAAATAAAATTCGATATATCTCAATTATTATCATTATTTCTGCTATAATATCATAAGTTGGAAAAATATTTGTATTCATGATCCATTATGATGAGTCTGATAAAAAAAAAATTAATAAAATATAATTAAAATTTATTAATTACGAATTCTTAATAAGAATTCTTAATAAGAATTCTTAATAAGAATTCTTAATAAGAATTATTAATAAGAATTCAGTAATAATAAAAAGTATAAGGTGCTGAATTCTTTCATTTTTTAATTTTTTAATCTTTTTATTTCTATATATGATACAGTTTACAAATAGATTCTTATTGAATATTAAAAAATATTTAAATTTATTTACGATTATTAATTTATATAAAATTATATATATATATTATAGATAAATTATATATATGCTTTTACATACACGCATACACATACATACACACGTTACATTACATTCTATCAGTAGGAATATATGTACTTTTACAATATGAATATCTGTAAAGTCTATTTATTCAAATTATCGATTATTAAAATCCGTATTAATGGAATGATTGATTATTGAAATATCGAAATTTTATTATTATAAAATTTAAATTAATGGAATATTCAATTATCTGAATATGTTATCTAATTATAAGAAATAAAGAAGAACTCTTTTTGTTCGCGAGCACTTATTGCTCGCGAGATTTTTAAACAGCTTATTCAGAGAAATTCTTACATGGAAAGAATTATTATTGGTCGGTGATTTCCATTAAATCTAAACAAAAAATGATATTATGTGAAAAGATTGCTGTTTTTAAAAATTTAGTAGATACTTGAAATTTTATTTTTGACATATTTTAGTTTGGTTGGAGTGGATCCCAAGAATGACATATATCCAGATATGATTGACTCAACAGCAACTAATATTATGCTAATTCCAGGAATTTTTCCTTTTGGAAATGCCACAAGTCAAAATTCAGTTGAATTAAGAAGAGATTTTCTGATGCGTGGACTTCATTTGAAAGAGAATCTCATTCAATGAATCTCACTCAATCTCACACAGATCGTATTTTGACAGTAAATATGATAAATAGATAGTTTGCAACAGCATATTATGCTCAGACATAATTATCTACTGTGACATTGAAGAGAAATTAATGCTTGTTATGAACACATCGTAGTCTACACATCGTAATCACTTATATACAACTATATAACTATAGATCATTTCTTTGTAATTACGTATTATATTCTGATTATCGAATACAGTTACCTGCTATGATAGTATGAGAAACTCAGTTCTTTTATAAGTATGCACATTATAATATAATTTATGAGGAAGAAAATATTAATAATATCAAGCACCAACTTCTTCGACACACACATATATACATATCTATCGAAAAAGCACTCGATACATGTATGCATGCAATTCACCATCGATTACAATATTACTACTGAACACGAACACGAACATTTTTAAAATGTTCTAAAAATTTTCATTTTATTTTCATTTTTTTCTCTTTTTCACTAATTGTTATTTATCATTTATATAATATTTTTAGAATGTTATTAAAATTTATAAATTACGAAAAAGACGAAAAATTAAAGAAAATTTATTAAGCAAAAAGAGAAAATTTGCAACGTTTGAATAGCGTAAAATAAAAAATAAGAAGATTAGAATGAATAATGAAGAAATTGTTAAATTTATTATTTAATATTTATTTGTTTGTTATTTAATATTAATATATTTATAATATTTATAATATATTTATAATATATTGTTTATATCTATAATAAGATCTAATCTAAGAAACAATTATTCGATTATCTATAATTTAACTTAATTTAAATCTAAATTGATGAATAGATAAATTGATATAGTGCAACATATTTATCACTTGATAATTATTGGACATGAGAATGTCTTAATTATCGAAGAGAAAACAAAAGATTCATTGAATTTCATGAATTCGGTACTTGTTAGATTAGATTAATTTAAATAAGTATAGTTCAAATAATGTTATATATTTAAATTTAGCTTAAATAATTTAAATTTAAATAACTATTGTACTTGCAAAATATAATTTTTCTCATCGATAACTCTTATGAATAATCAAAATCATTTAGAAATATATGAAATCGATAAAATGCGAAATATTTGCTATTTTTAAATTGAACATGTTCATGTTTTTATAGTATTCACATTTTATACATATTTTTTTTATTTGACAAAGAATTTTTTCTCGTTTACTATACCCGATGTTTCATTTATTAGATATTTTATTAATCTAATTTGTGGAGCTATAGTAATCGAATTAATTTATTACAAAGATCAAAGACAAATATTTTAATAGATTTTCCGTAATTCCTCTTTGTTATTTTTTACAAATCACTTTATTCATTTCAAATTAAAATTTTATCTTAATAGAATTTTTTGTGTCATAAAAATAACTAAAATATTAAGCAATTCATGATAAACGAAATATTTTGAATACAGATAACATTTGGTAAATGATTGATATTCACAAAAATTTTCTTCACTGATAAATATTATAAGTAATTAAAATAAAATTTTCCTTATTGATTTATAAACAATTGAAATAAATTTATTTTCTCGATAATGTTTATTAATAATAAACAAATTTTTTTGTTATTTATATTTTATATTTGTAACTAATATTTTAATAAAAAAAATAATCTATAACTTTTTATTTTTATTATAACTTTTTATAATTATTATAATTAATTCATACATATAATATTGATATAAAAAAATAATGAAAAAAATATCATGTATAAAATTAATCGAAATATCGATTAATAATCATCACAACTTCTGTAATTAATTCTTATATAAATCCCACCTCGAAGTTTTCATTCGATTTCTATCGTTTTATACTTCATTTCCACGTCCTTTTCTATTCAATTCAGTCTAATATTAATATAAATTTATTCTGGGTCACGATAAGATCTCGACAAATGGAATTTTTCGATAAATAATCGCACGATATTGAAAAACAGCTTCGATCCTCGTCCAACAGAGATAACAAGGAATAATCTTCTTCTCTGGATCCATGATATTCTCCAGTTTAAATTTTTAAATTTGCTGAATCTCTTGGAATTAATTAGTGGCTGGTAGGAAAATCCTTATGAACCCGGAGGTGTAATATTTCTCTCTTTTGCCCTCAAAGTGTGGCGAATATTATCTTTTCTCTTAGAATCGGATATGACATGATAATTCATAAAGGGATTATTTCCGTACTAATGCGATTTAACATTCTTGGCCATATTTTTGAAAGAAAAATAATGACTGGAAAAATCTGGTGACTTTCCATTTAAAAAATATTGAAACAAAATTATCAACATATTATTTTATTGATATCCATATTATTTCATCAATTTTTTTCATTTTTAAATGTTATAATTTTTGTAAAAAATATTATAAATATTTTAAGAAGAGAAGAATTAGAAGAGAATTGCACTTAAACAATAATTTCATATAAATAATAGAGACTGTTAATAATAGAGAATGTTAAATAATAATTTTAGGAAATTAATAAGTTACAAATTATGAAACATGAATATTATTTTTAAAGTTTTATAATTTAAATAATATTAAATAAAGTGCTTAGTTAACTTAAAATTTTTATTTATTTATTTTATTATTGAATTTACTATTCAAATCTGAAAAATTTGAAATATATTCAAATAAATATTAATTATAATTATAATTATAATATATATAATTAATTATAATATAAATTAGAAAATTGAAATAAGTAAATTTTTATATAATTCAAAAGTATAAAAGTTACAAGAGTATAGTATAAAAGTTAAAAAGATAAATTATGTTATTGAAAATAAAAATATAAAAAAATATTTATTAAATATTTATTATTTTTTATTATTTATCGTCATACATTTTTTCTATTATTAATATGTTATTATTCGTTTATAACATTTTATTTTATAATAAACAATTAATATATAACAATATATAACAATTATTTTTATAATAAAGATAATTAAATTTAATAAAAAATTTGTTCATTCTCTTTATTTTATATTTCTAATTTCTTTTCTTTCCTTTTTATTAATGTCATTAATTTTAAATATCATTTTTTATTTATTTATATATTTCTATAATGTCTAATATATATTATTCAATTGCATAAAGAAATTGTGAAATTTTATCATCAAATGTGTTTATTAAAAACTGTTTAGTTTGATGTTTAAATAAAAAAAGAATATAACCAAAAAATTAGTATTAGGCTTTGAACATTTCAGATTTAGATTTTTTGCAATTTGTTAAACATTGAGACATCACATATATGCTTGTATATATATGTGTATATAATTATGTGTATAATTATGTGTATAAGTGAGACATAATGCAAATTTAAAATTTAAATTTTTGACTTTTTCGGTTTTAAGAGTTTAAAATATAAATTTAAAATGCGAATTTGTCATTAATTGAGAATAAATTTATTTTTAACAATTTTAATCTTTTGCACTCCAGGCCTATTTCGCTTGGTCGAATCAACTCCAGATTCAGATCTGCGCGTTCAGTGCATTCTGTGCGTTCGGTGGAATTTTTTATAGCTAATTTATGATTTCAAACAAATTAACACATAAAACTTTTATATTTTAACATTTTATATATCTTTACATATGAAGAAAAAAAATTTATTTAATATTAAAATCGATATTATTGTTTTGTATATATATATATATTTTATGAACCAAAATATATCCTCAATTTGTCAGAGCAAATAATACTTTTCCTCCTAATTTTTTTATTATTTGTTTCGCGCACTATTTCATTAATAAATTCATCAGTACAAAATAGTTTTAAAAAATCATTTATATTCGAAGATATTGCAATTCTGCAGATTTTTCGCCGAGTATTGTATTCTTCGCGGTATATTTTTCGATTCTGTGCATATTATCCATTTGGAATTTTCTGCGTTTTCTGCGATATCTTCACTTGAATTATTGTCTTTATATTCACTATCTATTTTTCTTATTTTTCGCTTTCTATACCTCTTATTTCATCTCCATGTTTATCATTGCTTTCGTTAATTTCTTTATGAATAGAAGTAATTTCGTTATTCAATAACGAAAAATCAAATTCATCTTCACTTGAACTAATTTCATTATTGTATTCCATGTTTACAAAACTCAAAAACTTTAAAAATAATATTTCTATTACCACGACTGTTAAACTCAGATTAACGCTGAAGATGTCGTTCGACTCGTGATCACAATTTAATTTGAGATAAAAAAATCTAGCCATTTAACAATATATTATTCTAATCTTATAAGATTATATGTAAAGAACTTAGGAATCTATGAAGCGATATTTTAAAAAAATCAAACAATAAATAAATATTATTTATAATATATAATAATTATATCGCCCTTCAAATTGTCGTAATTCAAATGGTGCCAGAGAATCATCGTAGGAGCGCAAAGGATTGAATCACATTTTAAAAAAATTCTCAATTCAAATTAACAAAAAATAATATTTAATATAAATGATTTGATATAAATTGATATGATTTAATATAAATTTTTAAATAAAAACTTTTTACATAAAAAATATTCTTCTTCTGCATTAAAAAAATTTTTTTCTTTATGATAGAAAATAACATTCTTGTTATTAAAACAACAATAAATTATCTATTGTTTATTATTAATTAAAAAATAATTTTTTTATATAAGTTAAAAATAATGACTTGAAAAATTTGAAAAATTGGATAATGATTAAAACAAAATTTTATTAATTCAATAATAGTATTATTTTAATTATAAAAAGTTAAATATATATTTTTCGAATTAATTTTTTTTAATTTTAAACGATTATTTTATAAGTTCTTTTTAATTTCTCTAAAGTTTTTTTTATGAATGAATCTATTCTTTTTTTCTTATAAGATTGTTAATTTAATAATGTCTCTTATTAATAATTAACAAAAAATATAAAATTGAAATTCATAAATGAATCTAGTAGAATAATAAATAACTATTTTTGGTCGGATTAAATAGAATCCTATTTTCAGGATACTCATAATGAACAATAATAGTACCAATTAATACGATATATGTATCAGAATTCAATAATAATAATATTATTCGAAATTCTATTATTTTGGTTCTTCATTAAATATAAATAATATAAGTACAAGTATTTTGCTATTCATTTTATGATCTAAATATATAGAATTTAGTTTGTTATAATTTCAAGCAAATTCAAAACAACTTCTATTAATATTGAAATAAAAAAAAATAATATCCAAATGATTATATGACATTTACGAACATAAACATTCAGGGATAGTTTTATTTTCTTTATTCTTATTCAATGCAACTCTTAAACCAATACATATTTTTCATTCTCTCGAAGTTTTTCTTCGTATTTTTCTTTTTTTCATAAACAAAAAATAATCGATATTGTCGAGATAACTTCAATGTGTCAAATAACCACATTTCAAAGAGAAAGACTTTTTTCAAATTCCTCTTTTCCAGAATTAAAAACGCTGCGTCACAACATAGCATAACCAAATATAATGCTTCTATCAACGTGTGAAAAAACATAAAAAAAAAACAGGTATACAGAGAAGAATCAAAATTGTTAGGATGAAATTGCAGTGATTTAATCTATAGTCACTTTTTATCGTTGTGCAATTGTCTCTGACAATATATGAAACATCATCGAAAATTTTTTCTGAAACATATCAGCGATTTTATGATATATATACATATATATCATATATACATATATACATATATACATATCATATTTACAAATGATACTTTTTATAAAAAAAGTTTCGCAACTTAGTTATATATTTCACTAATTTTCATTTAATTTTCATGTGAGAAATATTTTATACCAATATTTGAAGAAAATATTTTATTCATAATTAAATTTTCAATTATTAAATAAAAAATTAAATATTTATAATATTATATTTTAATAAATAAAAATCATGGATTGCTGCATTTTGCTTCAAGAATTCCTATTTAGATATTTGTTTACATTTATATTTATTTAAATAATATAAATATAAAATAATATAAATTTAAATAATATAATATAAATTAATATAATATAATATATTATATAATATATAATATATTATATATATTATATTATATTATATTATATTATATTATATTATATTATAATATATTATATATATTATATAATATATAATATAAATTAATATATATAATATAATATAATATAAAATAATTTAGAATACATAGATATTATTTCTATTTCATCGTGTTAGTAAGTAATCATAATTATCTTGTATCTCTTCATTATATTATTTCGTAATTTATGAATTTCATCTGTTATCTTTACAATGTAATCGACAATAATAGCTTAATTATGCCAGAAATATAATATATATAATATAATCAAATTAAAAAGTTTATTTGAAGTTAATGAATTTCTTTTTTAATTCGTTTTTGATAGTTAAAATATATAAAAATGACACAGAAACTTTTTTAACAGACTTTTTTAATATATTACTCAATAATTAGAAAAAAAATGAAATGCACATTGTAGAAAATAAAGCAAAAATTGGTTTAGAGAAAAAAATATAAGATTACGAAATTTAGATAAATTCTTTCCTTAACTTTTATCTTATAAATATATCCTTAAATTTTCATATAAATACATTTTGATATATATTTCATAAAATAATTCCATCGTAAATTATATTCCATTTTCATGATTTTTAAAACTTTTTTAAATAAACTTATATAAAAATCAAAAAAATATATAAATATGAAGAAAAGGCATAGCAAATGGTTCCTGTTCAAAAGTATGTATGAATATATACTTCTGCATTTTTTTCATAAATCATTCAACAAGAAAAAAATTAAGAATTAATTTTAGAAAAAATTAAAAAATGACAAGAACCATGAAACAAAATCTATGGAATATCAAAATTCACATCAATAATATAATTAATTTTTTGGTAAAAAAAATATGTAATCTAAAACTTACTAATTTTTAATATAAATAAATTTTAATATAATGCAATTAAATCCAACTGAAACTATATATATACATAATATTTCCTGCACGCATATGCAATGAAATAAACAAAATTTCAACCTCCTTTTTCTACCCTTTTTATGTATTTTTCTTATTACCTTTTTTATCAAAAATATTAAATTTTCAAAAATGAAGAAAAAAATTCACTATAAGCTATCAAGAATATATTCTTCTTTATCATTTGTGCCACGATTTTCTGACACAAACGGAGTAAAAAAAAAGATTGATTGTTTTGGAAAAAATTCTTATATGAAATGGTTTTTATAGAAAAATAATTCGAATAAATCTATAATTGTTTATTAATGTATTCGTAACTCAATTATATATAATTACAAATATAATTATATTTTTGATATTTATTAATAAATGCATATACCTAGTTTATAATTTGAGAATCCAATGGTTTTAAATTATATAAAAAATTTGAAATTATTACCTTAATTATTATTATTATAATACGCAAAAATAATTGGATGAAAGTTAAATAATTTCATAAGATATATTATTTAATATAAAATCCTTTGAATTATTGAATTATTCAAACTAATTCAACAGTTTAGACTAAAAAAAACATTATTAATTTTAAATTTTTAGAATTAAAATTTCGTGAACTCGAATATTCATTCACAAAGATATAAATTTTCATTAATATGTGGACTTTGTTCTTAATCGTTTAAAGTAAAATTTTGTTAATAAAAGTTTATATATTATATATTATATATTATATATATTATATTATATTATATATTATATATTATATATTATATATATTATATTATATTATATATTATATATTATAATAAATCAATTTTATTACTATTATTTTTAATTTTATTATATACTACATATCGATTTTATGAATGGGTTGGAACAAGGAGAATTATTAAAATAAGTTGATCATATAATTCTTAAAATAAGATGATTATATAAATATTTTTTTTTAATAAGAGCTTAATAAACAATAGCATATATAACAACAATAACTCGTTACTTCATAAAAAATAATAACATAAAATAAGAAAATAGAATAAATAATATAAATAAATACTAATATAAAAAAGAATAAAAAACATAAATATGAATAAAATTATGCATTGCAAAATCATATGATATTTTCAATATCGTATTTATATTTTATAATATTCCTCTTGATGTTTTAAAATATAATCGATCTTTATATAATACAATTTTAATCAATTATTACAATTTAATTTAATACAAATTTAATTATAGCAAATTTTTCGTTTATAAATTTTAAGATTATTATAATATTTAGCTATAGATTATATTTCACATATATTAAATGTAAATTATTATGATTTCTCATTTGTAACATTTTCCTCAAGTTTTTCTTTAATTTTTTAAGTATTTAAACTTATCTTAAGAATATTAAAAATACAATAATACAATAATATACATAGATACACACACACACACACACAAAGATTTTCAATAATATATTACTTATTATTATAAGTGCAGTTAATATTTTAGGTATTGTTCACAGATCAATAATAGTTTCTTCTGCCTAACATAATATTTTAAAATATTTTGAAATATTTGCAATAATATGGTTAGAGTCTATAAATTAACTACATTTTATTTGTAAAAATTTTTTATTCTAATAATAAATGTTCTAACTCTGGTATAATTTATAATTTCTTTATCAGCATACGGATACATCTTTTATTTATATTCGGCATGTCATTTCCATTACAATTTTCCATTTTGTACGATTAATATTTCCATTCTTTTGCTATAAACAATTGATATATTTGTAACAAAAAATATGTTACTTTTATATGAAAAAAATCGTGCCATATATATATTATATTATATTTACATATTGATATACATGATTATATTTACATACTCATATACATATGTAAAAAAAGAAATGATGTAGGAGAAAAAAGCTGAATAATTTTTTTGTATCTTATTTTTTATTCATTGCAAGAAATACGAAATCATTCTTGCAAAGATTTTAAAACTTTATAGCATATTATAATTGGTTTTTAATTAAAAGTATTACAACTTTTTTTTAATAATATAAAATAAAAATTATTGTAATAGTTCAAGAATTGAACTATTTTTAAAGATTTCTTGTATCTTGGTTCGATTTTTGATTTTTTCTGACGGAAAACGGTGGCTGTATTAATAATATAAAAAAAATTAATTGTCAAACTTTTTTTAAAACTATATTCAATAATCATAATAATCATATAAATGTTTTAAATGTATTTAAATTAAATAAAGTAATAGAATCATTAAAGTTTTATTGTTAATTTTTGAAAATTTGAAAATATGAAAATTGTTTTTGTATTATTATATATATTTCAAAATAATTTGTTTATCAATAAATATTTTTATCGATAAAATTATTGTTATTATTATAATATTTTTTAATATATATTTTTCAATTTTTGCAATATAAAGATAAATATGGAAGAGATTTTAGAAGACACAATGCTTATACAAGAAAATCGAAAAAAATCAAAATATTTTTAATTTTTTAATTTAATTGAATTATTAAAAGAACTATCAAAACTTTTCTAATCTTTAAACTAGCAAAAACTTTTTCAAACTTTGAATATTTTTCGAATTTCGAACCAGTCATAATAATTTAATTTTGTGAATTTTCATATTCAATGACATATGTAAACTTTCATTTGCATATAGATTTACGTTGAATGTTTAAATATTAAATAATCAAAGTAATAGACAAAGTTAATAAATTAAACTTAACAAATTTTTATTTATACCATATTGTATTATATTATTATACCATTAATGTATACCACAATTTTATAAACGTAGCTGAAGCTACATTTTCATTTTTATCACTCTCAGAATGAGACAATATGTGTTTCATTAAATAGTTTCCTAATTTTTCCATATAAATTTGACAAAATTTTTATTTTATTAAAAAAACAAATTATAAAAATTACTTAAAAAGATTCAGGAGTTCAATATATTATACTTCACACATCAGCGAGATATTTCAATATCGATTCATATTGCAGCTTACTTTCCTGCTAAAACATTTTTATCGTCAATTCTATAAAAATTCGATTCCGATAGAGTGTTTCTTATCAAAAATCGATCATTTCCCATGCAAAACATATATTTTCGCAGTATGCAATATCCGATTCCTCGTGGAATTTCATTTATTCAAAAACGAACAGAATGAAAGAAACTATCGGTTGGCATAATAAACAGAATCAAGCTTCAAGATAAAATATATATCGAAAAATTGTGATAAGTATCGATGTACATTTTCAAAAAAGAAAAGTTATATTCAAAAAAACAATCATTTGGCAATGAACTTGGCTAGATTGATCTTTAGTATTGCACTCCCGTATTATAGTACCCAAAATTCTTATAAAATTATCATGTTTTTCGATAATATGTATATATGTATAATAATTATTCTATACATATAATAAATATATATCAAAATATCAATAATAATATTTATTAAAAAAAATAAATCTAATTATCTATATCTATTATAAAACAAAAATGTAAGAGTCGAATTGCCGAAGCGTTCAAACGTGTCGACTGTTTCACTCACGAGTACCTATTCGAGTATAGGAAATAAAGAAAAGTCATATGGAACTAAGATAGCGTATAATTTTTTTTTATTTCGAATAAAAAGAACTATTCGAAAATACATTATAATTACACAAGTCAAAAAAGATCTTCTGATTATAGAGATTTCTCATCTAACATCAATAAGAAAAGTCTAAACGACAATCAAGCTATTGAATTAATTAAATCTTATGCGATAGTAATGAAATCCAAAATTTTCTCGACTAAAAACCAGCATTAATATTAGCAACCATCGAGGGTATTATAATTAAAGAATACATCTGTATCTTAGGAAACATAGTAGGTCCAAAGGCTATTCATTTCAAAAATTTTAAATGACAGAGTGTGTATTTATCTAGACAAGAAAAACGTATTAATAACATTGACAGAAACAACGAAATATCTAATAATTAATAATAATAAAATCGAAATAAGCTTAATGACTCCAGCACAATGAATCATTCTTTCTAATGTATCACCAATTCTAAACTCAATGATAGAATCCGTATTTAAAAAAATACGATTGTGTTTTAAAATAATATTACAGTAGAAATAACTGAATACTCGCATATAATGAACTTTCGAAAGTTGATATATGTCAATCAAGAAACGTCAATCTAATATCTAATTTCTTTACTATTACGAAGGAATAGTATACGTATCTTTACCATTTTGGGAAAATTAAATTGCTTTATATGTAAATAAGAAGAGCATATGTGCCTAATATAATCCTATCCCTGTGCATATAATCCTAATATATGTTTATAAAACTACCTATATAATCCTGAAACTAATGAGAAAAGTATTATACTAGATATTACGAGTACAGTCATAGACACTCATACTTCTAATCAAAGAATTATCAATCATCATAATATTGATATAGTGTCTCAACCTGAATAGGTAACTCAAAATGTTAATTGCTATAAAAAAAACTGTTATCGCAAACGTCTTCCAAAATCGCGTTTAAACCTATAGACGCAAATGATCTACCATTCAAATTACCAATAAAACTTACAATTGAAAAATTAAAAAATACCTATCAGTGCAAAAAAAACTCAAACAGACGCAAGTAAAATCAAAATAAGATCCCGAAAAATTAATTGATCATCTTGAATCAACAAAAATCATAATTGAAGAGGTTAAAAAAATATACCGTAATTATCACACTAGTAATTTTTTTGGAAAATTTTGACGTTACTTCGATAAAAATAGCGAAAACTGAAAACATACTCAATTTAATAGAAATCCATAGGATCATTAGACTGTGCGAAAAACTGAAAGACCCAGATTTAAAAATCTCGAAAAATTAATCATCGGAAATTAACTCCGACATTTAAATATAATTGCAATATTAAATAATTTTATAACTCTACAACAAATTTTAACTATTATGATCAACATATTGCAGTGGAATACCAATAGTTTTCTGGCTCCAATCATGCCAGTATTATTACTTATATCAAGACAATGTATTAGGATGTCCCATAACTTTCTTTTTTTTTCTTTGATATGAAATAAATACATGATATTTGTTGTTTAAAGTTAATTTCGCATTAGATATGATATTGCATTAGATATGAACCGTTCTCTTTTATTAACTTCTTCCATCTCTCAGGAAGCCTCATTATTCCTTTTTCCAAAATTGAGGTTTATTTGCAAAATATTTCTCGGAGTGCGTTTTTATTTCGCTTACGGATTGGAATCATGGAGTTTATCATGGAGAGAATTTTTTTAATAACAAGAACAAGTAATAGTCGAATAGAGCAAGATCTGGGAAATACAAAAAATGCGGAAGAATGTTTCAATCAAACAGTTTTTTTTTTACAAATCAATGCAACATGTGATTTTGCATTATTGTGATGATCTCGTCGGTTTGCTAATTTTGGTTATTTTTCTGCTATGGCATCTTTCAATTTATTAAGCTGATTGCAATATTTTTCAAAATTGATGGTTTCACCTTGAGAAAAGAACTCATAATAGATAACACCTTTTCAATTCCAATTAAATGGATAAAAAAAATTTCTTCGGATAAAATCCAAGTTTCGCGACAATTGAAAATATTATCCTTAATCAAGTACATTTTCGATGCACATTTTGATACAAAATCCAAATCTTGTCTCCAGTGACAAACCTCTTTAAAAAAGGATCTCTTTCATGTCGCTAGAAAAGGAAATCGCACGTAAAGGCGTGGTTCATAAAGTCGGTCTTCGTCAATAGCTGTGGAACCCAAACTTCACATCAATTGACATATCCCATCTTAATCAGATGATTATTTATTATTTTTCTAGAAATGTTAATGGCATCCATTATCTCGCGCACATTATATCGCAGATTTTCAGCAAAAGCATGACCTTGATAAAGTCACCATTTGTCGTTGCTATGGCAGCTGCTGGAACTTTTATCTTTCAAGTCAAAATTGCCAGCTCTAAATCTCTTAAATCAATTGCAGACGGTCGTAAGTAAGTTGTAGCACCACGCCCGTAAACTACAAATCTCATCTGCAGTATCATTTGCACTATCATGTAAAACAATAAAACATAACATATCGCAAATGTTTCCTTTGGCTATTCATATTGAACGAACGGATTCTGTAAAAAAAAGTTTTAAAAAAGATTGTGTCACCAACGAAATGTACTAAAAAAGATCTAGGATGACTGAAACCGATGCCATAAATGGTTAATAGATAAGCCTGCATGTTCATATAAAAATAATCAGTTAAAGTCATTCCTAACGTGGTGCAAAAGAAACTTTTGGGACACTCTAATAATAATTACAGAGATACAATTTCAAATAAACATTAAAGCCGTTGCTATATTAATTCATGTTTTATTATATAATTCATTTTAATTAAATTATGCATATGTAATATATACCTTCCAAATATCTATAATTTTCTTGTAAGTAAAATCAAAGATCTCATCGAACAACTATCTAAATCATTCTTGATACTTGAAAACTTTAATAGCCATAACACATTATGGGATTCTGTTAGAAATGACAACTGTAGAGCTACAAAATTGATACAGTATTCGAAAATGCAAATCTCTCTATCTATCCAATTTTCCTATATACTTTGATGTAGCAAATGTCATCTTTTATATCGATTACTCTAATATTAATCTATCGATTAATAGTTTTGCTCATAATTATGAATGGATAGTACTAGACGACCTACATGTCAGCGATCATTTTCCAATCATTGTATAACTAATCAATCTCTCTAATACCAATACATCAATTCATTTATTCTCAAATGGAAATTCCACAAAGCTGAATAGGAAATATAATAATAGGTTCACAAATATATTGAAGAAACTAACCTTAATATCCTTAATATCCTGGAAGAGAATAACGTTTATATAGATATTGTAACAGATTTTTTTTTCTAATATTATTATTAAAACACATTATTATTAAAGAAATTATCAGATTGAGTTCCTCTGACTAGTCCCTTGAATAATGAATGAAGAAGTCATATCGAAATTAAAACAAGCCTTTAATTATTTTAAAAAAACATAAATCAGGAGAAAATAAGATAGAATTTAAAAAACAGCGATTTCTGGACGAATTATTAAAAAGTAAAAAAAATAGCTGGACGAATTATATATTATCATTGACGAACAATCTCACTGTAAATATTAAAAAAATATAGAATAAAATTAATATAATCAGAGGCAATCAAAAAAACAGTCAAATATACTTTATCAGAAATAATTATAACGTTATTACTACTAATTCAAATGAAATTGTAAATATTCTAGCTATCATTTTCGCAAAAAATTCTAGCTCCTTCAATTATAATGAAGAATTTAGAATATACTAACTATTTCAAGAAGCAAATAAAATCACTGAAACTAATGATTCCAGTCATTCATATCTTAACAATCCTACCTCAGGAAGGGAACTTAAAGAAGTACTAAGAAATACTACAAACTTCAGTCCACGATCTGACAACATTTCTAATGAAGTAATTAAACAATTACCAACTATTAGATATAAGATATTGCTCATTCAATTGTATATGAACTAATAAAATAATTCCTCTAAAAGCCATAATTATATCAATATTGAAGTACGGCAAGGACTCAATCTAAATCTAAAAGTTATAAACTTATTGCTCTCATATCTATATCTCATATCTGCAAAATACTAGAAAAAAATTGTGAATTTTAGGCTTAAATGGTTTCTCAAATATAACAGACTTATTGCTAATAACCAATTTGGATTTCAAAGTAATCATTCTATTACATCTCATTTAAATAATTTAGAAACACATATATAAGAAACATTTAAGAATAAGTATGATATCCTTGTCTTTAGTTTCGATATCGAAAAAGTCTATGACATGATTTGGAAACACCACATTTTATTCAAATTCCAGAAGGAATCACTGGAAACTTGTAACATTTCGTTAAAATTTTCATTTATAATAAAAATATATAAGTTCGTGTTAGTATCGAATGGTATCCTTTCAAGAAAAACAGAAATTTTCAAGAAAACAGAGAATACCATAAGAATACCATAAGAATTTATAATTAGTACTACATTATTTTTAATAGCTATTAATAATAATGCATGTAAAATTTCTGTAACCCCCATCACTATCTCAAGAATATTTGCTTTGTGATGATATCACAATTCTATGTAAAGGAAAACACATTATCACTTCTCAACAAACTGTTTAATCATGCTTAACAAGTTATATAATTGGTCTCGAAGTCGGGATTTAAATTCTAAAAATTACTAAAACTGAGTGCATACTATTCACTATATCATGAAGCACATATACCTATACTAAACCTTGGAAATAATGCAATAAAGTCCTTGGAGTATATTTTGTTCCATAGACTTACATAGAATAAATATATTAGCAATCTGGCCAATAACTGCAAGCGAAGATTAAATATTACCAAATCTCTAGCACATAATAACTAGTGTCCTACTATAGATTTATAAAGCGATTATTAGAATCAAAATTGGTTATGCATCTATAATTTATAACTCTGTCAAACCAGGAATTTAAAAAAAAAACTAAATCCAATTCATAATTTATGAATAGATCTATTGAATTTATAATAAATATAAGACTAAGAATAGGAACATAGGATCATTTCATACAAGTCCAGTTAGAAGCATATTAATTCAAACTAGAGAATCATTTCTATAGAAAATACAGAACATACAGAAAATTATTAAGTTTAAAATAAGGGCAGTGACATCTTCCAATCATATTATATTTTTAGATGTTTACTCAAAGTTAAATTAAAGCAAAACTCAAATCAAGGAAAGAATCAATTCTACCAAAGATTAATAAATATTTAGAAGAAATAAAATTCAATATCATCTTCTGCCATGAAAAAATATAAAGTCCATAAAATTTCTCCCTGGACACTTAAAATACCTTCTTGATTTAACATTGGCAACAAAAGATGAAAAATTATTCAATGAATTTTTATTTTCGAAAAATATATTTAATTATGTCTTAAATATTTTATCTTTACCCATATATATTGATATATCCAAAAATAAAAAGTATGAAATGGGGTTACTTTCTTCTTCCAAAACATTTTAATTAGGCATAATCTGAATCATCTTTTAATAATGTCCGTTCGGTAGGAAACATTTATACTCTTCCTAATTCTCAAATTTATTGATAATGATTCTCTAGATCACTCTAAATATATCATATTCTTTGATTCTCTTGCGACACTTCTATATATTCTATATAGAATATATTCTATATATTCTATATATTCTATATATGCTACTCAAAAAATTAAACAATCGACAGAAATATACATAGACATATAAAAGTAATTCAACAAAATAGAAAAGAATGGCAAAACAATAGTGTGCATTCCATCCCGTAAAAATATCTATGCAAATACAATGGACGATATTGAAGCAAAAATAGTAGCTACCCTTAAAACAGACATTTAATTTATTTATAATACATCCGCATATCAATAAACATATAAAAATATTAAAACAGTTCTGGATCGTAACGTAGAAAACATATAAAGCAAGTTCGTTTCACAAATCTATCGAAAATTTCTACAATCTATGAAACCAAAATTCAACTGAAAATAGCAAATGATAATAACGAGAATCAGAACCGGACACAACAAACCTCTTCTCTTACCTACATCTATTTAACTAGAAGCCAACCAACAATATGTGAAAAATGTAATATATGAACTACCCCTAATACATCATCCTTGATTTGAGAAAATTGAGCATTGATAATACCCTCAATGAAGTCAACACATCTATCGATTACTAAGACATCCTAGCGAGAACATCAAAATTTTCATCAAATTATAGTAAATTTTTGTAAGTCATTAATATCTGATGTTGATGCGACATTAAGCTTATTAAACTTAATAAAAAAAAAACTTGTTAAATTAATACATTTAAATTTTTTAACTATTATTGACTATATATTTTATTTCATTATAATGAATTAAAAATTATTATATCAATCTATAAATTATTTATTGTTTTATCGCATATTGTTTAAATGTAATATTGTTCATTAATATTATTTATATTAGAAAAATTTTAATTATTATGAAAATCGATCAATTTTAAATTATTTAAAACTTTCTTTTGGTATTATATTTCAAGTAAAATAAATTTAGAATTGAACAATTCTATTCATCTAATAAATTATCCATATAAATTTTGTGAATAGAAAATTACCAAAATCTTATTAATTTTATTATTAATAAAATATTGATCTTTTTTTTAGAAAAAGAAATACACACTTTAAAAATATATTTGAATAAAAAAAATTGCAATTAATTTTTCGAAAGAAATTTAATTATTAATCTAAAATTAAATTTAAAACACTTTCAAAATAAATATTATTCCGAAGAAATATTATTTATATAAAAAATTAAAGGAAAAATATTAAAGGAAGATATAATAATATATTTTATATTATTATCTTTTAAAAAGATATCTGATAAAAAATAAATAAAAAGTACTATTAAAGTTTTATTGACTCTTATTCATATTACCAACTTATGATTTAGTAGAGTGTGAATATTGAAATTCATTCAATATGAATGAATATGTGGGTTAGTGGATGTACTTTATTTTTACTTGATGTTGGATGATTGTCAGACGATAATTAATTTCTTTTTAGTCATACGATTTTTACGAAAGATCATAAAAGCTAAAGAATGAATATACTAAGGATGATAAATTGATAAATTCATTAAAATTGATTGCAGCAGAAATTGATTGGTTATAAAATCTAAGTAAGTAAAGGAATCACTTCTGTGTCATTTTTAAATAATGGATGATACACATAATGTTTGCAGCTAAAGATTTGCAAGCAATAAAATTATAAATCATGCTAGATTTGGAAAACATGTAGTATAATATATATAAGTAGTATAATATATATAGTATATATATAGTATAGTATATTAACAAGAAATATGATGTACCAACTTATATTCATAGAGTTCGTAATTATAAAATCTTTACAATCCAATCTACAAAAGATTTGTTACTAAATATTTGGAAAATTTTTAATAGGTTTGATAATTCCATATTTCTGCAACAACAAATTCTTTACAAAAATTTTTTTAAAAAGATTTTAATTTAAATAAAATTTTAATTTAAATTAACTAACAAAATTCATTATTTTTAAACTGACAATAGCTTCGAATTAGATATGAATATGTTATATTGAATATATCATAATATAAAATAAATATAATTTCATCCTAGGAAAATTTATTATTTTTTTAGATAATTACAATGTTAGATTTCTTAGATAATTAGAATCTATTATTTTTTATCTTTCTTCATTTAAATAATTACTACTTACAATTAATATTATAGATTAATTAGCAGAAATTAATAGAAATTCATTTTTTTTCTAAAACGAAGAAAAGCGATAGTACATTTCAATTAATTTTAATATATTTTTTATTATTTTTATAAGATTAATATAATATATTAGATAAATAATAGATGAAAATAACTTTAAAAAAATATAATAAATCGTAAAATGAACAAAAAAATCAAAATATACTAAGATTTGAAAATTATGCATTGAACTAAAGAAAATTATTTAAATAAAAAAATTATAAATAATTATAAATAAAAAAATATAAATATTATAAATAAAAAAAATAAAAAATATTAAAAAATATATTATATATCAAAAAATGAAACATTAAGAAAGAAAACATTAAGAAAAAAATTTTTAAAGAAAAATAAAAAATAATCAAAATGCATAAAAAAATTGATATTTATAATAAAACAAAAACTTTCTTTAATAAATATAATAAGAACGTGATCTTTTACAATAAATAGATGTTTTTTATTCGAACTACTTCGAAGAATTATAGATTCTTTATTTTTTATTATTAAAACGAATTCTGCAGTGTATGTATTGAAAAAAATGTAAATGAAATGAAATGTAAATGAAAAAACGTTTCACGTATTGACAATATTTTATTATTTTTTAGTTTGTCAATGATGTTGGGATATAAAATGAAGAAATAAATTAAATAAATATGCAATATATGAATTCAAGAGTAAGTGAGATGAAGCAAAAAAAGAAGCGAACAAGAAATAGAACTAACTAATTGATATAAAAATTCAAGAATAAGTGAGAGTGAGTGACGGAGAAAAAATATTGATGAACATTTTAACAGATAGACAGTAATTAACAGTATTTCTCATGAATTTTAAATAATTCATAATGCTTGGAAAACTCAATATGTATCAAAAAATTATATTTTGTGCATATTAATTTGATATTAACATCAAAATATTAAGTGATATATAAAATATAAATAAAATATAAATATATCGATACTATACAGAATTAAGCATAATAATATCAAAACGAGATAAATATCGGTATTGAAAATTATTGACTTATGAAAAATATATATATTATAATCTAGCGATACGCATAGAATTCTCGTCAAATTTCTATAAACAAAGAAAAAAGAATAGAAAAGGTGAAATAAAGAATTAATTTTTACTTTTTTAAAAATAATATTTTATATATACGATATTATTTTTCAGTCAATTTTTTTACCTGATTTTCAGAAAATATTTTTTCAGAAAGTATTAATATTGCTATTATACAAAAATATTCTTTCGTGAGTTTTGAAAGTAATTAATTAATCAAACAAATCCATTTATATTAATGGATTCTCATTTCTAGATATGTATGATTCTTTTGATATAATTATTTTTAAAATATCACTTTTACATACAATTGTATTTTTTTAATTTATTTGTGTGTCAACTAGTATCTAAAATGAAGAAACTTGTTACCGTTTCTGTTTCATGTAATATACTTTGATGCAAATTCCATGATTAATGTTTCTAAAGGATTTGGTGTTCATTATACATATAATATAAGTCTAATAAAGTTAGTATTTTTTATAAATTTCAAAATTTAATTAATCGTATTCTTATTTAATTGTAATCTTAATTCCACAAAGAATATAATATTTTATTCATTTCGAAAACTACAATTCAAAGAAAATATGTAATTACTTTCTCTGCTTATTAATATAATTTTAGAAATAGTAATATATTTTTAAGAAATATTTCTTCTATAATTGAAGAAAAAGATTGCAGTAGTTATTTAATTTTTGACAAAATCTCAATTTCTATCGGTTAATTTTTTGAAATTTGTTTTTAAAGATAATAGAATCATTATAATTAATGATTTTAATATCAATAAACTATTTTTTTCAAGTTCTTTATGTATTTTTCTTGACATATTTTTTTCTTAATATATCTTTTATTTATCGTTTTTAAGTTTTCTAGTAAATAATTTATAATATCGAGAAACTTTAATAACTTTTTAAATTCTTATATTCTATAATTTAACCATCAAAAATAGCTGAAGATCTGTAATTATTAAGTTTAAAATTGTTTCATCAATTGTTTTTTTTTTTAACAATATTTTCTGAAAATAAAATAAATAGTATGTATTAGTTCTATTCGAGCTATTAGAGCTATAATATAATAATAAAAATAATTTATTGTAAAGTTCTATTGTTCTACTTCAGACGATCAAAAGCAAAATCCAAATGCGAATAAAAATTTAGATATGTTAATATACGAATATACGAATTCACAAAATTCTAAGAATTTTTATGATTAATTTCATATTCAAAAAATTCAAATATTAATAATATTATTTCTAAAGATTAAAAAAGTTTCTTTAATCAAATTGTTCAATAATTCGAATAGTTATTAGATAGTTATTAGATTGAATAAAATTTTTTAGATAGATTTAACAAATTCAAAGATTAAAAATAATCTTGCGTTTCAATTATATATGAATTCAAATAAAAATATAATAGAGGATAAAAAATATATAATATAAATGTAAATAAATACGAATAAAATTACGATGCATAAAGTTAGAGTTAAATAAGACATAAAATGTTGATTAAAATTTATTTTGATTAATGTACAATAATGTAGAATAATTATTTAAGTGATACGTATTACAAAAAATTACAGTTCAATAATATATAATATATATATAGATAGATAAAATACAAATACATAATGATTAATAAATATATTAAATCCTATACAATAATTATAAATAATTATTATATAACATGAACTAAGCTCTCGATATTCCTGCCATGTGTGCATCGTGAAATGGTGTAGATGCAACATCCAGTAGAATGCTGACCTTGGTCATTGGTTTGATTGTCTCATCCATTTCGATTGTTGCTACTCTGGCGAATTTGTCCTTCTCAGGATGTAGTTTCAAAATCTGTCTTAGTCGCCATTGCAATAGAGGAAAATTATTGATCGTATCATAATGTCTAAATTTATTAACTCTTGCTATATGCTACTTATTTATTTATTTTTTTTTTGATCTGTCACTTTCAGAAATGTTGTATGTTCTTCTTAATTATTTGGAATCTATTTAATTTGTTCCTTGTTAGAGGACTCAAGTCAAAAGATGCGTAAAGTGAATCGCCAACCAAGAAATGATTATGTATCAAAAAAATTAAGTCATCAGAATCTATAATAAAAGACTTAAAAACTATTTTTCTCTGTATCAAGTTAATGTATAATTTCTTATATATTACAATATTTCCGATGATTCGTTTTAAATACAGTTGTAGTATCACGTTCCATTGTTTAGTTTCCAATGTGAAATGTAAGAAAGAATTATGTACCATTATATTTATATGTGAAAAATTATGCGATTTCTGCAATTCGTTTTCTTATTTGAAATATTGGTTTATTTATATATTTATATTATTTTTTATTAATTATTACACTTAATTTGTTTGCCCCAATAAAGTTATCTTGTTATATAAATAAATTTTTTTTTATTAAATAATTAGTGTAACATATTGTATAATAAATCTTATTCTTCGTGTTTTATCTTTAAATAAGTGCATTGTTCATATCATAAAATAAAAAAATACCAGACAACAGCTTTATATTTTGTGTTTTTGTTTTATATCTTATTCGGGAACATTTTCGAATGAAATTTTCAGATAATATGCAAAATTTTTCGTGAAAAAACTATTCAATCCACATGCAATTCAAATTCTTAGTCTATTGTCATTAGAAATTCAATGTATCTTATTTAAAATTGATAAAATGAATACAATGCATTGTAATTAATTATTTATTTATACATGAGAATCTATGTAAAATTAGAATACGATAAATGTAAAATTCATTTAAACTTTTTAATATTAGGATTATGTTACATATTTATATTAAGATAATGTTACATATTTTTTTTTCAGAAAGTAAGCGAAGTTTCAGAAAGTAACAGAAGTTTCCTTATTCATAGTTATAAAATTATTGTTGTCTAATTTTGATGGAAAAAGAGCTCGAGGAATCATGTTATTTGAATTTGTCTGATATGATTGCATTTATTTTTTGATCAATATTTGTTTGGAATCTTATTTACATTCTATTTTTCATCACGCAGATGCTTTTTTGTCCAAATTTACTGAGTTATTTTTTTTAAGTGGAATTTTTCCGATGAAACGTCTATTTTGTTATGAATATATTTTATTGAATATATTTTTGTTATGAATATATTTTTCAAAATATTTCTTAAAAAGAAAAGAAAATATATTTTTTAAGAAGGAAATTTGATTGTTATTTCGAATTGTTATTTCAGAATTGTTTTTGCTTATCTATGAGATAATTTATTCATCGCTAATTTGTTGTAATATGAATATATTTCTGAAGATTGTGGATTGTGCACTAAATTTACATTTAACAATCATTCCAGTTGAGTTTTGGGATTATTGGAATGAATATCGATTATGCATCATAAAATAATTCTTGATATTTATATTCTAATTCCAATTTTAATTTCTCTGGATTTATCAAAATGTGAATTTGTTAATCCTAATACAGATGTTATTATTGAAATAGTGATTTTAATCTTTAATATAATAATTTTAAATAAGGCATGAGATAGTGCAATAAAAATATCATTATATTCCGCATATATTATTTCAACATTATATGTATTATGTTATTATATAATATATAATATAATATAATATAATATATAATATAATTGTTCTAATTAAAGTGTAATTGAGAGATCAACAATATTTGAGTCACTTTCACAATTATCATCATAATACTTGACAACAATAATTGTGAAAAATATGATAAAGCCATAGATTTTATATGTCTCGTTTCCTTATTCGTTATTAGTTAAATGTTATCAATTTATTATTTGATTTGAAGTGTGATATGTTTTTTGTTACAAGTTCTACAAGATTCTTTTGTATATTTCTTATTCTAATTTCTTAGTCAATTATAGCACATGCCATTTTTGTATTTACGCTCTCATTTGTTTAAGTTCTTTTTAATAGTAGATTTACGATCATTAACTACATACCTTTTTTTACAGAAATCCGTTTTTTTAACGGATATATTAAAATGCAATTTTTTGTAAATTATTTATTTAAAATCTATAGATTTTTATTTACTGTTATCTTCAATACATTTTCTTCATGTAAACTCTATCTTGGATGTATATTTTCCATACATACTTGTTAGATTTAATCCAAATATAATTAAACCTCAAACACTGAATTGAAGCTAGTATTTTATTCGTCATGATGATCATTGCGCAATTCTTCAGCTAATTGAAAAAGAAAATTCTTTCGAATTTTGTTTATTCTAGTGATCTCTTTGTATAATAATCCAATCATTGATGACTGCCAAATCTAAAAATAATTATAAAATACATGAAGGAGCAATGTAATCTTGATTCTTGATTCTATGAAATCTTATTTCACTTTCGCTTTCTCAATATCTGAAATAATATGCATTCTTTTTTTTTTATGATTGTGATAATTTTCATTCTCACTGTCGTCAAAATCTTCAATTTCGTTTGTATTGTCAAATTCTTCCCCGTTTTTACATAATTCATTTATATCAGAATCCGATTCAGATTGATCTTCATTTATGCTGGTTATTTTTTTTATTCTTCTTATTATTCTTTTTATTATTCTTTTTTATCAATTTTTTTTGGATAGATTTTGAAAATATCTTAAAAAATTCAAATCTACAGAACATTTACTTTCGTAAGTTTAACAAATAAATTTTTGTTAAACTTCCACTTTTTTTTTTTAAACGCAAATTATCTTATATATGTTGAAATTATCTCTCACATAGATCTATTTGTTTTATAAAATAATAAGACAGATTCACTTACAAAAATCATTTCTTTTCTTTATAAAATTCACCGTTGAAGAGATTATTTGTAATCATATCACAATTGTAAACAATTGTAAACAATTTGTTTGATCATGTATTTATTACTAAACAGTTATTTGCTTGGTGTTTTTTCTTATTCATTGTTATTTCATTTTTAGTATTTCGCAATAATTAATGTCAAACAGATTTTAAATAAAAATAGATATACAACATCTAGAAATAATAAAATATAAATGTTCCAGAGAAAACGAATAGAAATATATATTATATCATTAAAAACCAATATGTAATGTTTAAAGAATAATATTTGCATAATAAGAATTTTTAAATATAAAATCGAAAACCTGTCAAATTTATGAGTTCCATAAATCTAGTCTTAAAACCGACACAGATACAAGAGACTATGTAATTTATTGTATAAGACATAGATTGTATATGTGTTTATATATTGTAATTTCGAAAGATATAGAAATGATTTATCCAATTATTCTCTCTAAATATCTAGAATGATTTTCTAAAAATGTCATTGAGTTCTGTAATTTTATGTTTTCAGTAATCGTTGATTGCGTTTAATTTAATTCAATGAATTTCGTTGTTAATAAGTGAATAATAATAATGATCCAATAATTTATAGGTTCTTCTAAGATTTAAAGTGCTAATAAATTATTATTTATCTAATAAAATTTTCAATCCAAAAATGCAATAAATTCTAGAAAATTCAAGAAAATCTGACTTTTTTAACAAGTTTGCTGAGAAATTGTATAATTCTAATCAGTATCTAACAGTATCCTTGAAAAAAAGTTCAAATAATGGAATTTTTCTGTTTACAGTGCGTTGTATATTAATATCGACAATTGTATTATCAACAATTTTAGTATATATATCAATTCTAATGTTTGATGTTGTATCACCAGCAGTAAGATTGTCCTCATGAAGTCCTTATATATTATAACTGTTTTCAATTGCATATCTTTCACTTGATCTTCTATAGCTTTTTATACAACATTATATATATACATATCAAAGGCTTTAAAGATTGGAATTATTTCGGTTAAGTGAATCTTAAGCACGGAAATATTCAAGGATATTCATGTATCAAAATAAAATTTGAAGCGGATCAAAGCATATTTTTTAATAAAAGATTTTAAAACGGTATACTTAAAATTAAGAATTTAAGAAAAAAATTAGGAAAAATAATCAAATACGTAATAACTTTGCATGAAAACTAAAGTTCATTGATTTGTAGCAAGAGATAAGCATGTTAAAAATCAAGTGGTAAAATGTTGTATATTATTGAGGTAATGCATTCGAATACAAGAATAAAAGGGAATTTTAAAAATATAAAATTCTTATATTGCACTGAATAGCACAACAAATTTAACAGCACGAAATTTTCACATTTTAAATATGATTCGAAAGACCAAAGTATTAGCTCAAATCTATTCATAAAATTATAATGGATAGTAACAAATTATTACAACATTGTATTGTTCTATTTTAAATGATCAAAAATAAAGTCCATATGCTAATGAAAATTTGCGGATGTCACTGAAAATATATATTCATAAAATTCTAAAAATTCTTGTTAATTTAATAAAGATAAACAAAATTTATCCTTTTCAATTAAATAAGAAAGATAGAAAAACATAATAAAAGTATTAATATATAATCTGACTAAAGAGTAGAATTTCAAATATATAAATATCAATTCTATATTTATAATCGAGATTATGGAATATCATATTTACGTATATTATATTTTAATATATTATATAAAACAATAATTTATTATAATATAATGAGATAATATAATAAGATAATATATATATTAAAATTTTTTACCATTATGTATTAAACAGAATTGTCTAGAAAGCAATATGTTGTTAATATTATTTAGATACTATTAATCAATATTCTTTATTTTTTATAAGTTTTGGATCAACATTTTTCAAAACTTTTAATAACAAAGTTATTCTATTTTTATTATTAAAAATAATTGATAGATACACAATTTTCGCACAATTCAAGAAATTGTATTTTTTTAAAAAATAAATTTTAAAAATAAAGATTTACAAGATTAGTCAATTATAAAAAAATGGTATATTTATTTTCATAATGTAGAATATAATTTAATAAGTAAAATAACAAAAGAAATTCAGTTTGAATTCAAATATTTTATGAAATTTACAGATCTTCATGAATTTAAGGAACATGGATTATTTTATTCGATTTAAATATACATAAATTGTTTTACAAAAACATGTAGAATATGAAGTAATCGAGAATATGAAAAAATTTCATCAGTAACATATCATGATTTGTTAAATAGTATCAATTAGTAACAATCTTGATATATGATTTTCTGATTTTTTAATTAAAAATTAGTATCGATATATTTTTCAGTTTCGTTGCTCTTTTTGAAAATATTCGCATAAAGTTTTTATTTTATTTCTATTTCTCACACTTGAAAATATAATCTTTATATAACATTTATGAGATTAAAATTTGATTTTTTAGATTTCTTTCTAATCCAGTGGCAAATAAAATAATAATACTCTATGATTTTGTTTCTCAATATTAATATTCTTAATAATAGAAAATTAAAAACACAGTTAACATTTTTTTTCATAATAATTTTATGTTTATGTAAAAATGAATGGGATAAAATAAGCATATGTTGAGAAAAAACTGATCAACAAATTTTTTTTCCTTTGAAAATATAAAGATTTTTAACATATTTTTATATATTGAATCTTAATCTGCAAAAATTAACTATCATTTTAAGCTTAGAAAATATTAGATTTAAATTTTTATTATATTTACGAAACTTTTCCAAAGAAAGTAACTTTTTCTAATATTTTTGTCAATTTTATATAATATTATATAATATTCTTTTTTTTCTATAATATATTCTTTCTTTTAATTATATTCTATTCTTTTTCCGTAAAATCGAATTTGATTTATCATCATACAATTTCATTTCTCGATATTGCTTTGAAATTATTCTATTTTTAATTTATCAATGATAAGAAAGAAGTTTATGGAGATTGAATTTGCTTTTTTTTTCTTTTCAAATAGAGAACTAACAAAATGAAAATGTGAAAATTTCTGATTCTTTAAATAACAAAGGAAAATATTTTTTAATGAGTTTTTATTCTTGTACGCTAAGAATTTTTTTTTACATAAAGTTAGAAAAATCATTTTTTTTTTATGAAATGGAATATATATATGAAATGGATATATATATAAAAAATGAACTGTCTTCTTATTGTTGTAAATCGTGGAATTATCAAAATATAGACAGTACTTTTGTGAGCGCTATATATTCATTATTACGCATATTGCATTAAATTTACAACACGTGACCAGTTTAATGCCAATATAATTAATGTGGAAGGTTTCCGATTAAATTAATAATGAAATAATAGTCATCTATCTCCAGGTATATTGCGTATTCCATCGAGGTGCCATTCATTATATCATATTCGAATCAGGGTATACGTTCGTGAATCTCTTATCAACAACATAAAAATTTTAATAGATAATAAATAGAAATCTCTAGCAATTTCAAAATCCGTCTTTCAACAGAACTCTGAATTGCAATATTAAAATAACTTGATAAATGTTTATTATTATTATAATATTTTGTTGAAAATTAATCTTTGTTTCGTTTGATATAAAATAAAAATGTTTCATTCGCAGTATACTTTCAGAATTATAATTAAATATTGCATTTTTTTTATAAGTTCGTTATTAAATTATATTCATTATTTGCTTGTTAAACACTCTCTGTAATGTGAATCATTATTTGGATGACAATTATCTCAAAATTTCATTTTATTAGAATTTAAGATGCAAAATAATTAAAAAAAAAAGAGGTGGGTATTTTAATTTCTCATGAATTGATATAATGGAATAAAATTATTAAAACCTATAATATTTCTAAGAAACATTTCGAATAACTATGTTTTAATTGATCTTCTACATTAATGGAATTTATGTACAATGTAGTTTTTTTTATAAAAAAATATTTGGTGATTATATTAAAAGTTGAAATTATATTTTTCAATATATCTTGAAAAAAAATGTAAAATATAAAATAATATTTTACATTTCATGCACAAATTGTAATTACGAAAGTAAGAAGAATTATAATTTTATATCTATTCAACAAATGCAAATATTTAAATTTTGCAATTTTTGTCAATTTTCATAAAAGCTTGTACAATATCTTGTTTCATAAAATTGAAAATTAATTGTACACTAATATTTAGACAGAGATTGATATAAATATGATTATTTTATTTCTTTTAAAACTTTTATAAATAATTCTTTTAAATTTTTTATAAATAATATCTGTAATTTTACTAGAATTTAATAGTTTATATCAAATATTGATATAAAATAAAATTAATTGTGAATTAATAAATTCAATGTACATATAATTCTGAACAATTCTTAATATCTTACATAATTATGTTATCTTATTATAACTTACATAATATTTTATCTTAATCTCCCTAAAAACCTCTTTAATCTCTTTTATAAATGTATTAATTAAAACAATAATTTTGCTAGTTAATGAAGGAAAAAGATCAAGAAGATCAAATTCGATTGTATAATTATTTTTATATTTATATGTTTTGATTCTATAATCAATTATCAAAAATTATCTCATATTTAATTCTTAGATAAATAAAGAATCTTCTATAAAAAATTTGAGTTGAGATATTCATATTTTTTTTATTATAATAATTTTTTAAAAATCTGAAAAAATATTTATTGGAATTTCTTTCATTATACAATCATTTTCTTCGTCATATATTTAAAGGATTTATAAACAAAAATAAAAATTGTTAAAGAAATTTAGAAATGAAATTTTACTTTAGTATAATTACTATAGTATTATTTTTATTTTTAATGACATCTCTTTAATTATATATTAAATATAATATAATTTATATAATGACTATAAAAAATATAAATAAATCATGATATGATATTCACTAATAATAGATGTTTTGTTGTTTTATATTGTGTGCAGAGTGAATCACTGAAAAAATTCTCAAAGTTGTAAATAAAAATTAAATTTTTCAAACATTAGAAAGAGAATATATAGATAAATCTTTTTTTTCTAAATTGTATTTAGAATTAATTAATTGAGATCAATAATATACTATAGAAAAGTTCATAATGAAGTTTAAAAAAAATTTAAAGAAAATAAAATATATATTCATCATTTCTCTTAATGGCTTTTGAAAACTTTCTACTTTCTATTGAATAACTTCACAAATTTTGAAAAATTTTTCAGTAATTAAATTTTCATAAAAAGCAAATTTTTAAAATATATTATTAATTTTTAAAATAATTATACAAATTTTAATTATTTTAAAGTTTTATTTTAATTTAAAGAAGCTCTATGTAATGATATGATGTGCAAAATTTTTATTTGTAGATTTGATAAATACTTCCAGAGTAAATAATAATATTTGTAATAAACAAAATGTATTTGTCAATGCTCGCTGAAATTAAGTGTGTTTCCCGTTATTTATTCTAAAAGAACTTCCTAAAGTTATTTTACTAACGCTTACAAATTTTTCTTACTTTTTTATATTCTTCTCATTATTTTCTGTAATTTTCTTGTTTAAATAATCTTTTGCATCTTACTAGACATACCAGCTTGAGAAAAAGAAGAATAAATTGTGATTGAGCAAGATTTCGGCAAGATCATGAAAATTCATGACCTCTAAAGTCTTAAAAAAAAATTTTTTTTTAATCCATGTTCCATTGTTTATGATCTGTTAATATAGTCGCTTCGAACATAATTTTAACGAATTATCTGTTTTAAATCATAATGAAATAATCATAATAGTCTTGTTGCTAAATTTAAAAAGTTTTGCTTTTATTCAAAAAAAAGCATAAAAATTATTGTAAACGAATAAATCAAAATTCCAACATATAAGTTTTTAATAAGCAAAAATAAAGAAATGAAATGAATATTTAAGTTATAATCCAATATTTTTTTCTTTGTCCATATATGAAGTTTGATACTTTTTAATGATAAAATTTTGTTAATCAATTTTTGAATATTTTATTACTTAGCATTAAATTAAAATATTTGTCTGAATTTTATTTTGTTAATTAAATATTTTTCTTTCAATTTTATTAAATTCAAGACAAGATGTCGAATTTATCTGATTCAATTTTAGCTCTAGTTAATTTTATTTAATATATTAATTTACACGCTATATTTATTATGAGGCAATGAATCCTGAAAATTGAAATAAATCTGATATCGAAAAGAAAACATTTTGTAGAAAAATTATTTACTTTTATAATCCTTATTCCTTAATCTATTCTTTATTTTTTATTTAAAAGCAACAAAACACGATCCTTTTTTTTATATGAGGAAAATTTTCTAAAGACTATCACATACTGGGAAAGGTATTCGAATAGTATAGAATTTCTATTTACTAAAACCTCTACGATGGCTTGCCTTAGGGCGTAAGAGAAGCAAGAACAACTTACTATTTCCTACACCTAAAAGATGTTCCTCGTGCACATCTCGAGTTGCGGTTTTCTTCGAAATGTCTTTTTGTTGTAAACAGTTGAAACAGCGAAGTTCACTACACAATGAATCTCTCCTGTTGTTAGTGGAAAAGCTTCATTTCTCGTTTCTCTTAGTTATACTTTGAAACCTTAATTTTGAAAATGCTTTGTTAAAACGTTGAACAGATGATATAGAATGAGAACAGAGTGACATTTTTGAGAGAAGACCCTCGAAATTATATATTTATTAGAAACACTTCAATATAGATGGAGTGTGAACATAGCTATGAGACATTTTTTATATTAATTTCAATCAGCACATATCATCTTACTCAAGAAAATTTATTAAATATTCGCGGATCAATTTCTTAGAAATAATGGATTTTGTGAATGTCATAGTTCCTCAGCCTAATTTTAAAAATTTTCCTTAGGACATATCGCATAACTGTAAGAAAGCTAGTTCACGGTATTACTAGTTTGTGTCCCATCGAAATGAACATGGAGAGAATTTTAAAGAGCACAATCGTTTATAAAATTTGGAAGAAAAATCAAAACGTTTTAACCACCTTTGAAACATTAAATAAGAAAAATGTTTTGATCTATTGAATTAAAACAATTCCATCTATTAAATTATTAGAACTTTTAAATTTCGTAATCTCGAAATAATAAAATTTTTATAATCTCATAAATTTATTTAATGAACATCCTTGGCATACGAACTTTACTTTTAATCATTTAAAATTAGAACTTTAACAATAGACTCTCTAATAAATCAATTTTATTATTATATGCTTTAACTTCATGAACAGATTGGAGATAATATGTTTTAAATAATGTATCAGATGCAACAATCCTTTTAGCGCACAATAATTTTCAAGCATTAGCTTTTCATAGATATAATAATAAATTCACTCTTTTTCCAAGTATATATTTCAAATTGTCTTTTTAATATCAATTTATTTAAGTAATGCTAATCGAAAAATTGTAAATGTTCAAAAATTTACTTTGTCATTAACAAAACTCAATTTTATTTGGAATCAATTCAATTTAAGTACAATCTTTGATGAATTATTATTTTCATATTTTCATCCAGCACGGATAATTATTTCGATAACAATACCTTCAACTACTAAAATTTTTGAAAAATTTATTCGATTTATTCGTTTTCATTATTTTTGGAACTATTATTTAAACGATTTTCATATCATTTTTTTCAAAGATAACAAAATTTTGTATCTTCTGTTACATCGATGGAAACTTTCTTTGAAAGTTTTTATATCAAAATAATTCAAATTTTACTAACTTATTTTTTCCATCATTGCCGCATTGTCTCATTAACAATTAATGAAATGTATTCTATTTTGTATAATTGACTAATTTAATTCATCCATACTGTACTGAAATTCAATTTCTTATGTTTGAATTAAACAATCAAATTTATTTTATTTTCAATGATAAAAAATTTCGAAGCAAAATATTAATTCAACAATAGTAAAATTGACAATTTTTTTTCATTTCATGACATTTTACTTAATTTAAAATTTTACTTAATTAAAGAAATTCAATTAACAAATTGAGATTAATAAATTCAACTGAAAATTAGAAATATTGTTCACATAGTCTGTTGTTTTCAAAAAAATTGATCTATGGTATTTGTAATAAATTTCTTCGAGCATAATGTTAATTATTAAAAATAATTAAACATGGCAGGAAAATCATCTTAAATACCAAGATTATATTATATACGATATTCCAACCACACGAAAAATATATAAAAATATATTCCAAAAATTTTTTAAATATTTATTTAACAAACGACATTGTTCCGACATAATATATCATCCTACATTGTTTGTTAAGTGTCTTAATAGATAAAATAGTATTAAATTTAAATAATATACAATAAAAATTCTACATTCATTATTAATTCATTTCGAAAAAAATGGTCGAATATCAAATTGGATGGATAGAATCAATTTTTTCTATTTGAATTAATAAAAAAGAAAATAATTAGTTTCAAACCAACTCAATAAATAAAAAAATTTAAATTTATTTTTATAGAGAAACTATTATAGAAGAAAAAGATTTTTATGCAGTAAAAAAATTTGGATAATAAATATTCGTTTGAATATTGAAGCACTTACCGAAAAAATGCAATGAATATTAGATTTAATGAAAAAAATAAAAATATAAAAATAGACAGAGTGATTCTAGTATACTATAGCCCAAATAACATACAATACAAGTAAGCATAAGATAGTTCCTTACAAAAATAAATAAATAAATAAATAAATAAAATAAAAAAGTAAAAAAGAAATTAAAAATTCTCTAAAGAAAATGGATGGACAAATATTTTAAATATATATTTAAAATATAGTTATATATATTTAAAATAATAATAAAAAATAATCTTAAATTAATTTTTTAATAAAAATCATAATATAGAAATGAAATATTTAATTATTATTTAAAAATAACTTAATCATTATAAATTTCTGATAAAAATTTCCTTCAAATGTAAAAATTTGAATGAAGCAAACTATTGATGAACGAAATGAAATGAATTTTTTCTATCTATTAGATTCAATAAATCAATCTATAAAACAAATTTTAAATGATCATAAATATACTAATTACATATACACAATTAAATGTATTACATTATATTTATTTTATTTACTATAAAAAAATTCTTTATCTGTTACAATATCAATTATTAATTTGACATATAATAACTGTATAATTACAGAAATAAATAATAGTATCATGTAATTTTTAGTGTTTTTCGAAATTAATGCAAATTTTATACACATTTATATATAACGTATCATTTTCTTAATATAAAAGAAAATCAACCACATTTTTTTTGCATTTTTTTTCTATAAAAATGTGTTAAAGTGAATAAGATAATATAATAATATACGTAGCATATTTAAGAAAACATAAATTATAGATTTGTTGCTTAAAAAATAATTTCTTCGTATTTTTGTACTGAATCTGTCTGTAAAAATATTAATAACATTGGATTTAGAAATAAAAATTATCAATTTTTATTATACTTATATATGTATGCTATAAAGAAATATATAGAAACAACTATATTTTTTATATAATATTTATTGAAATATTTTTAAAATTAATATATATTCATCATTAAGTCAAAAAATCTAAGATTATATCAAATATAAAATTAATATTTATATATTTCCAAATAAATATTCATTCATTAAATTAAAATTATTTAATTATCATGACAATATAATAATAATAATAATAATAACAATAATAATATTATAATAAAATAATATTAAATTAATAGATTAAAATATAAATATCAATGTATTAATAAGCAAATAATATATACATACATTTATACATAGTGCAGGACAAAATATTATTCTCATACTTTTTGATACTAATGCAATCTAAATTTTATATAAATATTTTACATAATACTTATATAATGTAGTTTTTCTTATTGCATAAAAGAAAAAGAATTACAATAATTTACATTTCATTCTGTAAATTATTTGATTTATATATGAAATGAATAAGAAATAATATCAAAATATCACAAAAAATCAAACAGGCATTGTTCTTAGGAATGCAAAAATTTCATACCATATTTTGCCATAACAATCGTAATTTAATTTATTAAACATTTTTTCAATATATTCATTTTTAAATGTAAAAGAAAAATCTAATATTCATAAACTTAATAATTAAGTATTTAATTACATTTTTCCAATCTGCTTTTCTTCATAATTATATTTAAAATATAATTATAAAATCATTTAAAAATAATAGATTCTATTATTTTTATCATTTGAAATTACATTAAAAATTTGTTATATTCTTTTTTATTTCTTATAACTTATTTCATTTTTTTCTTTAAAATGCTTCCTTCGAATATTGAAAATATCTAATTATTTTCTATATGAGGAAGCAGCTAAAATGTTTTGTTGTGTAGTAATTTATAAAATATTTCATAAATTTATATAATATTTATATATACATAAATTAAAATAAATTGTTAGATATTATGAATTATATTCATTTAACAGTAATTATAATCATTCAATCTTGAACTATCAATTAATATTTTCTTTATTTTTATAAAAAAACAATAATAACTTCATAACTTTGTTATTTTATATCAATTGTTAATAAATAATACATTTCATTATTTTTGTGAATGAATGTTTTCTCACAATCGAAATATTACGATTAAAATATTTAATTCAACCCAAGACAAAAAAAGTTAAAAATTTTAGTTTTGTTATGATTATATTTGTTTCTCATTTCGAACATCGCTATATCAATTAGATTAATATAACTTTGAAATCTTAAGATATCTTAAGATATTGTTATAACCTTAAGATATTGTTTGCAAAATTATTATATTATTTTATTGATATTGATGTGTGAAGTGAATATTTCCTGAATTAAAGAATTTCCAATTTCTTGCATTATAATCTATCATTATAATCAAAATCATAACAAATCAATGAATTATAGGGACAAATGTCATATTTCTTGATACTGCTTATTGATATTACATAATTATTTTTTTAAAAAAAACTTCACTAATTGAAAACATGATAATAACATATAATTTGATAATAACTTGATAATAACTTTTTCAGAATTTGTAATTAATTTATATCTATTTGATTATAATATATGTTAAATGGTTTCATGAACAAACGATTAAAGTTGTAATATAAAGAGACTCAAATTATATTACTCTCTAATAATATCAATAATATTGAACAAATTTTCTGTTGCTAATGTAATAATAGATATTCTATTAACGCATATGAAAATTTGATTAATTTTTTTATCCATTCAATGAATAATTCACGAGTCCAAATCACTAACAGAATTTGCTAAAAATTTAATTTATTGATAGTTAAATTTTTATTCAATTATAAATGATAGTTAAAAATTACCATTCTATTTTACTTGTAAATTGCAATTAGGAATCAAATACTTTTTTAATCATTATTTACTTATATATATATATATATTTTATGTGTTTTACTTATCTTATATATAATCCTATTACTACTTTTTTTCAGATAAGTAAAATTAAAAATCATTATTCATCGTCAAATTATTAGTCATTATTTACGTTAAGAATTAAGTTTTTAATTTAGTCGTTATTTTCGATTTATGATTAAATGCTTATTTATTAATAATACTTTATTATTTAATCATTAATTAAATATATATGAATAATTATTGAATTTTTTTCTGCAATAATTGGTATTTTTATAGGTTTTTTCAAATGTCTTCAGCTTGCTTTTGACATTATTTACGATCAGAAATCGAAATATATGACGATAAAATAATAAAAAAAAATTATTGATTAAATGACAATCATATTAAATCGATTTCTTTTTTCTTTATCTTCTTCAAAATTCTTCGAGTTTTTAATTTAATATTATGTATTACAAGAATAATCATAATTGAAATATTATTTTATTCGTAAATTGAATAATTCTCTATTCTTTATTTAACAATGCATTCACTCAATAATACATTCAATATTGAATAAATTACATTCTGCTAAAAAAATCTCTCATCTCTTTACTTGACGTTTATTTCATTATTTTCATTTCTGATAGCTATGATTGTAATGGAAATAATATTTTGGAAATGAATAGATTTCAAAATCATTAACGAATCAGGATCAGATAATATTTAAAATAAATGTATTATTATAATTTTTCATTTTTATTTTCAATTTTACTTATCTGAAAAAAAGTAGTAATGGGATTATATATAAGATGTATAAAATACATAAAAATTAAGCAATAATTTTCATAAAATAATAAAAGATTTAAAAATATTATTCTTAATTTCATTACTCACTTAAGACCATGGAAACATAATAATGAATTACAAAAAATTTTCCTCTAAAAAATAAAAAATAATAATATCAATATCGCATAATAATTCTTTATATGAATAATTTGATAAAGAAATTATACAATTATTATCTAATAATTCCTCTAAGAATAATGAAACTTCCGTATTTCATTTGGATATTTAATAATTTAATAATTTTAATTTAAATAAATTGGATAATTTTTTCTTAATTTATTTCCTTTTTGAAAATGCAATTATATAAGAAAATATAAGAAAAGAATTAGTAAAATAACCTTTCTTATCTATGTATATTTTATTATAGAAAAGAAAAGAATTTTTCTTGGAATTACTACATATTTTATACAAAACAAAGATTATAAACAAAAATCTGTAATATCTGTGTTTTGAAAAGACAAAGATTTCATAATATATTAATTTTATATAAGATTGTGCAATTATTAATGAAATTTAGAATATCGAGTTTGAAATAATTGATAATGCTATTTGCAAATAGCATTATAAAAATAGTGATAGACATTTTTAGATAATATATAGAATTTCAAAAATTATTGAATTTTAAAGTTTATAAGTAAAGTACACGTAAGCATATATATATAATACATATATTATAAACGATAGAAAATATAATAATAATAAATATAAATAGATTAAAATAGAAAATAGAAAATAATAAATATTAATAGATGTTAAAATTGATAATGAAATAGATATAATTCGAAAGATAAAAGAAATTCAAGATGGAAAAGGATTTTGATATCAAAATGGAAAAATTTTTATCAACTAATTAAAATAATACTAACATTTTAAATGTCATGAATGAGACAGCCAAAAGACAGTTTATTTCTTATACATAAGCTAATTATTAGAAATTATAATTTATTATAGAAAATTGTGATCGATAACTGCAGATGTTATAGAGAATATATTGAATCATACAAGAACTTGAACCGAATGATATAAGATGTAGCATAATAGGATGTTTTAAATTAAAGTTTAAATATTAAAACGAAATTCTTCATTTATTCAGAATTCTGTATATTGATAATTTGCTTAATGAAAATCATTTTAAGAGTATTTGAACATAATCGAAAGATTAGATTTGTTTAAAAAAAAAAAATGTGTATTATGGTATTATATTACAATGTTTTGTGATTTATGTAAATTACCTTATTATGATAAAAAATAGATATAATGTACATAAAGATATAATGTACATTATTACTAAAAGTTTTTAAACTTCAATTAAAAAATTGAAGTTACGAGTTCCATTTCATTTACTTTATAATTAAGAAAACTACTATTCTATTACTATTTCTACTAATCTATCGTATAGTCTATCTATCATATTATATTTTAAAAATCGTTTGTTATTTTGTATAGATCTATCTTATCATGAACACAATGGTTCGAATATTAGGTGCTAACTGGAAAAAATTAAAATTAGAAAAATATTTTTTCAGTTTTGAGTTTATATGGAGTTTTAATTTTTAGAAAACAATACTATTTTTTATTATTTTTATTATAATTTATTATTTTGTTAAAAATATATATAACATAAAAATGAAAATCTAATAAAAAAATATAAAAAAATTAACATTGTATTTAATTAAAAAGAAAATATATAATATATATAATCAATATATATAATAAAAAATATACAAACATATAAAAAAAATATAATATAATTTAAAATAAAATAGAAAAAGAAATTAAATTTTGAAAAAATATTGATTTTTAAACTATGATTTGTAATTTCATGAAAAGAAATTGTACAATTTATCTGGATTCGTTTTAAATAAAATAATTTTTGAAGTTTTAATTTGAAATTTAACACTTTAACATACAGAATTTTTTTGTATAAATTCACTTAAATTCTTTTGCATATATTCTAAAAATTCTTTTAAATTCTTTATACTTTTTATAAAAGATTTTTTTTAATATCTAATTATCTAAAAATATTATATTATATATCTATAAATATTATAATTCACTAAACTTGATTAAATCAATTCATTATGAAAAACTTGATTACTGTTTGAAAGATTTTCTATTTTTTTGATTTTCAATGAATTAGGATGGTCTTGAGCAATTTGTATAGGAAGAATGAGACTGGATACGTTGATTGGATACTTTCATTATAAATTCGATACTCGTACAGATCGTTTATAAATTAACAAAAGAGAATTTATTCTATGATAGCATCTATTATATTGGGGAAAAAAATGCGTGATTAAACATGAAAATTATTAATTATTCATAAATTATTCTTAAGTAATCGCGCAAATAATTTAGCAGATGTAAAAAACTTATAAAAGGCAATTAACTTAGAAAGCGTTTCGAATTTGAAATATCCAATAAACTGGACTTTGAGAATTGAAAATGGTATTTTAAAAAAAACAAATATTAAAGAAAAAATGCTAAGTATTAATAAAAAAAAGTTATAGCTATTTGCTGTCGATCTTATCTTATAAATTATCCGATACAAAATTTAATGGAATTTGTAATTAATGATCCATAATTTGTTTTAAATAATTGTTATGAAGGTATAACAATATATTACATTATATTATATATTAATTGAATGTGGATCATCAATATATAGGATATGAATTGCTTAACATTCATTGGGAAAAATATCTTTTTAAGATTTAAATTGTTTCTTAATCAAGATTGAATACACAGATGTTATATAGATTATGTATACAATTTTAATGAAATTTTCATTAATGACAGATGACAGATTATAAATCTTATCTTAGAACATTAATCTAATCATGTTACATTTCTTTTAGCTTTTTTCTTCTTTTCTTCTTTATTTTTTTCTTTATTTTTATTCTTTTTTTTTATTTCACTTCTTTTGATTCTTTTATTCCTACGGTACTTCCCTGATATTTTAAATAATGTAGATAAAAATTATCTGTAGATAAAAGTCTACTTGATACAATTTGGCTATAATAATGTATATAATCGATTAATTTCAATTAAGTTTTTATATATAAATATTTTATATATAAATGTCTCTACATTACATTATTTATTACATTACATTAATTATTTTTTTTAATAATTTTATTTTGGATGATAACTTCTCTGATCGAAAAAAAAGGTGTATTACAGTGACAAATTATTACTATGAGATTCAGCGAACTTTTTTTAGATACATTAGGATTTCAACAAAAATTCATCATAACGAATAGTTTTTATAGTGATAAATTTTCAATTAAACTTGGTAATATGACATGAAAATTTATTTTATAATAAATACATTTATGTTATAATGAAACATAACAGAAAAGTAAATAGAATTTAGTATAAAATATATAAAATATAGTATAAAATAAATAGAAATAAATAATTATTTATTATTTAAAAGAAAAAAAAAAGCAAAATATTTGATTTTTTTGACAAAAGTTTTCAATTAAATAATAAAAATTTCATGAATTTTTCACTAAACAATATTTCACAAACTATTTTGTTATATTTTTTTTGTATGATTGCTTATTTTTATATTTATTTTAAATATATTGTTATATGAAAGAAATTAGATTTTTATAATCTTTGGATGAAATTTTCCTTTATAATAATATTATGATTTCTCGAAATTTATCTTTACTTCGTGATTTCTTTTCATGAATTAATTTCTTCAATTTTGTCCATAATTTTTAATTAGATTTAAATTGAGACTATTTCTAGATCATTTTATTATTTTAATATCATTTTATTTAAAAACTTTTTTTAATTTTTATGGTAACATTATTATCTTGAAAATAAATTCAAAATTAATTTTTTAATATTTGGAATTAAAATAATTATTTAGAATAGTGAAGTAACAATTTTATAAACAATACATATTTTATAAAAAAATAAAATTTTTTTATTTATATATTTTATGAATTTTATTATATATTTCAAATTATGTATGATTCTATATTTTATTATTATATATGTATTTTTTATTCTTTAAAAAACTTTCATTAAATTTCTATCGAAAATGATTTTACATCATCTTTAGTTTCAATATATGACACGTCACTGAAAATTACCTTCGAACAATTTTTTTCCATTCAATTTATATACTTTTCATATATTCAATTTATATATTATTCCTTATAATATCTCATAATCATTTCTTATTATAAAGAAAAATTTTATTTTCACAAAATGAAAAATTTAACTTTAATTTCTTCTATTTGTGTAATTAATATATATGTATAATTTGTGTAATAATATATAATATATATATTATATATATTATATTTTTTACAATAAATCAATATTTCGTCACGTTTCGTTATTACACGAAATCAACGTTTTTTATTAAATACGCAATAATTTTTTTCATATGATCTTTATAATTTTTTTTTCCGCATAATTTAGGATGCTTTGATTGCTCGCAATGATTTCTAGTTTTTCTTTGAATAATTCTTTGCTTAAGAAATTTAATTATTCTTCTTTTCAAATCATCAAATAAAGTAAACCTGACATGGTAACATCTTGTGCACTCTTTAAAATTAAGTATACTTTATACTTGTTTCAATATTCAATAGTAACTGATGTTAATTAACTGATGTGATAAATCTGTACGCATCCGCAGTAATAATATTGTTAAAGTCGAAACTGGGGAACGACTTTGAATATTACACAAATGGGATGCTTAAAGTAATGTTACTTCTCGAAGGACCATCTACTATCATAGGACTGTATATTAGTTTATATTATGAGCTCTGAATGGTGATATTTTGACTCTTTATGGTTAATGTAATGATTTTAATTATTTTGATGAACACTGTATCATCGTCGAATTTTATTTGTTCTCGTTTCTATTTTTATATCAACTCTATATAAGTCGCGATCTTTGATTTTTTCTTCAATCCTTGCTTTTCGGGAAAAATGCACATAGAGAAAGCGTTGGAGGAACCAATGGTCGCACTGGAGGACGGGTCGCCTTGAAGAATGAGTCCTTGCGGGATCGTGTCGCAACATATGGAGGTCAGGACCTTTACTCACTCCCTAGTCCTTCGCATGGTGTGCAAATGTGGCTCGTGAAGTGGCCGATGCCTTTGTTTAAATTAGAGATCTGGAAAATGTTAAGAAACCCGTTCATAATGCCCGTTCATAAATTATTATCAGGCTATTGACGGTATTCGCACTATTGAAAGCACAGGCCAGATTATCGCTTCACAAATCCTGTCCTTAACAATTGTAATGGTGATAGTGGATTGTTAAGTGCATACATATGTCAAATGCTTTTTCGACTAAGATGTATATATGTATATGAAGAAACTGGTTCAATGATTGTAATTTCTTCACAATGAGTGGACTGTAATAGTACAGTGAGACGCGTGCTTATACGAGAACTGGATCTCTCACAATGTTATAACAGAAAATTATGTCTGATGTCACAATGAGTATTTGCCTCTCAAAAAAACTATTTTTTGATTGAAATCATATATTTCTTCCTAATTTTTTTATTAAATATTATATTTGTGATCTTATGCATATAAAATAATTAATAAAATTTATTTTATTAATTAAGATTATTTATAAATAAATTATTAAAAATATGAGATAATAAAAATGCTTTTTAATCATATAAAATTTAATTTAATATAATTATAAAATTATTTAACAATGTGCTTTCTAAAAAATCAAATTTTTCATCAAATGTCTCAGTTTCCTGCTGTTGTATAATTTGATATAATTGTATCATTATCATAATTTTGATACTGGATCTGATATTTATAAATAAATTTTTAAAATGAAATATGAAAAAATCTATGAAAAGAAAATATAAGATATTCAACAAAATATATAGCACTATTGCTATCATGATTTTATAATTTAATTATTTACCTGGTTCATTTAATTCAATTCAATTCAACAAAATTACTAATTCTAATTACTAATTTTAAAGTTAATTTAAATTAAATATTAATTATAACAATTATAACAACTATGAACTATATTAATTATACTATTATATTCTTATATTATTATTATTATATTACACATAATAATATAATGATTAAATTAACTTTCATCAATTTAAATGAAACTTACAATCAGTTAGTCTGTAACAACTAATGACACTTATGAATGTGAAAGCTTCCAAACCAACCAATTGAATGTTATTTTATTTTGTATACTTTAAGAAATTGAAACTTTTTCCTGACATTCAAAGAGCGATAAAAAAATGAATTTTGAAAGTTTATTGTTTGAAAAAATTAATATATTAAACACACAATAATTTTACACAAAAATTTTAATAATTTTAAAATTGATAATGCATAATTAGTATCGATAATATTGTAATTATCTCAATTACTATAACTATCTCAGTAACTAATTTTTTTTTATTTTAAAGCTAAAGCTTTGTCTTTTATAATGACACAAGAAAGAACACTGAACTTTAAATTCTTTTTTAAAATTAAGAATGAAAATAAAAAATATTAAATAATATATATTCAATATCAAAATAAAATTTTGTACGATACATATATATATCTAATTATTTGAATAAAAAATTAATGAAATTAAAAAAATAGCAAGATTGTAAATAATAATTTTATTTTTCAGCAATTTGAAAATTGACTAAATGTTAATAATGTTAATAATTAAAAAATATGAAAAAAAATCATATTGTCTTGTGGACCAAATGTTCAATTAATTTAATTAATTATCTATATAAAAATTTTTTTATTCAGAATTTAAAATTCATTGAAATTTCATTTGTGATTTTATTATTCAATATTGCCAGCAACACCACTATTTCATAGTTGGTATTTATTATTCTATTTATTTTTCTTCAATACACATACTTCAAATGTTTTAAATAGATACGCACAATTATGCATAATTAAATATATTCATTCAACTAAACCAGTATATTTTATTTATATTATATTATATTTTTTTTGTTTTCACTGCCCAGTCAACAGAATATTTATGAAAAAAACCTTTTTTCGTTTTTGAGAGACAAATACGATATGATAATAGAAGAAAACTTTATTTGTATCCGGCGGTCAGTCACGATCTGTCTACAATGACATTTTTCTTTATAAATAAAGCTCATGTCTTCAATTGAACTAGGAAAAGATTTTCTTGATTAGGCACATAATAATATCGCGGTCAGTGTCTGACTTGCGACACCTCCAAGAAAATTTCTCGAATTAGTTACTGCACAAAATAAAAAAATATCGAAATAGAGATTAATACCTACAATATTTGATCATGATATATTTACATATCATGAAATAGAATCTATATATAAAATGAAATCTCGCATTTCAAATTACATTTAAATTAATCGTTGTTTGAAAAAATGTTTCATATAAAAGTTACATGGTATTAATAAGAAAGAAATAAATATAATTTATATTATTAATTTTTTTTGCAAATGAACATATGAAGAATATAAGAGATCAAATTTATTTTTTTGAATTGAAATCATATATTTTTTAATACATTAATTATGTAATAGTATTATTCTATGTAAAAAAATATTACCAAAAAGATTTTAAAATAAATATGATTTAAATAAAGATATTTCAATTTAAATTTTATATGATGAGCTAAAATAAAAACTATAAAATTTTTTATCTTATTTATTTTACATAAAACGAATTTGGAATACAAATTTTTATATTTATTTTAATCTCCAGAATTTTTGTATTTCACAAATATATTAATATTCCGAATATTCTTTTCTAAGAACTATAAGATCCTTTAAAGAATTTTTTTGATAAAAAATGATCATTCGGTATATCAAAAATTTAAGAATAAATAGTTTTGATATTAAATTGACGTTAAATTAGAATAAAATTAATATCAAAAAGATATTGTAAAATTTATTTATAATAAATATAATGAAAAAATTTTCAATCGATTCATCAATATTTATATAATATCCTGAAATAATGTATATCTTCTTAAGCGTAATATTTTACATCGAAAAATAACAGAATCAAATTGAATATAAACGCATCGTGATCTAATGGTATACAGGATTATTCACAGATCCATTACTGTAATGTGATGTTCACGATATATAATTAATTCTATTACTGTTATTAAAGATTTTTAACAAAAACAGTAACATGTACAAAACCTCAATCACGACAAGAATTAATATGTTATATCCTCATAAAATTATCTAAAGAGAAATATTATCATACAATTTCCAATACCGTATAATTTAATTAAATATTATCTCAATTATTAAAATAATCAATGAATAAGCAATATTCACTGATTACGCAATCATGACATATAATTTATTAATAAATAATATTTATTATTAGTTTTAAAGTTAATTTAAATTCGACTATTCGAAAAAGAAACACTTGTGAAACTGCAAGAAAAATTTTCAAAAGATTTTATCAATTTTTATAGAAACAAATTGAAATAATATTGAAAATAAATATTTTTGAATGTAATTAAATCTTAAAAAACCATAATATTTTCAATGAGTTTTTTATATTGTTGCATTTTTATTTTTTAGAAAAACAATTTTATTTCGTTAAATGTTCTTTTATATCTTTTAGATTCTATTTTTATCTTCTTTTTCCTTCGCTTTATCATAAAAATTTGATTTTATTATTTAAATAAAATTTTTATAATATAGATTACTGCAATTTGAAGTGATTGAATCATTTTCTTATTTATATGATTAAAAACTTTAAAAATACAAATATACATAAATTTTGAAAAAATCTTTGAAAAAAATCACAAAAATAATGATCTTAAATAAATTATTTAAATAAAAAAATTTTAAAAATATATTCTCTTATATTTCTCTTTTTCATTATTTCTATTATTATTCCATATATTTAAAAATAAACAACTTTGTATTTTCTCAATTTACAACCTGAATATGTCAATCAAACGAGAATATTTGTATATAAAAGTGCTTGAATTGAATAAATAAAGAAGGAAAAAATTTTTCAAACAAATATTTTCTTGTTGTTGATTATTAAAAAGATTTCAATAGACAATAGTGTTTTATTCGCAACATTTTGTTCAATAATGTTCTTATATTATTGTTGGATTGCATGTGGTTTCATTTAAAATATTTCTTTCTGAAATAAATAAGAGTACTATTTTGAATTATTATTATCTAAATTTTTTTGATTCTCTTTACGAATCCATCTAAATTTATATTATGATGAATGAAAAATAATAAAAACGGGTTTATCCTGATGTAAATGTGATAAAAGTAAAGTAAAGAAAAAATATTTGATTTCAATAATTAATTTCATTATCCAATAATTAATTCATTAATTAATTCATTAATTAATATTTGTTCATTACATATTAATTCATTAATTAATTCATTAATTATTTTGTAATAATTAAATACTTGCAGTCTTTATTTTTAATGAAAAAAAAATTAGACTATAAAAAAATTCAAAAACGAGGAATAGAAATGTTTTCGTGAACAAAATTTTTATAATATGAATTTTTAAAAAAATATTATTTTAAATAATATTAATCTTCTAAAACTTTATATTTTTAATTATAATAAAGTTATCTTATTTTTTAAAATCTTCTAGTGAATTTTTATTTAAAATTAGTTAAAGAACTTTTTTGAATCACGATAAGTTTATTTTGTTCAAAATAAACTTATTTTCTATTATTATTATTTATTATTATTTTATTGTTTTATTTATTTGTTTATAAATGCAATAATGTAATTACATAATACATTAATCAATAGCATGTAATATAATATGATCCCATTAGTTCTTTAAAATAAAAGTTCTTAAAAATCATATTGATAATTTACAAGATAAAATTTATTCAATTTTGTAACTTTGTAATTGCAAGAAATTTTTTGTTAAATTTTAAAAAAAAAAGTTCATTTGAAAACTTTTATGATAGAAAATCATTAAATAATCAACGATTTTTTTTCTCTATGAGCGTTTAGATTTAAAAGAAAACAATTAAAAGTTTAAAGCATATAACATATTTCTCTTTTCACTGTATATAATAAATATATTTAATATATATTTGTTTTAATATTGAATATAATTCAATATTTTTAATTTTCATCTTAATCTTAATTTTAAATATGGAAATAATTTTTAAGTCTTTAATAATTTCTAAATAATAATATTGAATAATTTTTATTTCTATCCTTATCCTTATGGATAAGAAAAGAAATAATAACAATATCCTTATGAAAAAAATAATCTTAACTAAAAACAAGATGTAATTTCAAATTTTACGAAATATTATGCAACAAAAGTTTATAATAATTTACTTAGAATATGAATTAATCAATTAAATATGTGGATAAAATCTAAGTTTATTTAATCCATTAACTTTGTAAAAATCTTTAATTGACAATATTTCATCTTTTATATAATATATATATGCATCAAATTAATTTAATTCTTAACTGACAAAAATAAATATTATTTTTAGTTCCAATCTTATTTATATTTTTAATGTTTTAATCTGATTATATTTCTTAACTTTTTTAAAATATTTTATGCATCTGTCTTATATTTATTTTAATATATGTAATTTAATATAATTTTAATAATATTAATTAATTAATTTTTTAATTTTATGAAGATATGAATAAAATTTTTATAGTTTTCTATAATAAATGTTTCTATAATAAATATAAAAATATGTTTTTTTTATAAACATTTATTTGGTTCACTTTAATCTTTGATAATAATATAATTACTTTTACATGTAAGAGATATTTTTATTTTAAAGATTTTCTATATATACAATGTGTAAAAAATAAATATAAAGATTTATTATAGAGTGATTTTATACATTTTAATTGGTAAAGATCTGTAAATAAAAATACGTGAAAAAATAATCTTGATTTTGAAATCAAGTCCAATTTTTTTTTGTCATTGTATTTTATGTATAGCAAAAACAAAAAATCTCAAAGATATCATAGATCGCAAGTCCATCGTTTTCTTAAAATAATTTTTAGTTTTTCTTAAAAAACATTAAATTTCCATTAATTTTTTAATTCTATTTACATATAATTTGTTTATATTTTTTGTAATGTATTTTAAAATGTAAAAAAATGCATTTATTATAAGACGTAGATACGTCAAATTTAATATTATATATGCTATATTTTTCTTTTATTTTTTTCTTATAATTATTCAAACAGAAAAAAATCTTATCGATTTCGATAATTTTTAGATATATTGTAGAGAACAAGATTTTTAACTTTTTTCTTTTGTATCATTATAACTTTTCAAAATATTTGCAAAAAAATTCTACAGATCATTCGAATCGAATGAATACAAAAATAAAATATGAAACAATCCTTGAGAAATTAAAATTGCAATAGAGATAAGAATATATGTTTATATAATAGATAATGAACAGTTTTTGTTTTTTTAAGAAAACATTTGAGTTGGTATTTATAATTTATTTGAGACTTTTTATTCTTGTGATGGGTAGAACAATGTAATAAAAAAATTAATTTTCAGATTAAAATCACTTTTACATTTTTATATTTTTAGTTATTGATCCAAAGATATAATAAATATAATAACGCAATAATGTGTAATTTATGTGTAATTTTATACAATCAGATTAAAAAATATAGAAATTTAAATCTAACATTGCTTTATATAACATAATTTGTAGTTTTTTTAATTAATATTTGTTATTGTATTTTCAAATATATACAGAATATTTCGAAAATCATTATATATAATCAGCTACATAATGATTCTATATACAAAAATAAATGAAAAAAAAAAAAAAATAACATTCTTTCATTTTTAATAAATTAAATAAAGTAAATTAAATTTGAAGAATTTCTAAATATAAATGAAAAAGATTTTTAAATATAAATAAATAATTTTCGATTAGATGATTGAATTATTTATAAAAAGAAATTTTATGTATGAAAATAAGCAAATAATATAGAATAAATTTTATCATTTAAAAGTTAGTTTTAGAAAAAATTAAATTTAAAATTCGCCATTTATATTAATTAATAATTATATTAAATTATTAAATTCGCTTTTTTAATCATAAATGTTTAATCTTTTAAAAACGGAAATATAAGCAATATAATTTTATTTTTTATTTATTATTATTTCTATATATAGAGTAATGATCTAATATTTCATTTTTTAATCGCGAATTAACCAAATTCATTTATACTTGAAAAATTTTCAAACTTAATTTATTTGAAAATAAAATCTTAAACGAAACAATTTTTTTTTTCAACTTATTTTTGTATATAAAATCACAACATATTATTTGTACAATTTCAAGAACATATATAAAATTTCATTTTGTATATATTCACTATTGATGCTATATTTACTATTTTAGGTACCAATTATGTAATTGTCGAATTTATGTAGTCCTATCATGAAATTATTACACGCTTCTTCATTAGCGTTTCCCATTATTGATAATCACGTATCTCCATTAAAGTAGATTCGGTTTTGAGAATATATACATGTTTCTATATCGATATCGTTGTTTATTTTACGACGCAATATACAAGCAGATAATTCATATTATACTCATATATATAATTCATAATATTGCATATTATTAATTGCTACTTACAATCTTCAACGCAAGATTATTCCGTAATTAGTTTCGACTGATAATTTGAAATAGAAATTCGAAATTTGAATAAATTATATAAGAAATAACCGTAAAATCATATAATTCTTAATGAATGTATAGAATTTTTATTTTCTTATTGTTAGAAGAAAAAATTTTTAAAGGTAAATAGAATGTTATATTTTTTTTATTTCATATAAAAATATTTTAAAATCATGTATTATATAGTAATATATTTATATTAATATTTCTTTTTGATACAATACATTTAATATATTAACATAATTTATTTTTTATTCTTATTTTTATTATTGCGTTATCTCTATATTTCTCTTAATATTAAAAATATTTTAATATTACTTTATAAAAGATTCTCGAATATTATATTATTTATAGAAAATATGAATAAATATAAGAAGAAATATAATAAATTAATATAATAAAAAAATCAAATATAATAAAATCACACGTAGAAATAGAAATAAATATTATAACAAATTATAATATATAATTAGAAATAAATATTGAAACAAACTAAAATAGTTATAACAATTAATAACAATGAAAAATAAAAAAATAAAAAGTAATTACATTAAATAAACTAAATTCTATGAAAAAAATATTTGATAGAAAATATTTAAAATATTTTTTTACTTTTTAGCTTCTTTTATATAACATAAGTGCTTTCATATTATAAATATCTATAAAAAAAATTTAATATAATAAGCTTTTATATTGATCGAAGGATACAAATTTTTTTCTGTTTCATTTTTTTTATATTTATTATTTATTATATTTATTATTAGAAAAAACTTGGCTAGAAATAGCACTAATAAAATTAATCAAAAGAAAAAATTCATAAAATTAAAAAAATTTAATTGAATGTATCATTAATCAAAAGTAATCTCAAGATTACTTTATAGAAAAAGAATGTATGGAATTACTATGTGAAAACAATGTTTAATATGTTCCTGCCAAAATTATTTTCAAGCATAATATATATAAATAAATAAAAATTAACTTGTATTTTTACATGAACTAGATATTTATTTATTAATAGGAAATATTAAAAATATATAATGTAAATAATTTTATGATCTATTTCATATTAAAAATAGATTATTAGAAAGTTAAAATATTCTTAAATATAATTCTAAAATATAATAATAAATAAAAATAATAATGATTACAATAAATATAATAAATTTTATATACTATATATAATAATATTATATAAAATCAATAAATAAATAAATATATATTATTTCTCAAAACAGCGTTTCTTATCATGTTCCATATTTCATTTTCATAATTTTAAATTTTTATTGTCATATGAAAGTATAATTAAATGATGTAAACTATACTTGAACTTAATGTATAAAGACTACAATAAATACGTATGCAAATATTTTTTATAATGATATAGCAAACAATCAGTTGCAAAATAAATATGCGCAACTAGAAGAAGATTAATTGACAGTTAAAAAAATAATTGTTTTTATGTTATCAATAACAAAAATTTAATTCGGTAAAAATAAATTTCAGAATATATCAAAAGAGTATCACAAATTCATAGAAAGATAAGTTTTTTTTGTAAAACTTTGTTATTTTTATCAACCTGAATATTTTTTTTATAATAAATTTTCTCTTAAATCTCAAGTCTGTCTTCTATTGTTGACATATTAAATAACACACTTTCTAATAGGAATATTGTAAAAAATGAAATATAATTCTCAGTTAACAATGATTTATGTAATCTAACTTAGGATTTTTTGCAGATATTCTATTTTTGCAGAGATTCTATTTGTGGATAAATTAAAATTTTATAATTGCACTAGATATTATGGAAAATCCAGCAGTGCATTAAGTCATTCTTTCGCAATATTTTCTTACTTTAGAGATTGTAACGATTGCATTAAATCTTGTAACAATGAATTTTTTTAGATTTCAATCAAATGTTAAAAATTTTTAATTTTATAAAAATTTTTTTCTGCCTAACTTTCTTTTGATTTTTAACAATTGAATATATTATAATGAAATATTTATATTAAATTTTATTTAATTTCAAATATTTACATATATATACTTACATTTTCATTTTCAAAAATCTGGACTAATTGATAGAAAATGAATAATTTATAAAAGAATCATATTTCTTATTTTTTTCTTGTTTCAGAAGAATGAAGAAATTTTTTAATTTTCTATCATTAATTTTTCTTTGATGGATTTAAATTTAAATTTTTATCTAACAAAATATAAATAATATAAAAAAATTATAAATTATTCAATTATACAATTACTCTTATTTGTAATTATATTACAGAAGAATTATCCATTACATAATTAAAACAAAATACTTTCTTTAACAAAATATTTATAAATTATAAACATTTGCTCTTGATATCATCTCTAATTATATATTAAAAATTTTCCATATCTAATGAAATCAATCAATAATAATTAATCAATCAATATAATTTTATGATATTATATTAAAATTGAATGAGTCTTCGTTATTAAACTTTAGATTATTATGTAAATACAAATGAAAATTCTAAAAAAACATAAGAAGATAATGAAATGATACATCTACTTGAAGCAGATGAAAATGATTTTGAAATGATGAAACTATAAAATATGAAATTATTCTTCATCAACATATAAGAAAGACATCCATAATCCTTTGCAAAACATGAAGCTTTTCGCGATACAAATGACAAATGACAAAATGCAGAATATAAAGAGATGCAAAGCATGCTTTAATATATGGATTTTTTGTCATAAGTTAATTTCTAATGAGAAATAATCTTTTATATTTACATTATCAACGCTTAGAATAGTTACAGAATTATAGAATTATATTATATTAATTATTAGTTATTATATTAGTTATATTAGTTATAGAATTATTCAAAAAATTTTACTTAAATATAATTGAGATTTATATAATAACTTAGAAGCATATTGTGTTCCTAGAATTGCAAAATGAATTTTAAAAAAATTCAATTTATATTAATAATAAGTAATATAATTAATTAATAATAAATAAATAGAATCACAGTTATTGAACGACACATACATATATGATCATGATAATTTTTTATAGTTACCTATGCATTAAAATTATTTTAACAAATTTTAATAGCTAATTAATTTCTTCTAAAAAATATTCGAAGTATTTTTTTTATTGTAAAAAGGTTTTTAAGCAGAATTTTATTTAATTTTTTAGTTAAATTTTTAAACAATCAAATGTAGCTACATAGTGTTTATTGGGATATTTATATATCCTTTTGAGAAAAGATGGAAAATTAACTGCAACTGATCATGAAAACTCATTTACTTTTTTACTTCAATTAATGTATTCATTTCTAGTTCAATTTTCGGATCATTAAATTGGATCACTGCGTTAAAATTAATGAATTTCAATGAACATCCTTCGATTTATGTATTTTTTTTATAAATAATTTTTTATACGCTAAGTTTTTAATAATTTTTTTTATTCATATTATATTTTTCATACGTGATATTTACACGTAATTTACACGTTTTTTTGCCTTTATTATTGTTTAAGTTTTGTACAAAATAGTAGCTTAATTCAATAAAAATTAATGTTTAATAATACATTTGAAAATTGATTATTATTTTGTGGTTAAAAATATTAGTGAATATGAAAAATCTCTGAAAACATAAAATAAAAAATGATATTGGAAGATCATCCAAAAATAAACATAAATAATAGGTTATTATTCAATTTAACGCTTTTTCTCAATTTTAACTATTTCATCATAGATTTTTCTTTTAAGCAACTTTATTCATCATTAAAGTGGGAAACCAATAGAAAGAAGTTGAAAAAATGATATCTTTTTGTTTAAAAAAAGAAAAGAAAAATAAATTAAATAAAATATTATAATTATATAAAATTTCATTTATATATATGCGACCGTGTAAATACATGTGTATAATACATGCATCATATATTTTTTATTAATATTAACGATAACAGGCAATTACTATATAATAATGGAAAAATCGATCAAAAAAAGTTTTTCTTGAAATCTCATCACGAAAAATAGTTTGAACTATCTCAATTATAATCAATATTTGAATCTATATTGAGCAGAAATCATTATATTGTTATTAGTATTTTTCTATTCAACCAGAGAACTTTTGCGAACCTTTTGGATAAATATAAAATAATCCTTAGACGAATAAAATTACAATGACTGAAATGATATGTTTTATATTTACAATTAGTTTTTATTATTTATAAAAAATCCAAAATCCAAATCCAAAATTTGCTTTCTTTATTTATTTTTTATTTTATATTATTCTATTTCTAACTATTGTTTATATGTATAGAAAAAATTGTTTAAAATATTGTTGTACAATATTGTAAATAATTGTTTAATTTGATAAATAAAACATATTTCAAAATCAAAGTTAATTTTTTTACAGGTTTATTAATATTTCTTTTAAAAACATTTAAAATAACTATTTTTATAATTTCTATCAGTTTTTTATTTATTATTATTTTTAATTGATCATTTCGTATAAAAAAAATTATGCGGAACAATAAATCGAGAGATAAATATATTTTGAAATGAAAAATAAAATGAAAAAAATAGGAAAAAACGAAAAATTTCTGATTTTATCATAATGTTTGGAAATTTGATTTTCATTTAACATTTTACTAATCGAAATCAATTATACATAATAAAGTTTAACGAAACTTATTCTATACATTTGATTATTCATACAATTGATTTCAGTTAAATAAAGAATGGGAAATATAGTTAATGATACAGTTAATGAAAAAAAAAAAAATATAAAATATGGAAAAATTTAAATAAGAAATATTGGTAAGATAGAAACTTTGTTCAAGTTTAGATCATCGTATTAAGTTCCATTTTATGACAGATTTCATGATAAACTTTTAACAAACTCGAAATGAAAATTTTCTTTTATAATTTGTATTCTAGAGAAGTCTTATCTGAATGTTAAAGAATGACACGTGTATTAAGAATTCTATAATGAGAAGTTTAACAGCAGTTTGTCTAAATATAATATTTACTATTTTTAAAGATTACTATTTATTAGGTCAAATAATGAATGACTTTATGATGCGATTATTAAAGAGAATTTTTGGAATTTGACAGTTTGAAGATTTGTTCTCAAACATTTGGAAAATTGAAAAGTTTTCTAATTTATAGATCGGCACCACAAGACCAAGACTATTAACCAAAGGATCGTGGGTCTTGTGGAATTATTCTTGGTAATTTCAAGCGTCCAGATCTGACCCAGCGAGAAATCGCCAGACGGCCACTCACCGATGGCTAACCCTCCTCTCCAGGACACATCCCACCGCAAGCGCACTAAAGGGAAATGATTTAGAGTTGGTTATCTCCCAAGGGATGATTCTACCCTCTCGGGCCTCACTCTTGATTTTTTGCTGATTCGAAAAGGAGAGAGAAGGCCCGAGTTGCAGTCATAATAGCTTCTCTCTAATTAAATCTAGTCATTAAAATATATAGAACATAGTTAAAGTTAGTGAGCTTTCGTGAAATAATCTTAAAAACATTTTAAAAATAATATAGTCTAGTATAGAAAAAAGTACAGAAAAAACGTTTGCTCCGTATAATTAATATAATTAAAATCTTTATACTTTTAAGTTATAAATAATATTTCATGCAATAAATTTGTTGTCTCAATAAATTTGATTTTTTATTTCTCTAACTTGAAGTAATTGTTCGAATCAGTTATTAGAAAAATTTTAATCGGCACTCGTACTAAATAAACTAACTCCAAAATTAAAGAATTAAAAATCAAAGCACTAATATAGATATTCTATAAATATTTTTTCAAAATTTTTTAAAAATATTTTTCAAAATTCACTTTAAACAGAGACCAAAAATAAAAATTATTCCAATAATATTTTGAAAGAATCAAAATTAAAATCAAGATTAAAAAAAATCTATTTGTTATTTAAAATAAAAATAAAAATCATAAAATATAAAGAAAATTTTTAAAAATTCACATTTAATAAATTTTTAAAGTTTTACAAATAACTATTATAAGTAAAAAATTTTTTTCGGTAAGAATAATTATTAATGATAGAAATTCTATTTCGGTTGCATGTAATAGTTATCGACAAAAAAATTAATTTTTATTGTACAAAACAGTTATAATTAAAAACTAATATTTTTTGTTTTAATTTCAAATATCACATGGAAATATTATTTCTATAACTAACTAAATTTGATTAAATTTTTGATTTTGAATTTATTTACTAATATTTATTAATATTTTATCATTGTAAATAATTTTCAAATTATCAATAATGTAATCGAATCATGAAATATTATTTATTAAATATTACTTATTAAAAATTTAATTTATCAAATACAAACAAACAAAGACATTTCAAAAATTATTTATTACAATGGTTAGATTTGAAAAGATCATGAACATTTTTTTTTAGAAAAATTAGATACATTTATTTAATGATATATAAATGCTAATAATATTTAATATAAATAATTAATATAAAAAATATAGATTTTAAAGAAAAATCTAATAGAAATAAAGAATTCAGTTTTCAATATGATGATTCAAAATATATATTACATGAATAAAAAGCACAAATTTGAATTTTATAGAATTTGAACTTGAAAATTTATAAAATTTACTTTATTTCAACTTTTTCCTGGATTAATAAAACAATAGAGAAGATATTTTTAATAATTTAAATTGAGTATTTGAAACTATTAATAAAGATTATATGAAGAACCAAAAAAAAAATCTACATTTTGAATTCACAATTTGAATTTTTAATTATAATAAATGATTTATATATTATAAGAATACATAAAATATGTAACAATATGTAATTTTAAGTAAGGTGTAAATTTTATCATTTTCATTATTTGTCCATATTATATGTTAAGATTTATATATATCAGTTATAAGAACTCAAATTTCAAAAATCATATTTATATGGTTATAAATATTAATCTAAACATCAAAAATCAATATAGAATAATAGAATCAATATTGAATCAACATAGAAATCAATATAAGATAAAAAAATTCATGAAAATATAAACAAATAAATAATCGCTTCTATGTGTTTTTGAATAAAAATATTCTATAAAATCTAAAAATACAAACAATCATATCGTTGTTAATTCTTATAGATTCCATAAGAAGAAACAATTGATAATAAATACAGAAATACATGTGTGTTATCCTGCAATTACAGTGCAACTATAGTTACAGTGTATTATCCTGTAATTTAAATGTATCATACCGTTTAAAGACGATCATTCCAAAGTTACGTTCAATGTATAGAATTTTCAAACCATATCGATTAACACGTGATGTATGGTGAATGAAAAATTGTGCATAAAGGAATATAATTTTAAGAAAAAAATGATAGATAAATTCCATTTTTATAAATTTTATATCTTTCCAATGATAAGATTAGATTATAAATTATATAAAAGAAGAAAAAAAAAAGAAAGAAAAATAAAAAAAGAATAATTTTGAATAACAGAAGTAAGAATCTGCATCGATCATCCTGCTCTAAAATAAGCGAATCACGATCATTCTGGATAGTTTTCCATCTCTATTGTTTAAGAAACACGCTGAAAAGTTAGAATAATGAAAAGAACCGTTTCTCATGCTTCATTCCTCGTCAACAAGGAATAGTGGAAATTCAAGAATTCTGATTTTTCTTCAAGTTTATTCCGGTCGAATTCTTGGTTATAAAAAACAAGCTCGATAGTTATACAAAAAAACTTTAAGTTTCTATAAGCGGTTTCTATATTTATATCTTTTTAATTATATCATATTATATTTTAATTTAGCAGGAACGATTGTTACAATCGTTTCTTTCTTCGTATAGAAAATTAATTTCGATGTTCAATTGACGTATAGTGTTCCGTTATAATTCCGTTCTTTATCAATAAAGAAAGAAATAAATGAAAATTGAAAATTGAACATTTTTATGCAATCACAAGTCAAAGAAAAATAAAATCTGAAAATTAACTCGATAAACGATACTCTTACTATTATTCTATTACTTTCAATCTCTATATCTATCTCTATATCTACGAAATAAAAATAAACTATCAATAAGAAAATATCATACATAAAATAAAGATAAAACAAAATAAAAATTTATGTCATACTACGTGCTTTCTTTGGATGTTGTTTTATTTTTAAAACCTATTAAGATTAGATTATTTTGATATAATGAAGATGCATCAAACAGAATAAAGTGAAAACAATGTCAACATTAAGAATTGATGCATAGAAAAGTAATCAGATTACAAATCCACTTAAAAATACTTTTCGAAAAACAATGTGATAAAATTTCGATAAGTATCTATCAAGAATATGATCTTATTATTATAGAATACCAGAATTTTTTCTCAGTATTTTATCTTATAATATTAATTTACAAATGTGTGATTATAATATTTTTCTTAAAACTTTAAACTTGTTTCAGAGGAAATGCAATTTATTTGAACACCAGTTGTCACATCACAAAAATATTAGTTAGTGGAAAGGGTAGGAAGAGAAACAGTGTTGCTCTGTCATGTGACAAAATGTCAAAAGCTCAACGAGATAACGCACGTGGCCATATATCGCGTCTATATACAGAAAAAAACATTAACCAAGGAAACTCATAGTTACAAACAATTGCTTATTATTGATTTTATTGATCATTTGCAAATTGTTCTGCCGAATATTACGAAATTAGAATAAAATATATATAGCATCGATATTGTTATTTATTTCAATATTAGAATATTAATCTAATAAATTTAAAATGTCAACATTTTAATAATAACAGATCAAATTTAAATTAAAGCTGTTTAATATTTTTTATTATATCTTTTATTCAATGAAAAACGAATTAGATAACGCGATAATGATTATGATTAATATACGATTTATACTAACCTTGAATATATCCCAGCAGAAATAGACCGCAGAGGATCCAGCTTCGTATCATCGTATTCATTGTCCGCTGGCATTTGACACTTTATTCACGACAGGGTACACCTTTCGTCTAATTGATCTCTGTTCATATCACAATCACATTCACACATAATCATTAACACACAGTTACTCACATTCCTCTCTCCTATCGTTACCTCCGGAGAAATTGATCCTGATTGTATCAAATATATCGACAGCAACGTGCATTAAAACGATCCACATGAAATAGTGATACGAACCTTCCATAAAGACTAACGAAAGCAAACTGAGTCAGTGTTCGCTATCCAAGGTTCGTATCCTCTGGTCTCCCTACCTCTAGCCCGCGCCCGCTACCAGCGCCACCATATCTACTTCATATATCCAAAGCTTTCCCACCACCACTACAATCTCGTCTGACACTCTCACCCTCTTTTGGCCTTCTTTCACCCGAAACCCTATCTAGCTTCCAACAATCAGTTTGCATCGCTTTTCTCGTTCATTTTTCCATCAGGACGATCATTCTTCTCTTACCTAATCGACCTTAGCGAGCTTCCTATACGCATTTATGTGTCAATTTATCACACTTTTTAAAACATCGCATCATGCACATTCTTCTTTCTCGTTTGCTTTTTTTGTTTCTTTCTTTCTAGACCTAACTTTACCTTGTCTCTTTCATTTCGAATAGCAAAAGTTATCTTCCATATCTTCAAACTAGGTTAATATACGGAAAACGAATATTTGTACCGCTATCTCAGCTAATACGAACTATTCTGGACTCTACAATTTGATATCAATATCCAAAGCTTCCAATATCCAAATTGTTCATTTTTAAGAAAGGAAGCTCGTGAATATATCTATGTTTGATTGTGATACTATTTACGGTATGATTATTAATGAAGTCGATGTTAGTGAAATAGACTACATAAATTTCGCAGTTATTTTCAATTTTAACAATGATTTAAAAAATTTTTCGATTGTTAATCTGTTTTTAATAATTTGATCTCTTTTATAAATTTTATTTTTCATGTAATTTGATATCAAATTTTATAATATGATATAAATATGATATGATATGATATAAATTATTTTATACAATATTTTGATGATTGTGAAAAAAAATAAAATACATATATTTAATACATTTTCATTCTTCTTTCCTTAAAAAGCATCTTTAATTATTAATTTCTTATCAAAATTTAATTGATTATTAATATCATTAACCAATCTTTATTATCTAATCTTATAAGCTTATTTTTTATTTATTATTTATCTTTTTTATTAAATAATTTATTAAAATTCGTTAAAGATTTATTTATATAATCTTCATTTTTAGAATCTGGTAAAGGAAATTGTAAATATCCTTAATTTAAATTCTTAAAAATAGTTAAACTAACTAAATTTGAAAATTCTAAAGATATTTAAAATTCGTGTATTTTTATTAATATTGTATGTATATATTTTTGAAAATCACTAACAAATTTTTTATTAAGAAAAATTATTTAAAGTATACTAATCATGTTGTTTTTTAGTTTAAAATGATTACTATATTATCTATATATTTACTAAAACTTTAGAATCAATTTATACTTTCAATTTTCGGAATGTATATCATATCATCTGGAAAGCATCTAATGGATTTCTTTAAATATCAGAAATTTCTGATTACTAATGAATGAATGCATTTGATATTTTCAAAATTTCTGATATTTTCAAATTTTCTGATATCATTAAAATAAATTATAAAAAAATATTTATTTATAAAAATTAATTTTAATTGAAAAAAATATCTTACAAATGATTAAAATTAAATATTTTACAAATGATTAAATGTCTTACAAAGGAAAAAATAATTTTCAAAAATATGAATAGACAATTTCTTCGCGTGATTCTTATTTGTACATACAAAATTTTATTAATTTTATGTTAAAATATAAATTAACAAAATATATATATTTATATTTTAAATATAAATAATATATTTTAAATATAAATAAAAACTTAATATTTTTTAATGTATTAAATATTCTATATAATATATAATTCTATATATATAATTCTATATATATAATTCTATATATATAATTCTATTTGGAAAAAATAAAGTTGATTTCATATATATTTATTTTATGAGTTCATTTATAAAAAGCAAAAAAAAAAAAAATAATAAAACTAATATTGCATCCTTTATACTAAACGATTTTCATATTATTTTTTAATCTCTTTATATAAATTTTGATATTTATTAACATTTTTTTTAAATTTATTATAATGTTAATTCCTTATTAGATAGTTCATTTTTTCTAGTTCAGTTCTAGTTCAACAAAACATTTTATAATCTATTAACATTTGTATATTATAATATTAATAAAATCGAACATTTTTATAAAAAAAATTGTTTAATTTATTTAATTTAAAAATTTTATATATTATTATATTTCTATTCTTGTTTTTTAATTAAATTTAAAGATGTTAAACTCTATTTTTAAATAATCATTAAAAATATATATTCTAATTGCAATTTCTATGTAAATATTGTATAAACATTTTAAAATATTTTTGATTTTTATTGGATAAATTTACTAAAAATTCATTATTTATAAAATTTTTATTTTTCTCTTTAGATTTCAAAAATATAAAATATGATTCTTCAAAACAAAATCAATACGAAAATCTATAATAAAAAATTAGTTTTTAGTTTTTTTTTTAATATCATTGATTAAAAATTGATGGGTACAAATAAATTTCTTTATATAAATAAATATAGGATAATTTAAATAATAAAAAGCATAATGATGGCTGAACTATAATTTTATTTATTCTTAATTTTTGAGTCTTATTTTGAGTCTTAAAATTTAAAGAATTACCCTTTAAATTTCTAGTCATAGATTTGTTATATAATAAATATATTAGAGAGAGTAGAATTTTGTAAAAATAGAGATTTTTTTTTTAAATATTTCTTTAAAAATCTCTATTTTTTTAAAATAGAGATTTTAAAATGTAATAATATGATATATAAATGTAAAATAATAAGAAATAATAAAGTTAATTTCAATATTAACATAATAAAAGCAGATATAGCTAGATATGGCATGTTACGAAATGAAAAATATTTTAAAAAATAATTTTATTTTATTTTTTGTCCATTTTTTTTTAATGAATATTTTTTTTCTACGATTTCTACTAACAAAATGTTTTCTTCCAATTACTTGTTTTATTTGTTTTCATTATATTGTTTTATTTGTAACATATAAAAGTTTATTCATAATATATAAGATAAAAGTTTGTTTATATTTGGCTGGAAATTTTTTATTAAGAATAATATAAAAATTTAACATAATAACTTAATATAATAAAACTTAAATGTGTTCAATGATTTACATGATTTTTACCATTTATTTCAGTATATATAATATTATTTTAGTGTAAATATTAATGTGATAGTATTATTTTAATGTAAATATAAATGTAATAGTATTATTTTAGTGTAAAATGTTTATTAATTATTTGATAAAAACAAATTTCGAGGAAATGAATTTGCTTATGATTTTAAATTAAATATTTCATTAAAATCGTTTGAAAAAATTGTTTCAAATTTAATATAAATATTTTTTTCTTCATATTAAAAATATCGAAAAATATGTAATTGAATTTCGTGTGAATTTTCTATAACTAATAGTAAAAGAATTAAATTTTCTTAATATAAAAAAAAAATTACTATTTTAAATTAAATTTATAAAGAATATACATATAGATCAAGAGTATTATAAAAAATGTAATATTAAATCATTATTCATATATTCATATATTATTCAAATCATTTTCAAATAATAACTCATAATATAGAGAATAATTAATAATGTAGAGAATAATAAATCGAATTTCTAAAAGTTTTTGAAATATATATTTCATAAAATAATGAATTTGTTAAAGAAATATAAATTGAATTCGAAAAATCATTCTTTTTATCAAGAAAATTTTATGAGAAAATTTTTAAAATGAATTAAATATTTTAAATTATATTAAATTTATATATCATAATTATAATAGAAAAATTAGAATCATAATAAAAAAAAATCTATTCGAAAGAAATCAGAAGTAAATTTAGATTAAATAAATAATATTAATATTAAAATTTAATATTAATAAAAATTTTATAAATCTATTTTCTTTGTAATAGCATTTTATGTTTTTCCACATATATAATTTTTATTAAAAATAAAAAGAAATCAATCATATATTTTTAAATTTTTTTATTATTTACTAATTCAAAGCAAAAAAAATATCAATAAAAAATTTGAAAATTGTTATATATTTTATATATAAACTTCATATATTATATATAAAATTATTATATGTATTACATCTAAAGATCACAATAAAATCAAAAATTCTTTCTAAAAATTCAATAGCAAAAACAAAAAATAAATTTATAAAAGATATTCATCAAACCATATGTCATTAATCTGTTCCATTTAATATTTAAACTTTAATATAGTTTCTTTTGTATAAATATATATGTCTTTAAAAAACTTTATCTTTATTTTCAATTTTTCTTGTTCAGTTTCTTATATACCTATGAAAATGATATTTACTCAAACAATTTTATAAAATTGGTATATGGTAAAGATTATTAATGATCAAAATGAAAAAGATAGATCATATGTATTTTAATATTTTATTTTTAGACGGAGTCTTTCAAATTTAATACATGAATCGTTTTATTCTCAATTTCCATTTAAGTTACTTGATATTTCTGCTATTAATTCGTAAACTATATGTTAATTAAATATATGATAATAATTTATAAAAATAAAAATTTTTACCTTTTCTATAGTATATTTTAAACTTTGTTTTTTCTTAATAATTATGATTTTTTTCAGCGTATGTATTGTCAAATATATATTGTAAGCCAATTAATCCTAAAAATGTGGAATATATGATTCACATGATAGTTTAAAAAAAACTATTTGATTTAAATTTTTTCTAAATCTAATTCAAATTTATTCCAAAGTTTACAAATACAATATACAATTACAATATATGGAATGGAAAATATTTTTGTATATCTCAATTGATTAAAAATGTTGTTTAAAATAACGATATTGACAATATATTTTAAGAGTTTTAAAATGAATGAATTGAATTTTAAATAATTATTTTTCTTCTAATTTTAATTTTCTTCTAATATCAAAATCTTTAAAATACCAAAATTTCAAAGAATATAATAATATCCATATATAATCAGTCACGAAAATATTAGTATCTTATATTATAAAATATTCATTTTACTCAAAAATTTTTATTTTATTGAAAGTTTATAATTTAAAGTTTATAGTAAGTTTATATTTAATGTGTATAATGAATTATACGTGAAGAAATTTTTTTATCAATAAGAAATCTTTTTCAGATTTATTTTTCAATTTTGAAAACAATTTCATTTGAAGATATTTTTTTACAACCGTATGATAAAGCATTAAAAACTAAACATTTTATTTTTATTAATTTAAAATTTTTTTCTATCTCGTATCACAGAATGAAAAAGTATTGAAACTTTAAATGATTTCATCTATTTAAAATAATATTCCTCTATAAAAATTGTCATTTATGTAAATCATTATGTTCGATATATTCATATTAAGAATAAAAAAATTAAAATTAAATTTTTGTGTTTTTTTCATTTTTCAACCAAAAATATCTTATGAAAACTTTTAATTATATCATGAAATTCAAAATTAGCCAATTTTTTTTTGGAGAAAGATTCTACCAAACAATCAATACTCTCTAAATTCAATTCTTCAAATCTCTGCTCCGTAGAAAATACATAAACCGTATAAATCACGTTATTATTAATTTCTAAATGTTAACTGATCATATTGTTAATTAATTTTAAAATTACCGCAAAGACATTGTAAATATTAAATATATAATTCGATAGAGACTATTCAAATTTAATTCTTCTGTTTTTTCCGTAATATAATATAGTTTCTAAATCAGAGTTAACTGAAAGCTCGTTTGTAGATTGGGAAGTAAAGTTTTCATGAACACAGATTCAAAGGTAGTTCCTCCCTGAATTACAAGTATCTTTTATTCACGAAAAAGTTTCGAAAGAACTAGTTTAAAGGCATTGTGAAGTCTAGAAATCAGCGCATTCGCGTTTGAAAAGAAAAAAAAAAGAAAAGATTAGTAGGATAGACTAGCAAAATTTTAGATTTTCTGTAATTATGATAATTCTGTAAATGATATAAAGATATAAATAAATATAAGAATTTAAGAAAAAATTAATTTTTGAAAGTAAAAAATTTTGAGTTTAAAAAATATCAGTTAGTTTTTGTTTCGTAATATAATAATACAATAAGTATGAGTAATACAGTATTCAATACAATAATTTGAGTTAAATATTTTTCGTATTATTATCAAAATTTATGTTTTTGATAAAATTTTATATAATTTTAATAAAATTGTTATGTATTTTCCAGGCTTATGAATTTTAATTTCACTTATAAGTCTTTTTCAATGTATAATATTTCAAAAATATGCTCTTTGATGTCAAATACATTTAAAAATTTAAATTATGAATTGATAAAAATATTTTAATTATGAATTGAATTATATCTATTATATTCTTTCATATTGTCATTGAATAATAATATTTTAAAAAATGAGAAATTAGATAATATTCCGATATATGTTTATTAAATTATTCCTATGTTTATTTCATTTTATTAATTAATTTTATTAATTAGAATTAATAGATTATCTATTGCCTACTTATATAAATATATTTAATGATTTTAGAATTAATTATGCAAAATAAATCCCTAAAATAACTTATTTCACATTTGTCAATAAATCTTAAAATAAATCATGTTTGATAATTAATCAAAAATAAAATAAAAATAACAATTTAACCAAAAAATAGTAATTAAATCAAAATTATTATTATTGATCTTAAAAAAATCCTTCGATATCGAAAAATAAAGCACAAATTAATATAATATTATTCAAATTAATATTAGAGGAATTATTAATAAAATACTAGTATCATCACATTGGTAATATATGATGGTATCTGCTATTGAATATTATTAAGCATACAAATCATGTAATCAAACGTAATAAGAAATATATTGAGACAAGTTTATAATAAAAAAATTTTATCTTGTGATTTGGTTCTTTTGTTTTAAATATAAATAACTTGCATTAATTATTAATATTATAAATATATATTGATTAATATAATAATAAAGAAATCTAACAATAAATAATAGCTATATTCCTTTTTCAAATGAATTATAATTATAAAATAATATGATTTCTAAAAATATTCAAAAAATTATATAATTTATATAATTTATATAATAATATATTGTTTAAATCAACTATTGTATGTTTCAATATTAATACATTGTATTTTGTTAATATCTTTCTTTTTCTTTTTGTTTATTTAGTTTTTTAATTACTTCTAATATTACTATCATGATAGCATTGAATTATGAAGTTCAATAAAATTTAAAATGTTAAAGATTATTTATTCTATAATTGATCATTAAAAAAATTATTTCATATTGAAGCATTTTATTCAATAATTTTAGCTTCAATTATTTAATATTAAAATTAGAAAGTTATGAATTATTATGTGTACTAATTATTATATGTTTATTAATAGTATATAAGTATTTATATAATATTTGGAATTTTAATTTCAATATGTTTTTATTTTAGCTTCGATATGTTTAAGATGAAATTAATTATATACTACAATTAATTATTTATATAAAATTAATAATTATCAGAATAATCTTTTTAAAGTTAAGTTTAAATTATTTTTATAAATCTATCAAGTAATGTAATATTATACTATTTTAGAATAGCTTTAAAATATGTATCAATGAACGAAAATAAAATATAAGAAAAACATAATAAATTAAAATTAATATAAAAAAAATTGTGATAATTTGATAAAATGAACCAAAAATTATTTCCATATATTATGCATTCTTTAAAAAAAGATTATTAATAAACAAACAAAAAATTTGTATACTACATAAAAAAAATATGAATCTTTTTAATAAACTTTATTATACTACGATGTTAAAAAGTGTTAAAAAATTTTTAAAACGATTTTATAAACTTATAAATATAATTTATAAAATTATGTTTCAAATATTTCTAAATTTTTGAGATTAAATTTTATTAGAAACAAAGAAAAAATTTTTATTAAATAAGTATTTATTTGCGATTTTGTATAAAATGTATAAAAATATATTTTAAGAAGAAAAATATAAAATATATACAAATATATATATTTTTAATTATTTAATAACTAACCAATTAAATATATATAATATTTAGTGCGAAAAAATTAATCAAAAATATATTTCCTTGTTAGTATTAGAACATTAAAATGATAGAGTTTATATTTTTTGTTTTAAGATTATTATAACATAAAAATATTTTTAACAAAATTAACATTATAATTTATTGAAATAAAAATAAATGTAATTACGTATATCTATTTATTTTATAACATTATTTTATAACATAACATCACTTTAATTATAATCATTTATATGTAAAATAAATCCTTACAGATATTACAAACTGGTTGTTCTAATGTTAAATACATAAAATATTTTCAAGGGATCCATCAGAAAAATTAAATTCCTGTGACAATCTTCTCTCGACAACGCGACATTCCAATTAGTCCTCGCGCTATCAGCTCGGGCGGAATGAGACTCAGTGCTGCATACACGGCATCCTTCCCCGTTTAATGTTAATTTAAATTCGCGCCACCACGGCGAATTCAGCCACTCGAGTTTCTTTACACCTCGCGCGCACATTCGAGCGAGCAATAATTTCCTTTGATGTAAGAAAGCTTTTAATTACCTACGTGACGGGAACAGTTCGACCGAGAATATGGTCAAAACGCAGTTCAAGAAACTTTTTCTTCATATTCCCACCAACCCTCTATTTTCAACACGCAACTATGTCTGCGGATCTTTAAACTGATTGTATTAGCTACACGCAGCGTTATTCTTATACAATGATATATATAGCATTCGCAAAATCATCATGCTAATTATACTATCTGTCCATAGACATAGATTTTTTAATTATAATAGATCAGAAAAAACACCGTTGGCAAAAATATTATTAGTCTCATTAATTAAATGAGAAATTGATTTCTATATCCGATTTTCTTTCAATTTTATAAATGTTTATTTCTTTCTCTTTCATTTCTAAGAAATTTTATTTCTTCCTTCTTTAATATATTTATTGAAGTTTCAATCCGTTCGTGGAATTATAGTACTATGTATAGTATAGTACTATATATTCCTATGTAGTACTATATAATTAATTTATTACATAGTTTTGCTATTAAGTTTTATAAACGATTAAGAGCAAAGTGCATATATCAATGAAAGGAAAATGAAAATTTACATTTGTCACTAGAATGAATGTGTGAATTTATAAGATTCTCAGAGTTTTGTATATAATTCGAGATTACAAAGTTCAAGAGTTCTAATAGTTGATTATTATTCTAATAATTCAATTCAGTTTAAATTATTCAATATTTTTAATTTTTTCTCGAATTTTATAAATATTTGATCTTTTGAAATCGCTAATAAATATAAACAACTAATGATATCATAGATTAATCTCCTGATCGTGTGATATTCCCAAGAAAGATTCCTAGAATTAGGCTAGTTATGTTGTTTTCAAAGTCTGCTATTCTCAGAAAATTGACTCGCAAATGTGAATAAATTTCCTCGAATGTAGAATGATATTAATTGTCGTTAAGATTGGCATAACTGAAAAATATCGATTCAAGTTTCAAAATCACATTTACACTTCTCAAAAGTATACAATTCTAAGAATCTTCTAAATATTTCTCTCAAGAATAGCATTATCTTCACGTAACATCATTCTACATTTTCTTGAATGTTTCAAGATAGTTATTAGATAACATGTTATTTAATGCATTGTAACATGATTGTTATATGAAGTTGTATATATTTTTATATATGTTAATGTTAAAATTTATACCAGAATAGGTAATATTTATTATTTTTTATTAGAAATATAATGGCCTGACTTTAGGCAAATTTTTATTCTTGCTTAAAGTTTTTATTATAAATCATGTTTAAAGGAAATTTATTCCAATATTTTGTCTCTATTATAATTTATTTATTTTGATATATATTATGTATGAATGTTTTGAAAGATATAATTTTTTTTTGTTCAAAATTTTCGAAAATAAATCATAAAATTTTCTAATTTTTAATCATTTTAAACTTGCATCATACATTTTTTACAACTTGCATTTTCAGAATATAAGTAATTTAAATTTTTTATTCCCAAATTTGATATTTCATTATCTCATATTTTTAAAAAATTCTAAAATATTATAATCTTTTATTTATTGACAAATTAATCTTTATATATAATATTTAAGATTTCTTTTAATGAAAATAAAAATTTGTTTTGAAAAAATTTGATGAACAGTAGAATTTCTTCTTTAGCGATACTATTATCTTATAAAAGATTAAAATAATTTATCTAGAATAAAAAAAAAGAAATAAAATAATATGTGTTGCGAAAATCTATATTATTTGTTCAAAAAACAGAAAAATATATACTATATATTATTTAAAATATTACGTTTTGGCAAATAATTACAATGATGCAATGAAATGAAATAGGTTAAGTAATCATTTTTATTACCAGTACTATTAAATTTCCAAATAACATGTTTTATTTACTTAATAATAAAAAAAAAGTATATTTATCTATGACATATTTTGATTCTTTGCTATAAATATTTACGAATTTGATTTATCATATAAAATTTTTATTTATTACATAAGAAAAAATCATATTTTAATTAATGATATTATTGAATAAATAATTGATGAATAATTAATGAAATGTGTATATATAATAAAAAATATATAATATATATAAAATATATATAAAATATATATATATATAAATATAAAATATATAATATATAAATATAAATATATGAAATATATAATAAAAATAATATAATAAATATAATATATAAATATATAATAATGTATAATATGTTAATCTTTATATATAACTATAAAAATTCAAATATGATTTCTTATGATGAAATAAATTTTTTATTATGACAAAGTTGAAAGTTGTCATAACAAAATGCTATTGTTCATAATATAAAGATATAATTAAAATATATTATATTTATTATATATATATTTTATATATATATATATTTATTATATATATATTTTATATATATATATTTATATATATTTATTATATATATTATTATATATATATATATAATATTTATATTTATTATATATATATATATATATTTATATATATATATTTTCAAAATATATATATATATATTTTTGAAAATATCTAAATATGCTACTTTTTTCAGAATAAATGAAACATATTATTTTTAAAAAAATATTTTCAATCTTTTTTAAATATTTATATATTTCTATTTATTTTCTTTGAATTCAAATTTATATGAAAAAATCAAATTATGTGAAAATCATCAAGAATATCAATATCAATATTTAATAAAAATATTAATTTAATTATTTATTATTAACTTAATGCTATTTGAAATTAAATATTTTTACTAAAATTTTTATTAATATCCAATATTAATAAATACATGATTAATACTATATATAACATTTCTATTGTAATATACATAATATACATATATTTATACATATAATTTACAATTTAATATATAAATAATGATATAGAATTGAAAACAAAGAGATTTAATTATTCTTCTGAATTGTAATAATTTTGCAATTAAAATTTGAAAAATAAGAATATATTCATAGTTTATAAAAATAAACTTGAAGATAAATTTGTTTCTCTTTTTTATTATTTTGTGTATTTGTCTGATATATTTGTCTGATTTTATTACAGAAAGCAATTAAATTTGATTTTTTTTAAGTTTATATAATATTAAAGTATTCTATTTTTTATAAATATAGAATATAAATTGTTATTATATTTTAAAATATAATTTGATATATTAAAGTTGTATCGAAATATAAGCAAAAAGATATTGTTATAGAAATGACTTAAAATTAGAATTTTGGTAAATTTATTTGTTCAGTAAATTGTTTTATATATTTATTTCAGAAATAAATATATTGTTTCTTTGAAACGAAACAGTATTTCCTTAAAAAAAACACAAGATAATATGAAAACAAATACAATTCTTAATTATATTTACTTTTGGATACTTTCATAGCCTTTAGGTATTTTTTTAATTTTATTATTCCAATAAAAAATAAAATAAAATAATAAATAATGGAAATATATGTTGAAAAAATGATAATTTAAATAAACAACATATTGGAGTTAAAAAATAAATAATATAAAACAGTCAAATATACTAATAATAGACGTTATATATAATAAAAATATTTGAATATTTTATAAATTATTAATTTCTTATATTTTAATAATTTTTTAAGTACTATTTATATTATGAATCACAAAAAAGATTGAAAATAATAAAATAATGTTATAAATTTAAAATTGTTATATTATTGTACAAAACAGATGTCATACACATTTACATTTTATAATTTTATAAAATATTTTATAAAAAACAAGATTTAATGAAATTTTGTATTAACACAATGAGATTTATCTTGAGGCATATGAATGAACAATTTTAATTAATTGAAATTAATTGAATTTATAACAAATCTTTATTCAATATATAAGATATGCATGCTACATATCCAATATAAAATTGTGTGCTACATATCCAATATAAGATTGGGTGCTACATATTTCGATCTAATGTCATTAATCATCAAATATGAGTTGATATAAGAATAATAATATAATAATATAATAAATTTTTGAAACCTTTAACTTAAATTCGATGATAATAAACAGTATATCTTATTATTAAGACATTAAACTAGATTTTTCGTACAATTAAGAAATTACTGTTTTTGAAAATTAAATATTTATATTTTTATACTTCTATTATAGAAAAACGAAATAATTTTATTAATCCAATCATTTAAATAAAGATTCATCAGGATATATTCGTTCTGACTTTTAATCGAAATGTTGTTTCATATAAAAATTTCAAAAAAAATCGATTTTTCGAAAAATCATTTGCAGAAAAAACTATTGAGTGTTGAATAAAATATGATATTAAAATATATTAAAATATATTCCTTGCATGATAATACATATGATGAATAATAGAAGAAATATATGTGCTATTATAAAAAAAAATCATTTTTATTATATATTCTGATAATGAAAAATATGTGCTATTATAAAAAAAAATCATTTTTATTATATATTCTGATAATGAAAAAGAATTAAAGAGAATTTTTTTTTAAGTTTATTATGTTAAATATAATAAATTTATATATTAAATATACAATATACTTACTTATCTTTGTTAAATAAAATATATTCATTATATAATAATATATGTATATCTATAGAAAATAATCAAAAGATTTATAATAAAAGAAGATATATATATATATATATATATATATATATATATATTAGTATATAAGTTTTCTTTAATTTTACTTTTAACACATGTATTATCTTAAAGGAAATAAAGAAAAATTTATTAAATTTTTTTGTGCAATTTATCGATATCAAAATTTATTGGCATAGTGATAGATGTTCATAGAAAATAATTAAAAAAGATATTGAAATAAAGTGAACAAAATTAAGTTTCCAAATTCTTAAGTGATAATGTACATATAATCTTAATATACTTAATACACATTTATCATTTATCAAGTATTCCTTAAAAATTACGAAAACTTTTAATAAAATTGATTTGAAATATCAAACATATATATGATATATGATAAAAACTTCGCAAATATTATAATAAATTTTTTAAAAATTATTTAATTTCAATAAAAATATCTATTTGATATTGATATTGAAATTGATTGATATTTAAATGATGTATTGATATAGTGCGTTTATTGGTTTTATTTTAAACACAATCATTTCAACGATTCGTTGGCACAGCTGAATAGGAATAAATGAAATCGCGATCGTCCGAGTTACTATCGTGATTGCTGCCAACATATGTATATATATATATATATATATATGTAATATATACGCCGTTGGATAATCAGCTGGAGGCCTCTGTTAGCATAGCAATCTCGGCTTTTCTAACATGATAACCTGACACGCAACAGGAAGCATACGTCGCGAGGATTGGGATAAGATAAATGCACGGAACAATTGTAAAGTATAAGGTAAAGTATAAGTATAAAAGTAAGAAGATTAAGAAAAATTAGAAAATAGTTTTTTAAGAAAAATTAGAAAATTAGAAAATGATTTTTCAACTTAAGTTAAGTTATATTTGATTAAAATCAAAATCTAATCTAAATTAATAAAAATCTAATGATTCGTATAATATAAAATTAGAAAATGATTTTTCAAGTTAAGTTAAATTATGTTTGATTCAAATCAAAATCTAATCTCAATTAATAAGAATCTGATGATTGGTATTTATATTTTGTCAAAGATTTTATTATTATTTTGTGTGCTTACAATATACCATATAATAAATAACTTCCAAATAATTAATGCAAAAAATATTTGTACAGATTAAAAAGAAACATTATAGAAATTCATTCATTAACAAATATATATATACATATGTTCTTATTAATTCTATAGAATAATTTATAAAAAAAATTACGATACTTACATTTATTGTTATAATATTAATAAATATTCAGAAAGAGGAAAAAATATATATATAATAACAGTAATTTGAATATAAAAAAAGATGAAAATTTATTTAAATATATTATAAAAACACTGTGATAAAATACATGATCATTTACTCTAAAATACAAAATTTTTAAAATAAAATAAAAATAGTTTAAGAATAAAAAAAAATCATAAGAATTGATTTTTAGTTTCTTTGTTAACTAGGAAAAATTTAAAAATTATTGCAGTAAAAATTAGAGTAAAAATTAAACAGTTTAAAAAAACTTTAAGCGTTAATAGATTCATCAATATTACATGTCAATTTTTTACATTACTGTACGTTGATTTATTTTTTAGATTAAATATAATGATAAAATAATTTTAAAAAAATAATGTGTACATAAAAAAATTGAAATCGAAATTATAATTTATGAAAAAAAATAATTTTTAATTTTTAAAATTAAGTTTGGAAATATAATAATCATGAAATAACGAAATATTTGAATTTTATTTTATTTTATAATATAAACTACTGTTTATTAAATATTAAATATTACTGTTTCATTTTACAATAATAGATTTGGTCATAAAAAATTGATGTATATATATTAGTTAATATATTAGTTAATCTATAATAGTTTTTGATAATTTAATAGTAAGTTTTTTGATAATTTTTGTGTATTTTTGGAATTATTCTTAATTAATAAGTTTTATTTATAGTAATAATAATTCTTTATTTATTTATATAATATTTTTGAACTGATGAATTTAATACAATATTTTTTTATTCAGATAAAAATGATTGATTAATAAAAATTATTTATATTAATTAAATATTTGCTTATTTTAATTAGATAATTTTTCTATAATTAATTCTATTATCTACTTCTATTAAATTTTTAACATTAAAAATTCATATAATTTTTTTATTAACAATAATAATTATTAACAATTAATAAAAAATGATAATTGATAATATTATCGTTATAATTAAGTTTAGATCCATAAATTCCTGATAACAATAAATAGAATATTAAATTTCTAATGAAAAGAAATGTTATAATACACATATAATTCCTTATATACATTTCATTTATCTTTATTATTTTAACTATTGCACTTTTAGAATTCTGCGATATTTAAATATTTCGATGCAAAACTTTCGAAGCAACTTTGTTATATATAAATTTTTATTTGAATTAGATTGATTTCGGATATTATGTTATACGAAATTGAAAATTGCAATATTCTACCTGAAAACTTGTGATTGTGATACCAATATTCTTAATAGTTCTTAAGGTTAATATTAATTGAACTTTTTACTACTTCATTCTTCTATATTTCTTCTTTATAATTCATCCTATAGCGACAATGATTCAAAAATTTCATTTTGTAACGAATGTTTGATTTAATTTGTATTTCAGATTTTTTTCAATAAAACTAAATTTTTTTATTTATTATTTATTTTTTCAAGAAAATTTTTTAACGAAAAAATTTAAAAGTTAAAAATAAATATTTAATATTTATAAAATATGAAACATAAACATCTTGCATTAAGGAAAATATTATGGAAATGTAAATATATATATTAATATTATAATATTAAAATATAAAATGAAATATGAAAATAATATTAATATAAATTTAAAATTTCCCCTATTAATCCGATATGAATGGAATGATTTTATATGTAAAAATAAAATGAAAAAAAATTTTTTTATTTTACAACTTTTTTATTTTTAAATAAATTAATAAATATTTGAAAAATTTTTAAATGAATAATTTCCGATTAGATATAATTCTACGTAAAAATAAGTAAAATTACTTATAATTAAACAAAAAAACTAAAAATATAAAATAAATTTTTTCATTTAAAATTAATTTTCGAAAAAATTGAATTTAAAAACTCATTTGTCGATTCATTTCTTTTTGATCATAAATTGAATTAGTTTTCTTAGATATATATAAACAATAAAATTTTATTCTTTTTTATTTCCACAAAGAAGAACAATCACCTATCAATAATATCAACATATCCATTTGTATCTAATAAAAAATTAGTCAATATAAATAATACTAAAAATTTTTCAAACTTGATTTATTTGAAAACGAAACGAACAAACATTATTTTTTTTTCTATATATATATATATTTTATTTTTAGATGTAGTCATCATTCTCTTGCATCATGATTTTGATAATATTCTATATGAAATTTATATCCAAGATTATTATTATATTATTATTAAAATACATTTTTTTATATAATTATCAATATAATATAATATAATATAATATAATAAAATATTTAATTATCAATATAATTAAAATAAGTTAATAATTTTAATTAAATTTTAATTTTAATGCAGAATGCATTTATATAAATATTGAATTATTTTCATGCCAATTTATTCAATAATATTAATATTCATAGAATTTAACGTACAAAAAAAAATATTTTTTTGAAATATCTTTAATAAATATATGAATTTACAATACAATTTTCTAATATCAAATATTAATAAACAAAGAGAGAGAAAAAAACAAAATGTTAAATTAATAGAGAAATGAATGAGTTTTAGCAATATTTTATTTCAGCTACGGTTTTGGTTTCAAATCACTACATAATAAATCATATTTAACAATAAATCATTTCTGTATATCAAATTATGAAAACAAATAATTATAGTTAGTCGTTGGTCAAGTGGATTGACCGAATTTTTATCCATTATCTTTGTGAAATATAACGTATAAACACATCAATCCAAAAAAAAATCTTAAAAGTGTAGTAATTAATCAATTCGAAATTTAAAATTCAATGAATAATGCAATAAACGAAATAAAACGAATCAATTTTTATTGAATTTTGATATCCTAATCGGGAACAATTAAAAAACAAAGAAAAATGATTCGAATATTCTAAACTGACATATTTTTTATCCGTTACTGATAGTTAACATTTGATTGGCCAAAAGAAATAAAAAAAATAATTTGTTAAATTTGTTAAATGTTTATATGAATCAATTAAAATATTTTTGAACAATAAACTGGAGATATGAATACAATATGAAAGTCTGTGTTAAAATAAAAAATAAATATGAATCGAATATGTTTTGTTAATTTTATTTCATTATTAGTCGAATTATTATCTTTATTAAAAACTGAGAAAATAAAATAATTTGAATTTGAGAATTGTTATAACTATTATTTTAACTGTTATTTCTAAATTCTTAAGATTTAAAAATCTTAGAATTTAAAGATTTAAATTATTAGGACATTATAAAAATCTTTTCAAGTTAGGATTATTATCACATTTGTATAAAATTAAATATATCTTCATAATTATAAATAAAAGTATGATGTAAAAATTCCTTGATATTATATTTTAATTTTTACATAATTTACGTAAATGTTGATTATTTTGACATAATGTTTATTTCTTTAAAATTCACTTATTTAAAATTTTAGATTTTATTATTATTTTTATACATTTCAATTTTATTATATAAATATGCAATATTTAGTTATTTCATGAAAGATAGAAATATATATTTTCGTAAATACAATTTATTTGTAATTAATTACAATTTATTTATAATATATCAATACATCTAAAAAATAAAAAAATTACTATACTTTCAATGAATATAATATTAGAATATATTAAAATATATTAGAATTATAAATTCATTGATGTTCGTTCGAATATTACATTATTCAATTCAAATCTACAAATATAAAAAGCAAAAGCATTTTAAGGAAAATATAAAATGTTGCGTCGCATGATTTTAAAAAATCAAGATCAATAAATATTTTCTTATTTTCCATCAGTTTATCTATTTTATTTTCAGTATATTATTTTAATTAATATAAACTCGCACAAAATATTTTTTTAATATGTTTCATATAAAGTTTTTACAGACAATGCACTGAAAACTATATTGCAAATACATTGATAGACTCAGATATAAAAAAAAATTAAATATTTATATCATTTCAGTTTTTAATTAAATTAATATAATAATTTATTTTATTTTTATTGAAATAAAATCAATAAAAATTTATCGTTTTTCATCATTATAAAAAATGATATGTATTTTGAAAGAATGATTATTTATTTTAATGAGGATTTTAATCGGATTTCTTTTATATTTTGTGAAATTTCATGATTATTCAATAGCAAGTCAAATAGTTTTTGGTCTCGATATCACTTATTTTTCATGAAGAAAGATATGATATAGATTGTATAAAAAAACAAAAGTTCGTCATTATTTGTCATTTTAAATTTTAAATTTAGCAAATGGAAAGTTTTGAATTTTATTATTTTTTACAAAATTTCACAAAAACGAATTCCACTTATGAATTTTTATTGCGAAAACTATGATTTATTTCTATGATCTTAAGGAATTAAAAATTAATCATATAAGCGATTTTTAATAATATATTTCTTTATTAGATATACTAGATATAACAATATTTTGTTTATTACACGAAGAAAAATTTAAACTTCGTACAGAAATATTTTTGAATAATAATAATAATAATAAATGTATTATATTATATTATATAAACTCTTCATTTTTTTACAAAAATTTAATTGTTTTAATAAAGAAAAATTCAATTTTTTATTAAAGAATAATCTCCCTTTCAATTAATATATTTTATATCATTCTAATCAATAAATTTATTGTTAAAAAAATATTTTTTAATAAAATAGTTATATATATAATTCCATGTAAAAATCGAATCGTTTTCGAAAATAAATAATTTTTTCATTTAGATAAATTCTAATATATTGAAAATATTAATAACGGTAATTAAATTATTAATTCCGAATAACATTCAAGTTCAAATTTTGAAAAGAAAAAAAAAAGAAAATTATTAGAAATATTTTGCAAAGTTTTTTATGATTGTATGAAATACAATATATTTGATATCACAAATATTATTCTCCAAGATATCTCTATACTATTGAAAGAATTTTATAAAAAATATTATTTATAAATTTCAGTATCGTTTCTGCTATTATTTTATTATTTTAATATGCTTTATTTGTATGGAAATTAAAACTCATGTAACCTCATTATGTAAAAATCTTATGATCCTATTGTTTCCGAAATAAAATTTATTATTGTGTTCTTGAAAGGATTGTGAAATAAGAATATTTTATGCCTATTTTCATGTTATTAATTTTCAAAAAACTCTTTTTCTGTTTTTAATTAATTTAAATTAATTTGATAAAGTAAATTCACAATTGTGATTTATTATGTTAAGTAAAAAATATATCAAAGAAGAAAATATATATCAAAGCAGAAAAATATAAAATGGCTATTATTTTATAATTTTTCAATTTTTATTGTTACAATATTGTACAAAATTCTATTATTGATAGCTTAATGCTCATTGCTATAATGTAAACGATTGACATTCTTTACTGAAAAGATTCTACTGAAAGAAAATATTTTTTTCTATTGATATCTTAATTTGATTATTAAATTTTTGACATAACTAAAGATGTTTATCTGTTTGATAGATATTGAATTAAAATCAAATATATATAATATATATATAATATTATATAATATTATAATATATAATATATATATATATATATATATATAATATTATATAATATTATAATATATAATATATATATATATATATAATATTATATAATATTATATATAATTTTTATTAAATTTTATTATAAATATATATTAAATATATTATAAATTTTTTATTAAATTTTTTTATAATTAGAAAAATTATTCGAATTATATTCATTGCGAATGCCTTTATTTTTTTATTTCTAATTTTTCCAGTTTTTCTTGTTTCTATTTTCTAATCTATCAATTAAACTTTGTTTAATAGCAATAGCTATTATCTATTTCAAAATCATTACTTTAAAATTATGAACATTAATATACTAAAAAAATTTAAATATAAAAATATATAAAGTATATAACATGCAAAAATAAAAAATTTGTTATTGTTAGAACTATATTATTTATTTATCAATAACAATATAATATATTTGAAAATTTGCAAATTTATGAAGAAAATAAAACATAAATGTACAATAGCAATGAAATTTTTCTTTTTGTTTCCAATATCTTGTATAATAATTATGTGTATAATATAAATTATTTAAATTAATAATTAATATTGATGTAAACTAAGTACTTTATTTTTCATTATTTTTTATTGCCTTTGTTATTGTAATATATATATATATATATATATATATATAATTATTAAGTATACAATTAGATATATATGTATATATAATTATATAATAAGAAAAAAATTCTATAAACATGTTTAATATGATTTCATTCTTGAATTATAGCTTATTTTTTGATGCAATAATTTTTTCTGCATATAAAATATATATATAAGGAATATTGATTCATTATTTCTTTGCAAGTTATCATGAAAACAGACAAGTTTATTATAAATAAAACAGTATTTAAGTTTAAGTAATACAAGATATGTTGTTATAGATAGTGAATAAAGAATACGATTATTTCAAATCAAAATAAGGATAAATGATAATAAAATATGGAGAATTGATAATAAAAATATTTATGTATCGAAGGTAAAGAAGACTTTGAGTAATTTATTTAGATAGCTTATAATTATAGATATTTGTGTACATAATTATATATAATTATATATAATATATATATTGTATATATATATTATATATAATTATATATAATTATATTGTATATATATTATATATATTATATATAATTATATATAATTATATTGTAATTCTAAAATGTCAAGCATACATCTATGCTATCAAATTCCTGCATGTAATTGTACATCTTGCATAAATAAAAATTAATTTCAAAAATTTTATCCTTTATTATATTTATTATCATCTATTATTTTTGTAATATTTATAATATTTTTATATTACTCTTTCTACATTCAATCTAGTTTTTTAATTCATTGTTAAAATTCAAAAGTTTTTAAGTTTTTCTATCAATTTTTCTAACCATAGAATAAAGATTATGAATTTCTTAGATGGTATAACGCAATAAAATCAAAAAATATCATATATCTCAAAAATAAATATATATTTCAAATTTATTTAGATCAGATATATTAAAAAAATATAAAAAGTATCTACAAATTATATTTATATATTATATTTCAAAGTAAATCTAGCAAAAAAAGAAATAAATTTGATAGAGATAAGATAGAGATAGAAGTACTTTATGAACTTTATAGTTCATTTTTTTACAAAAAATTGTTTCATGAAATTAGTAAACTATGGTAATATATATTATAAATTAATATTAGATATCTCTTTTTATAAAGAAATTGTTACACGAAGTTATTAATAAAGTACAAAAATATAAATTAACAAATTAATAATAAATATCTCTTTTAATAATAATTTTATTATATATACTGATTTAATTGACAATTAGCAGAAAAATATTTTAAAAAATATAATTTAAATCTTTTATAGCAATTTAAATAAAAAAATCGTTAATTTTTCGTGTTTTAAATAAGTTTACGTAAGAAAAAAGAAAAAACCAAAATATTTTACGAAATTAGTTTCATCAAAGCTATCTTGATCGAGATAAATTCAACATTGAAAGTTAATAACTGAAAACCAATTCATCGATAAAACGAATTCATATATTTCGCACGATATCATTTTTTTTATCCTTTTTGCATTTGAAATTGATGTTTTTAATCGAACTTTATGCAACTTATCTGCATCGTTTTGACCAGTTTCCATTTATTTTGCATTTTCAAGCACTCTATCTCACTGTATATCTCTTTTATTTCGAGCTTTTCAAATGAAATATTGCTCTTCTATTTTTCTTTTAATAAAATTGTGTAATATGTTTTCTCATTTATTTGCAAATTTCATCTCCGATTTTTGTTCCGTATGATACATATTCCAATGAAACCAATACGTTACACGAAACAATTTATTTTTCATCTTCAAAAATAATCATTGAAAATAATCACAAATATGTCAGAATGTTTTTAATATTTAATAATAAATTACTATACTGTACTTTTTTAAGATTCTTTGGTTTGAATATTTATCAAAATGATTTATATATCTATCTGTTTATTGATAGAATATCTATCTGTTTTTAAGATTACATTCAAAAAACATTTGATTATATTTAAAAATATAATCAATATAATATGCGTATATAAAATTATTTTTTAAACATTTTTAGTGTGAAAATTATAAAATATAAGTCAATGTCGCTATTTAAAAAAATGATCGAATAAAATTGATTATTTACATTTAAATCAATATCATCTTGATATATAGCATATATAGCTATTTTAATCCATTCTAAGATTGTCAGATAAAGCTCCAGATTTTCAAAATTTGTTATATTTTGATTTCAATATAGTAAAGAGAGAAAAAAAAATAAATAAAAAAGAAATAATGCAATTTTTGTGTCATCTACCAGAACGCATGTATTAAGATATAGTTTCATGCGATAGAAATTGTGATTTTTATGATTAAGACATTTATTATATTTCATAAATTTGATATAACGATATATTATATTACGACAACAAGTTTATGATTTAATAATGTTTATGATTTAATAATATACAAAAATCGTAATATATCCTGGTAGATAATGCAACAATCATATATTATTTATATTTAGTTTTTTCTCTCCATTTTTTCTAAATCAAAGTATCACATCAGATTGAAAATCTAGTAATTTTGAAGATGATTAAAATAATTAGAAATTCTTATTATTGATATTACGAAATAACATTAAAAAATGAAGAGAATATATAGTAAATTATTATATTTGAATTGTATAATATATTGTTATTATATATAATTATATATTAATTATATATAATATATTATTATTTAATAATTTATATTTATATAATATTTATATATTTATTATTTATTATTTTTATTATATATTTATATATTAATATTTATTATTATTTAATAATATAATATTTATATAATTATTAATTATATCTAATCTGAAAATATCAATTTAAACCTACTATTACTATTTTTAATTTTAATAATTATAGTTAAGAACAGCAGAGCAACTGGAAAAATAAAAAGAGGAAAAAAACAAATTATTTCAGAGATTGTTAACTAAATTTCAATACAATCAATACAATTATAATATATATATTAATATTATTATAGAGATGTAGAAAAATAAGAAATCTATTCGAATGTCAATATAAATAAACATATAAAAAAAAATTATATTTCTATGTAAAATTCTCTAACAATTTATTTTTATTGTCTAATAAATTTCAATATTATAGATATAATTAAATATGTAGACAAGAATTTATAAGAAGTTTATTTATTTGAAATTCATCAAATCCCAAAAATAAAATAAAAAAGTCATAAAAAAAACTAAGTGAATTCATAAAAAATAAATATGCTATCTAAATATTTTGTGCAAATTAAATAATTCTTATGTTAGTGAAAGTTTTATCTTTATTTCAATAAATGATTAACTGAACTTTTCAAAATATAATAACTTAATACAATTGCAATATGTAAAATAAAAATTATCAAGAAGAAAAATAGTAAAAAATTATAAAATTATAAAAGTTATTAAAACTTTAATTTAAAATTATTAGTAAAATATATATTTAATAATATAAAGATGTAATAATAAAAAAAGATATTGTGAAAATAAAATTATGAGATAGGAGAAATTTTTTAGAAAAATTTTTCTTTCTAGCATTTCCTAGGAAACAAAGAAGAAAATTATTTTAGATTTTGAAATTAAAATAAAATAACATATAAATAATATACAGATATTTTTTTCATATAGAAATTTTAAAAATAAACATAATAGTTAAACATAAAACATTTTTAAAAAGATTCAGATTCTTGAAATTTGAATAATCATATATTAAATTAATAATTTTGTTTATTAAAAAAATAAAAAAAGTAAGTATATAAAACAGAAATATTTTGTTTTGAAGTTAGAAAAAAATTAAAAAATAAAAATTAAATTGCCAACATATTTGAATACTTTTATATAAAATTTTATAAAAATCAATTGAATATTATTCAAGAATATATAACATTTGTAGAATGTATAACATGTATTTTAGAATGTATAACATTTCAGAAAATATATTTTTGATAAAAGTATAAAATATGAACTCAACAAACAAAAATTTCGATTCTGTAAACTTATCAATAAATACATTCGAATTTTTGACGCGCAATTATTATCATAAATTCATAAATAAAGAAAATGGTAATATAGAAAAAAAGGCGATATAAAAACGAAAAATTGAAAAAATATTGTATGTATAAAAAGCAATATTAATAAGTTTCTATTATATTAAAGCTTAGATACGGAGGCATAGATCTTTTTTTTTACATTTTTTTAATAGAAATAAAAGACCAAAAAAGAATAAAAAAGAAATGCAAAAAAAATGGAAAGAAAAATATAAAGGAATCACTGGAAGATGAAAAGAAGGGGAAAAAGCCAATAAAAAAAAGCGCATGAAGAAAAAAAAGTGCAAAATAAAAATCCTTTCTAACGATGGTTTTCATATTGAATGTGAGAGCGTTCTTCGTGGAAAGGTGGTTATTTAGATCAATCACACACGCGAGAATAAATATCAAAGATGTATTGTTCGTTCTCCTTCAGCCTAATATCTCTTTCTTTTTTTCTTTTTCGACGTTTTTCTTATCGTTTCCTTTTCTAACAACTTTTTCACCTTTTTGTTTCCATTTACTTTATATTTTTCTTACTTACTCTCTCCTTCTTTTCCTTCTTCTTTCTTTCATCTTTCTTCCTCTGCTCTTCAACTACATATTTTCGACTACATGTTCGACAACTTTTTTTTTCCGTAGTCATGATATTCACGTGCACATTCTCATATTCATTTTTCAAATCTCTCGCACGACAGATGTATGCATTTAAGATACGTCATGTCGAACCAGTAGTGAAAATTTTCATGGGGTTTATGGTTTCAACCCTAAAGCTTAGCTGCCATTTGGATAAACGGTACTCTTCGAATACCGCAAAAAAGTCTGTTGAGCAAAAAATGCACTCTTAATTGCATGTCAAAGTCAAAGCAGGTGATCCTTTGGCTTTTACGTTTGTGTCGTGAGACGAGACGCACAGCCAGCTTTTTCCATCGTGACATACCCTTCATCCACTCTCTTTTACCATTTATTCATTTCCTTTTTATGTTTTTATTCATTTCCTGTTCATTTTTTCTTTTCTTCATATTTCTCTTTGTTCTATCTCTATTTTATTTTTTTCTTACATTTTTATTTCTTTTTTCTATTTTTTTTTCTTATTAATAAAATTAATTTATATTGCTCATTATCCTTATATGCTTAAGTATAATATACATATACACGTTAGCACTCCTATATTCGTTGTTGCGCCATCTTTTTTATCATCTTTACAGAAATACTATTGTTTGTCTGCAAAGTTTTGATGTCTAATTTTATTCATAACTTATGTCACTTATGTCACTTATGTAACTTATATCATTGATCACGAATTCAAATTTATTTTCGATTTTTTTGTGGAAAACAATAGGGAAAGGAGGAAAAAAATGTTTAATTTTTCTAAATTTATGGATTATTTCTTTATTTTTTCAATTACCTTTTTTTCTGTTATAAAACTTTTTTATTTCTCTTTAAATATTTATGAAGGATAGATGAATAGAAAATGAATTAAAATTATAATAGAATTTATCGAAATTAATAAAAAAAATTAATCCAGTTAGGAAATAAATAAAATAATAAACAAAAATTTAGTTAAACATTTTTATCATGATAAATGAAATTCATTGTAATATGATATATGTAATATTTATATTTATATTGTCGAAAGCAAAAGTTGGAAATTACTATTACATCAATTATTATTAAATAAAATAATAAATGATTTATTATTCAGTTATTTACCCTCGGTGATCGTTTCAATCAAGTATTGATAACTAATTATTAAAATAATATTAAATATAACAATCCGATTGTGTAATACATTCTGAATATATCTAATATTATTCATAAGCAGTATCAATTAAATTGTTAAAATCGTTATATTAAATTTCTATGTAATTCTATGTAATTTAAATACATTCTTGAATTTCACTAATTATTTAATTTTATTTTATAGTATTATTACGTTTCATCGTCTCAAATATCAATGTTCATATATTTTTATCCTTTATATATCAATAAACAAAATCATCGTATAAAAATCACTTTGTTATAAAAACTGAGATAATTTTTCTTTCGTCATTCAAAAAATTATCATAAATGAAATATATTATTATTAGAGACGCAATTTATTCTTAACTTATTCTTCTTCAACTTAAGTTATTCTTTAAAACTGATTTTATTTCAAATTGATATATTCGTTGCTAATATATTGTTGAGAACAGTGACTTTCGCTCTGTTTTTGTATGTACGAATCTCTCACTTCTATTTCATAGTCTGATCTCAAATTCGGCAATTATTTGGTTGATCAATAACCAGTATTGAATAAGCGGCTTTTCGCTATACATTTCTAAAAAAAGAAATAGATCACGATATATTCGAAAATTTTGCTTTTATATTCGTGGTGACATTTTCGGATTTCGTATTTCAAAAACCCTTAGATATTGGATTCAAACAAAAAGCATTTTAAAAAACATGATCTGCATTGTATTCTAAATAAAAATAAATAGAAAGTTATATTATTATATATCATGAAGATTTTTATGTTAAAATTGAATTTATGTTGATATTTGATCTGAAAGATGGAAAATTTATAACATAAAAAAAAAGAATAGACTAGATTTAAAATTTAACTATGAATATCTATTATTAATTTCCGAAATATTAAAAAAAAATATCCGGATTATATCGAAAGTTGCATATCTATATAGACATTACTAATAAATTGAATGTTGCTTATTCAAATGTTAATAATACAATAATAGTAATCGTCATTTATATTGGTTTCATAATTCATCAAATTTTATCTATAACCCAAATTAATCACTCATTCTCAAAAAATTAAAGATATTTGATTTATTAAATATCAAATGCGATATCAAATACAAGCTAAAATAAAACAAGCACTAGATAAAAAGCATCTAGTAGACATAGCAATCGCTACTTTATTTTAAGCATATTTCGAATATAAGCCGAATTGGATTGGTTAATGGGTATTGAATTTAATTAAAATTTAAAAATCATTCCTGTATCAGATTTTTTTATTAATGAATAAATAAATTTTTGGAAACTAATAAATATTCAATGCTAAAATTTTATATTTAGAATTCATTCATTTCTTTATTCTATCTAGTATTCCTCCAAATTTTATGCTAATCGATTATAAAATCTTTTCGAAACTTTATCTTTATAAATTTTGAACAACTTTTTCGTAATTATAAAATTATTATTATTATTATTATTATAAAAGTTAGATATAAATAATGAAATTTTTATAATGAAATTTTATAAATAATTTACTTTTTGAATAATTTATATTTCAGAAATTTTTTCCAGTTCGACAAATATTTGTTAAATATATTATATTAATTTCTTTAATTGATACAATAAGCAATGAATTATTTTTATGTTTTTCTGTATTTTCTGTATTTTTCTGTATGTAATTCCTTTTTCCATCTATTCAAATAAGATTTTTCTTTCTATCTGTTCTTGTGCTGTATTGCTTTTGATAACGCAAAAATCTCGACTTTATTCTTGTTCAGAGTAGTAAACTTCTGAACATCACATGTCATATTCTTATATTTATTCGTAGATTTTTCTTTGCGAGTTTTTATCTGTCTTTCCTTGTTAATAAATTTCTATTAATTTTAATTACATTTTCACTAATACTAAATTAATGCAAAATTATGTAATTGTTTTTTTATTTAAATATGAAAATTATTATTAAATAATTAAATAATTAATAACTATTATAAAATTATTAAATCTTAAATGTTGCTTTGTTCTAAAATAATTATATTATTATAAAAATATAATTATAAAAATAATATATTAAATTCAATTGGAACACATATCAAAGTATATGCAAAGTATATGCATTTTTGAAAACTATATTGTATATATGAAATGTTTTAGTTGCATTTATTTTAGCTGTAATTCAATTTAAATAATGAAGAAAAACTTTAAAATTGTCAATCATGAATTTTACTCTCATATAAATAATTAAGGTAACTTTTGTGCTTATATATTCACAAAAAGATTTTAATTAAATAATGATTATTATATTTAAAATATATTATATTAGATTATTATATTAGAATACTACATGTGTTGATAAACACATTTCAAAATTATTTATTGAATTTTATTGTCTAAATTATATTTTAGTTTCTCTATGTTTTTTAATTACATATTTATAATATTTCCATTATATAAAAATTATTTATTCTTGAAACAATATATATTTTAAAATACATAATATATACAATAATATACAATAATACAAATGAAGGAATTATTATAATGAAATAATTATTATCTAAGAGTAATGGAATTAACTAAAAATTATATTTTATAAAAATGTTAATATTTCATTAATTAATATTTTTTTAATTTTTAAGTTTTGTATATATAAAGAATAATATACTATCAATTTATTTCATTATATATTTTTGTTGATTGTTGTAATACATAATTTTGTATTATGCACAAAATTTATCATGTATAATACAAAAAAAAATATAAATTTCTTTTATTATATTATTATATTATTATTATTAATTCATTTTAAAGAACCGATTATTTAATAATAAATTGATTTACTATAAATATTAATAAATATATTGTTTATATAAAGTTCAAATATAAATTGAATATAAATTAATATGAATTCAAAATATGAAATTGAAGAATTGAAGTATTAGAAAATACTTAAAAGAGTTCATAAATTCTAAAGATTTAGCAAGTTCCAATAATTGAACTAATTTAATAAATTCTAAAACTCAATATTTTAATATAATTGTTCCACAAATTCTATAATAATAATTTTATACGTTCGAGTAATTCAAAAAATTTTAACTTTTTTTCAGTTCTCTTACCATCAGAACTCTCTTCCACGCCCATTTCGGAGAATCATAGTCCCCAGAGGAATATATAATGACTGCAATGAATCTTCTAATTACGCAATATTTTCAAAAGGAAAGTAAGAAAATCCTTTTCAGATTTAGACTGAAAAAAAGAATTATACAAAGAATTAATTATTTATCAAAAAGTGGTCTGCAAATATTTATCGATTTAGTTTACATAATATATTAATAGATGATATTCATTAATAGTAAAAACAGAATAAAAATATCATCTCAAATTTCAAATTCATGTTCACAATTATTCATAGATATGCCTATTCAACGAAAAAACAAAATATAAATTCCAATAGTAATATAAGTAATAGCAATATTTCAGAAATCGGATGTAAAAATACATTTCAATAGTCATTTAGAAATTTCTAGCCTTTGGTTATTCGAAAAAGATAAGACTTACTTCAGATTAAATTTGAAAATGAAAAAAAAAGGAAGAGAAAAAAGATGAAATCCTAAAGCAAAGCATAATAAATGAATAACAGATGTCTTCAATTTCTTTCCTTGATAATTTTCATTATTACATTCCGCCTGTTTACTAATGAAATTTTTCTCATTTCTCATTCTTATATTAAGATTTTCCCAAAGAAAATCCAAGATCAAATCCATAACTGGAAAAATAAAGAAAATAGGAGAATACATACACATAAAAGAAAAAATGAAAATATCTAACGTATACAAAAATATATGTATTACATATATATTTGATCATTATACGACAATCTATTTATCATGGTTCGATCTTCATAAACTTATGATTGCTTGGAAGGTTTTTATTGTCAGAAATTGTAAAATTATTTCTTTTTAATTTGAACAACATATGAAATTTTTATTAATATATATAATTTTTTTATTATTTAAGAGCATCATAGTTGAAATAATGTGAAAATAATTTTAAAATGTTTAAAAACATAACAAATTTTTAAAATTATTTTTTATTTTAATTTTTTATATTTTTTATTTATTTTTACAATACTTTTAAAAATTTGACAGACAGTTTTACATGAGATAATGTTTTAGTTGAAATTTGTATTTTGTCCAGTTCTAAAAATATCGAATTTTTTCACTGCTGACATTTGATTCTCATTTGATCAGTCAGTCTTTCACCTGATACTGAGAAGCTATATTATTCCTTCTCTTAATCAATCAATATAAAAAATTGCTATTTAAACATTTTTTAAATGTCTAAATATTTAGAGCACAGTATATTATTTATAATTTTATTTTCTTTATTATTTAAATAAATATATTATAAAATAAATATTTTTTGTATTTTTCTTAACCAAAAACCATAATATAATGTAATACAATATACTCTCTTGATTATTGTATATTTGTATAAAAAGCATAATATGAAATCGAATATTTTTATGATTGAGAATTAAATCTTAATTAAGAACATTAAGTTGATTTTTTTTTTAACTTTCGAATTATTTTCCAATTTGAAATAACTAATCGACCTCAAATTTTATTATGGTCTAAAACATTCATTATGATTATAAATTATGCAAATCACGATTAATCTTTGATAGTTTAATATAAATTCGTTATAAATTCGTAACTCGAAAAAATTCAAATAGAATCAAGAAAATATAGTTCAAAATAAGGCGAAAATCAAAAATAATAAAATTACGTTGGAGATTTCGTTTTTGAAAAAAATGAAATTTATCGAAAATTTATCTAATATGTATGAATTTTCATGGAAATTGTATAATCGGCAGAGGACCATCAAATTGAAATATATTGATCAATGACAATTTATAAATAATCAAATTAATATATTTTTAAATATTCAAATGCATTTTTCTGTTATTTTTAATTTTAGTCTCATTTTAAATTATACTATCTTTCTGATTTTATTATAAATTTTAAATAATTTGAAAAAAATAAAAAATTTTATTTTTACGAAATTTCTGTCCTAATTTTGTCTTTTTGTGTTTATTAATTTAAAAAAAAAAATTTTTTTAAATATTTGAATAGAACCTGTCACATTAATATAAAAAAAATCAAAAATAATTGAATAATATTTTTAGATTATCATATTTATTTAAATTTAGCAATATTGATAATTTGTCTTTAAGAGCTTAAAAGAGCTTGTCTTAAAAATCTTAATTCTTAATTATTTAATTAATACTTAATTAATAATATTAATAATAATAATATTAATAATACTTAATTAATAATATTACTAATAATTAATTTTTTTAATTAATACTTAAAATATTAATTCATATAAATTCTTTTTAATAAGAATAATATAAATAAACAAAGAAAATAATTATTAAAATTTTTTTTATATAGGAATATTATTATCTGAATATTTTTTGTTCTAATTTTTCTCGTAAATCTAATTATATAATAATAATAATAATATAACATATTTTAAATTTTATTTATCAATTTTATTTGCAAAAATGTAATAATTTTGAATGTAATTAATAAAAATGGAAGAGACAAATATTAACAGATAAACTACAAAAGATGAAAACATAAAGTAATAAAAAACACAAAAAAATTATTGTACTTTTACAATTATTTTTATATTATATTTTATATTATATTAATTTTAGAAATTATAAAATATTATAATAATTATATTAATTATTTTTATATTATACTTTTTAAAATTATTTTTTTATTAGTTTTATTAACATAAATTATCCATTTTAAAATACTCTGTTATATTTAAAAAGAATAATATATTTAATTTATTATCATAAAATATTATTTTTGTAAAACAAAGAATGGCAAATATCAAAAGGTTGTTCGTTTAGGAAATGACAAGTTTTTCTGAAATTCCCACGCGAACAAGTTTATCCCGAGATTCCACGTTTCAACAGAATTTTTTTCATTCGTTGCGTGCGATGCTTTATTTCTATACGAAAATGCGGTGTGGTATTCGACCCTACTATTGAGGTCATATGTATATAAATATGACTCTGAGATTAAAACCGAATATTTTCCTGGTTTTTCTACGCTCCGTTTCGTTAAATAACAAATTCAACTACTGTTGCGAAGAAATTCTTGTTGTCTTGCGCTTGTTTAATTCCATCGGATTCACAACACAATAACAGTTTCAGATTAAAAGACGCAAAAGATTCTATCTCACTTATTATGAATATTCCTGGTTATATCTGTATACTAAATATACTCTTTAAAATACATTCTTTTAGAATTATTTGGAACTAATTAAGAATGAAAAGTTTTGTAAACATAATTTCTTTCAATTTATAAATTAAAAAAAAATTTCTGAGATATTTTCTGAGAAAATAAATTGAAATTAAATTAATTTTTAATGCTATTCATTAATTTATTATTAATTTATTTATTAATATAAATTAATATATGATGCAATACAAAATAAATAAAAAATTTTTAATATATTTTTAAATAAATTGAAATTGATAAGAGAAAATAAAGATTTTTGGAATAATTATATTTTTTTTTAAAAACAAAATGAAAGTCATAAGAAAAAATATAAAATGTTTAAGTCAATTTTAAATCTAAATATTACATTGGTAATAATACTCATTTCGAAAAAAAATTAAAATCAGCTTTGAATTAATATCTAATTCTTTTTTTTTAATTGATTGTATATAATTTTTCTTATTTAAATAATTATTATAATTAAAATTAAACAAAGGATTCCAAAATATTTTATTTTTCAACAAAGACTAAATTTGACAATTTTTTTTAAATTACACTATATTATGTGTATTATATGTATGTTTATATATATATTAAATATTACCAACTTTAATTAAATTACTTAATTTAAATCATTTATCTTATCTAAATGAAATTAAATTTATAGAAATCATTGTTCATACAAATATCTTTAATTATTTTGCTTGATCGAAAATTATTTGTATATGTAACTTTAATAAATAATATGATTTAAACACTATTAAAATATATATATTATATATATTATAAATATATATAAATATAAATATTATATATATATATTACTTTAATTATTAACTTTGATATAATGAAATAAAATATATTAATTAATTTCCAAATTTTTAGACATAATTTTCAAACAACACAAAGTTTCGTTCATAGAATTAAATTGTTCGTGAGCAATTATATATAATAATGCAAAATTTATGACTTATTTATTCAGAGAAGTTATTTGTATAGAAATCTTTTTTCAATATTATTAATTGTTAACTTTCATTAAAATTAAACAATGGATGATATTGCTTAAAGAGACTATTGTTTTTGAAAAGAGTTTGGACAACATTTTTAATTATATATTTTTGATATATTTCAGTCTAACGGGAATACATGATCTCACATGATCTCAAGAATGATATATTCCAGACTGATTCAACGATAATTAAGTTCATTCTATCTTATACGGGGAAATTTATAATAAATATGATTAATCTTTAATTACCTGTATTTTTGTGACATTGAGTTTAGTTCGAGAAATTTTTCTTTAATTTTGGGATATCATTCAGAATGCTGATCTTATTGATTATTATTGTGTTTTTTCGTAATTCTCCTGAATTGAACTTGGATTTCTGAGGGCACAAATCCATATTAAAAAATAAAAGAAAAGAATCTAATTAATTTTTAAATTTATGAATATTAGTATTATACAATACTTTGTTGATACAATAACTAACAAATAGATAATTTTGTTTAACTATATATCGAACTTAGTCTAATAATATAGTCCATTATTTAAAAAATATATTACGGTTATAAATATTAACATTCTATATACACATCTATTTTAATCGAAAAAGTATTCGACATGTATATATGTATATATGTATCCTATAAGTTTCAATGTAGCATTACTATCATGCAAACATTATTATAGATAAAAAAATCTTTCTCTTAAGAAGAAAGAATAAACTTCTCTTGAAATTTAAACAATCGATTTTATATAATTTTACTTTATAATTTAAATAAATCTTATTTTATGAAGTTTATATACAAATATCAAATATAATAATCGCAGAAAGTCACTTTAATGAATGAATTTAAATATAAAAATTATATATATATATATATTTTTTGCTCATATGTAATTTCATCTATCGAAGGAGATGTATGAAGTAAAATATGATTAACTCATTCAAAGATTCAGTCAAATAAATAAACATATATAAATAAATTGAAAAACAACAAAAAAAATTTTATTTTGATTCTATAAAGCTAATTCATAAATTATTTATAAAAAAAGAAATAATAAAAAAAAGATGATTTATTAAAGAAATATGAAAAATGGTATTAATAATGGAAGTCGTTTTATTTAATAAATATTTAATTAATAGAATAACTTTAGCAATCAATGATCAGGAGAATAAAATTGTGATGACCTATTGCACGTGAAAGAAAATGTATGAATAATATGTTAAATAATAATATGTTCTTTTGCGATTAGAATACTATTTTATTAAGGTAAATATATATTTACTAAGTAATATTATTTTAAATAAACTCATTCTAACATCAATTTAAAATACATATTCTAATTTTATTAGAATTAATTTTGTATAAAATAGATATTATAATCAAATATAGATATAAAGTAATTATATTATTCTACAATTATTTAAACGAATTAAAATTTTTTTAAGTTTTGTTTTTAAGATTTTAAATAAAAATATAACCAAATAGAAAATAATTCTATAAATTAAAAAATTCTATAAAGATAAATAAATAAATATTTTGTTTAAAATCTCATTCTTATGAAAATATAATTTTAAAAACTAAACAAAAATTTATATTATATTTGATTGAGTCAATATTTATATATGATATTTGAATTTGATTAAGTCAATTTTTATTTATTATTGAAAAATGAGTAGAAATGATGAATGAACTTAAAATAAATGTATATAATATTAATATAATATATAATATAATATTAATATTTTAATATTAAATTTAATTTTAATATTTAATTTCCAAAAGATTTTCTTTTGATTTATTTAAAAGTTTCTATTTTAAACATTACAAGTAATAATAATTTTATAAATAAATATTTAATTATTTTTCGATTAATTTTTTCGTTAAAAATTCGAGCTTGAAAATTGAATATATATAACAAATTTACAAAATACATTGAATGCAATTATCAATAAAAAAAAATTGGATTTTTTTTCAGACAAAAAAAATAATTATATTATAAATTTTCGATTTGTTAATATTTTCTATTTTGAATGATCTATTCTTGTACAATATATATATATATATTTAGCATTCGACGAATTATTAAATTGTTTTATTATTATATTTATAATTATTATATTGTTTTTTAAAAACAATATTTTAAATAAAAATTTTTTTCAGTTTATTTTTTTATAAAATAATCACTTGTATTCAAAAATTGTATTTTTTCAAATATAAAATAATAAATCTATTTATAATTAAGTAACTTTGCGCGCATATATATGAGAACAATTTTTTTAGTGTATATTGGCTAATATCAGTAGCATTTGAAATTTAATATCTCGATATTGGTTAGTGCAAAACAAATACATAGATAATATCTTAAAAACATTTTCTATAAGACAATATAAAATATAGATTATGATTTAAAAATTTAAACATGATTATTTTAAGATTAAATAAAAATAGATCTTATAATATATTATAATTTTTTTTTAAATATATTTTTTCCTATTCCTATATTTTTTAAAATGTTTATACATTTTCAGATATATATTCATTATTAAGTGAAAAAGATATATTAAAAATTATGAAGACAATCAATATTTATGGAAAATTGCAATTATTAGATTTTTAATAAAATTACCGAAATAAATTTCAGATTTCACTAACGTTTTGCTCGAAATTTCTATGCAATGTAAAATTTGATTAATGTATAGTAAATGAAAAATCTCTTTTCACCTGTAAAATTGGATTAAAACTTGTTTCATGATTCATGCATGTTTCGATGATTCCAGTTTGATTATGGCTTTCACTTTGTAGTAGCATTGGTTAAAGACATTTTAATCACTCGACTTGAATTTTATTGACAGTAACATATATTTTATAACAATTATTAATAAATCGAAATAAATTTATGTTAATTTAATTCTGTTCAGAAATATGATTATTAAAATTTAAAATGCATGAATGATTCAAAGCTGATTTTTAGATAATCTGAATAATTATTCTTATTATTTAATAAAGAGATTTTTTAAAATTTATTTTATTATTTTTTTTAAATTTAAAATAAAAAATTTGAAAGAAAAGAATTTATTAAAAATTTTCTTTTTATTTTTTCACAGAAAATTTTGTTTAAAATTTGTTTGTAATTAATTAAAATTATGTGTGGAGATTGAAATTAAAAAAAAACTTTTATTATAAATTCTATTCATTCAATTTTCTAAGTAAAAATAGAAAAGTGATAGTAATATACATATATGAGTTTGTAAATTTTTTCAAATTTATCTCAAATTATTTTTAGAGTAATATAATTATTAATATAGTACTTTAATAAGAAACTAAATTCAAATTTAATTAATTTTCAATTAGAATTAAAATTTTATTGAGATTAGAATTAATAATTGTTGAATTAATATAAAAAATAAGTAGTGTCTTTTAACAAATTAAAAATAATTAGTATTTTTAACATTTCTGAAAAATTATGAAATCAAAATTTTTTTAAATATTTTATTAATTTTTTCTCTCTTTTATTTATTTATTATATTTACTATTATTTAGCTTTGTATATCTTTCTTTATTTATTATCTATTCAATCATCTGTTTTTAATTGATTTTGTTTGCCGAGTTCATATAAAAACAAATAATTTTCCTTTTTTAGGTTAATAATGATACAGGATAAAGTTTATCATTCATTAGTAAAAATATATTAGATTCTAGTAGTTTTTATTTTGATTGGTAAAATTAAATTTGAATTGATTACATAAAATTGAATATCTAAAACTGACATTATTTTCCATCTAGTAACATGTATAAAAAAGAATCAATGAAATCTAATTTAATTTTATCAGAATGAAAAAATTTCTTATTATTTTTGTATACAGAATCTAAATCTGATATATAAATCTATAAAAGTATCCCTAATACATTAATGAATAATTATTATTTTGTCAAATAATATTCATATACCCGACAGGTAGTATTCATATATTTTTTTTTTGATTTAAAAAATATATAATGATTATATATAAATATATAATAATAAGAAATTTATATATTGCAAACAAAAATTAGATAGAAATTATTATTTTTTTTAACATTAATAATAATAATAATTGTACTATTACTAATAATAATAGTAATAATAATTTTTTTCAAAATGATTAAGTTGAAAATTTTAATAACATATATTCTTTTTTCTCGTAACTTTCTCGTTCATTTCTTTTCTTGTGCAAATCTTACTGTCACTTTAAGTAAATCTTTCTAGTATTATTATCGACACTATTATATGATCTTGACTAACAATAATTTCATTATTGTTAAATTATTGTTAAATTACATAACATTGAATATAATATAAAAAAAAAACTAAATACTATTATTCGAGGAATCATTTATGATTATAAGATTGTAATAATTATTTATATGAACTTTGAGTTAGCTGATGATGACTCTAATTGTTTTACAGCTAATATTGACTGAATCCGGCAATTAAATACAATTTCTCTGGCATCTAACTGTTAGATTCTAACTATTTTGAAAATTTTCGCGGTTCTTAGTTCTCTCTTAAATTAATTATAATTATCTTCAATGAAAATGCAAACTAAAAAGAATAGTCGCATTAGAATGCGTGTGAATTAGGACTCTTGCAATGATTTATGATAGTCCATCGCAAGTTATTTGGAGAGTCAGTTTAACAAATGAATTAGTGATAACTCATAAGTTAAATAATCGTTGTTATATCTTAGTCCTAAGTGACTATTAAGTAAGAGTTTGTAAAATGTAAGGAATCGTTCATAAATTACTGTAAAAAATCTATACTGTTAAAAATGCTGAAACTATTAAAAAATGAAATTCAAATTTTGGCCATTTCACAAACTCTTCAGTTTTTATTTTTATTTTTAAGGCTTTTATTCTATATACTCATTTTGAAATCTCATTTCGACAAATTTGTAACATATGTCCTTCTTCTAAATATTATATAATATATAGATAATTAATTATATAATTAATTTCTCATTTGAATTGAAAATCTTTTAGACTTAATAATTTTTATTTATATATTTCCTATTTTTCTAATTTCGTTAAAAATTCGTTTAATTTTTGTTAAAACTTAATTCCATTTTTATATTTATAAAAATATTAAACAATTTAATTAATTTAATTGTTTAGATTAATTTTTGATCTCATAATTATTAAAACATTTTAAATATTTTAAAAAAAATAATAGCTAAATCAAAAATAAAATTTATATTTCGTTGTAAAATATTTCCTCAAACAGAATACATTTTAAAATTAAACGAAAACATACATCAATATCAAACGAATTAAATAATATTTATATGTGCTAAATTGTAACTCTAAGTAAGAAATAAATGAGATGAAGTATTATTACTTGTGTTTTATTTAATACTTTTAAAATTTTTTGTTTTTTACTCTTTTATGTTTTTATGCATTACATTAAGAAAAAAAGGAACAGAGAACTTGAATGAAAACTAATGAAAACTCTTTGGACTTCTGGATGATGATAAATATAAAAATTAGACGGATATACTTTTAGGAATAAATTGAAGACAATGGTCATCCGAAAAAAAAATTTAAGAAATGTATTTTCTCAATAGCGATGTATTTTTTCAAATAGCGAAATTGTCAACTGTGTTATAAATTTGATGTAGCAATATTTATAATATATAGCTTACAATATAATTAACAATATATTACGAAATATAAAAATAATTGTATTATAAAAATATTCGTGGTTGATAAAATATATGATTGAACTTATGCATGTTTTTCATTTAACATAAATTAAAATTAATTTTTGTGTAATATTTTAATCTTTTAAAATCGAATATCTCACAAATATATTAGCACTGTAGATATTTAGAAAATAAAAAACTTTTATTAATATATATTTATATTAAAATAAATATGAATTTTCATTTTAGAAAATTTAGATATTTATAAATAATATTATATTATATTAAAATTATATTAAAATTATATTAAAATTATTATATTAAAAAAATTAAAATAATTTTTTATAAAAATTTATAATAAAATTTCGATTAACTAAACTAATTAATGTTACGAAAATTGGATAATTGAATTTTTTAGATAATCAAACAATTGGAATTATGATTGCATTTTATATAAAAATTTATTAATTTATTATATAAAAATTTAATAATTTATTATATTTATATATATATATTTCTTAACTATTTGTGTTTTCAATGGATGATAAGATTTTGAAAGATAGAATTATTTTCAATATATGCATTTATAATATTATTTGATGATAAATTATTCTATGTTTATATGATTCAGCTTTCATATATTCTATAAATAGTAAACAAAATAAAAAAAAAAAGAAAAATTTAAATAATACAAAATATATCTCAAATGCTGTCTTATTTTTTTTTTTTTTAAAATAAATTTATTTTTGTTATCCATGTTATACGATCATTTACATGTTTCGTTTATTTAACTTCTCACTAACTATTCGTCTCGATTTCTGAAACAAGCATAGATACATGGTTCCAATGCTACTGTCTTTCGTCTGATTAATGACATTCCGGACCAATAATTCACAAAGTCTTCAGATGAGGATTCCGAGATAGTTTCAACAGTCAATACTTTATTTGTGATTATCAGCGATTTTGAGGTTGAGGAATATTCATTTATTCATTTCATAAAAGATTTTTTTTCGTACAATTCAAATCAAAACAATTAAAACAAAAATTGAATCGTAATAATATTTAAATATTTATGATAAAAAATTTTTGATAAATATAAATAGCATTAATTGAATTGAAAATTTCATATTGTCGTGCATATGAAGAATTGACAAAAAGTGTAAATACATTCATTATAATTATAATAATTATAATAATTTTATAATGTAACTTATAAAAAATATAAATTATGAAAAAATTCTTAGAAAAATGAAATAATGATTAGAATAGAAAAGCGTAATAAAAATCAGACAAATAACAATTATTTAATTAAAATAATTTGATATATAATTGATATATAAAGATTCTAATTTCCAGAATTAGATTCTCATTATCAAGTTGAGAGATATTGTTCGAATTTAGAGGATTTGGATGGTATATACTAAAGCATTCAATATTTGCAAATCCCACTAATAGATACCACGATGCAAACGTATCTAGCGAAGAGGAAATTTCCATTGAAACTAAATACCGATTGAGAGGTCAATAAATTTTAACCCAAATTAACCACACATAAAATGATATCAAATTATAATATTTATAATAATAGATGTAATTTAAAAGTAGTTATAGTAATCATAATTTAAAAAGATAATTAAAAATTATTTATTAGAAATAAAAAATAATAGCAACAATAATATAGGAAATTATGTATGTATTATATATATATATATATATATATATATTATATAAATATATTATATATATAAAGATAAATGCAATCATTTATATTAAATTGTGAATGTTAATGCATATAAAATATATAAAAAGCATATGCAAATATACATGAAGAATAAAAAATTTGATCATATGCAACATAATTTAAATCAATATATATTTATGAATTTTATTTTAAATAACAATTTACTTATTTATAATTTTTTAAATATTATAACTATTGTTATTTATCAGTTTATATTAACTTGTATGAAAAAAATAATAAAAAATATAATAATATATTTTAATTGATAATTTTTTATAAATTGATTTTTTAAATTATATATATGAAGATCACATGGATATATTATCTTTTTTCCTAAATAGATATATTAATTGATGTAGTTCATTACTTTCTATAAAAAAAATACAAATTACTTTCTATAAAAAAAAAAGTTATTTATGTAGGAAAAAACCTTTAATTTAATAGATATTATAATTTAAAATTCATTAAATCTAAAACTCACATGAAAGAATAGCATATACGAATAATAAAATATTAATGATTAATTGATTTAAAATTTAAAAGTGATGATGATAGAAAATTGGAGATAAAAATATAAAAATATATAAAATTTTAACTTTTTCTTATAATATTTATTATTTCCAATACATTGATAAAAATCTTTAAATATTATATTTTAATACTTCAAACTCATTAAATAAATGTAAACATTACTAATATAACTATTTTCGTTATTGTCAATTATTGATGATACAATAACGATATTAACTTCAGTTCTTATAGAATGCATTTATTTATACTTATATTTAGACACATGATGGCAGTTAGAAAAATATATTAATAAATATATATTTCATATATATTTATTAATATGAAAATAATATATAAAATAATATTTAGATGATCAAAATTATAATGACTGAAGTTAAGATAATAATGATATCAATCTTACATCTATTATTCATTATTATTTCTATACTTATAAATAAAATCTTTATTTTTGAGAAAAGAATACATACTTTTCATATTCCAATTTAATTTAATTTAAATTATTTTTTAAATGGGATACTTACAGTAACCTTATGATATAGTATAATATAAAAAATTATTAAAATTAATTATAAGATATAAAGTTTGTTATAAAATTATTATATTATATAAATATTTGATATATACATATTATACGATTATATAAATATCAATATATATAAGATTAATAAAATTTATTTTAAATAATTATATTTTTTAGATGTGATTTATAATATTAATTTGTTACAGATGTGATTTGTTACAGAAATAAATGTTGCTCTGAATTATTTTTTTTAATTTTTCATACATATGAATTAAAATATTCAATTTTTTACGTTTCATCTATGAGTGTTTTTCTAATTAATTTTTCTTATTAGTTTTAATAGTTTTTTGAATAAATATTTCGGAATTATAATTGTTCATTTTCATTTTTTTACTTTTAAAAATCATTTATAAAAATACTTTTGAAAATCTATAAAAAATTTTGGATTGATGTCTTTAAAGCGCAAAAGATTATTATCGAACCAATAAATTAAATTTTCAATCAAATTTAAATTTTTAAATGATTTGAAAAAAATAACAAATTTTTTAATCAAAATAATTTAAATTTATTTATAATAAAATTATTATTATTATATTATTATATTATTATATTATTTATTATATTATTTATTATATTATTTATAATAAAAAAATAGAATAAAAATCAAGTATGTTACAATAAATTACAGAAGTAAGCTGAAAACAAAGAATAGATATGAAAAATATCAGTGAAATTATAAAATGAAATCATTTTATTAAAATTATTATATTTTTATTTATTTTTAAACATTACAAAATATATTATAATTAAAAGAATTCTTTTTTCGAGAAATTCTTGAAAATTTTCAATGCTAAAAAAAAAATGATATTAAAACAAAAAATGTTCGAAAAATATAATTAAAATTACAATTAAAAAAAAATCTGCAATAAAACAAACATCAATATTAACTAAATGTTAAGAAGACAACAATTATTTACATATGAAAATATACTTTACGAAAATACTTATAAGTAAAATTTTTTATAAGTTTTATTAACATTGAAAAAAGAGATTATCAACTATCTAATTTAAGGCATACATAATTTTCCGATATTCGAAAATTAAGTTCGATTCGCTTGTTTAAATCGAATTACTTTTTATGACTTTTTTTCTTTTTCTTTCTTTTTTGTTAATATATTGAACATCTTTATGAAAGATATATAGAATATTTAATAATATAAATAAGTATACATATTATTCAACAATTTTTTTTAACAGATACAGAAATGCATTTTACTTTACAAACATGAAAATTTTCATTTTTTTTTAATATTTATACAATTAGAATTCATATGAATTCTACTTATAATAAAATAATACATAAAATTATAATACAAAATTCCTTTTTTCTTCTCTTCTTTCTCTTTTTTTGAATAATATTTAAAGAATAAGAAGTTATAGAGAATTTATTTACAAATATAGCAATATATATTATAATCTTTTATCTTCTTTCTTTTTCGTTTAGTATATATCTGATTTCGATAATCGTTTTTTAAACAATAAAATTCAATTAACAATTATGATAAAAATTCTATAATATATATTCTATTTGTTTCTAAATGTATTAAAGAATATTTTTCTTGATTCTAAAACAAATTTTTCAAGTCAACACTAGAATTATATATCTATCATATTATATTTAAATAAATATATATATCGTACAGAGATGATTAAAATTAAGATAATATATTATTATGAAAATAATTTTATATACATATATAATTTTAGTATTGCTTGAAATTAATTCTATAATTTTATAATTATTATAATTTTCTAAGAAATGCATTTTTTTTTAACAATTACAAAATCAGTCTATTTGAATAAATTTTTTTATTAATTTTAGCATTAATTTTTCAAAAAATTGACTGACATTATGTAATAAAAAAGATATATAACAAATTAGATTTAATTAATCACGAATATTGATGCATAGTTTGAATTTTCGTTTGATTGGTTATTTTTAATATAATTTATAGAATAGTAAAAATAACAATTATTTTATCGATAAAATCAAATAATAATAAAATAAATTTTTTGATTGTTTCATTCATCATTAATTAAAATAATGAAAAAGTAAGGATATAAATAATTAACTAATTTTTCAAATTTTAATTCATATATCATTTTTATCTTTATATATTTTTTATATATTTTTAGGATATATTTTTATCTTTGATACTAATAAAATTATTTCATAATCAAAAATAGTCACAGGAGAAATATATACAAATTTAAATTTAGAAATTTTATTAAATTTAAATTTGGAACATTAACATAAATAGAAATTATTCAGAAATTATTGATTTTATCCAATATAATTATATTTCATGACATATAAACAATATTTTTTATTTATAATTAAATGTGAAAACAAAAATGACTATAGAAAAAATTTTCAAAATATTATCAAAAAATATTGTTAATAAATACTATTATATTACTTACTGATTATCAAAATTATAACAGCTGTAATATAAAATAATTAAATATAAAATTATAACATTTAAGAATATAAAAAAATAAAATCTATAATTATTTAAAATATATACTATGCATAACAAAAGATTATTAATAAACACTTCAATATGGTAGAAAATAATTAATAATTACAAAATGTTGGTGACTTTTTGAATTAATATTAATTATAATGATATACAGTTTTGTATAGATTTCTCCTACAATAATTTGTTACAATATATTGTTGCAAAAATGTCACAATTCGTTTTTCTGAGCAAAGATGTTATAACTTTCTAAATATATTCATAATCCTATACGTATTTCGATATCAAATATTGTCACTAATTTTATATATATTAAATATATTATATATATATGTATGCATATATATATATTATATATATATTTATATATATTAAAATAATTATATATAATTAATATATTCATTCGTTTTATATTTTCTGTTTTTTCGCATATTTCATCATATTTTCATGTATAGAACATCTTAACTGTTGTATCGATATATATCGCATGTAAAATTCTATAAATCTTATTCATTTAAACAATATTATATAATTATATAATTATATAAAATAATTATATAAAATTATAAATAATAAATAATAAAATAATTATATAATTATTTAATATAATTATATAATTATTTTATATAAAATAATTATATAAAACAAATTATATAATTTGATATAAAATGAAGAGTAACAAATATAGTTTATAATATCACTCAATTGTAAAGAACATAGCAGATCGCAATATAGGTGATTAATTATATTCTATATCTTGTTGAATTTGTTTTAATTGATTTCTTTTTTTTTAGTCAGTTGATTAATCATCTATCATAATCACGATCTGCTAATTATATTCTTATCCTAATACGATCAAATTTTGAAAATTATTTATAATGCCATAGCAAAAAAGATATTTTCTTTTCTTTTCCTCCTATTTTGTAAGTTTTATCTATATATATATATATATCATTTTTTAAATCACGTTCACGTTCATGCTAACCATGATAAATTAGAATTTCATTATGAATATAAATAACATTTTAAATAGCGCATTATAATATATCTTTGTACATTATCATTAATATCAGTATATTATCTTTGTACATCATTATTAGTATAAATTAATAATATTAAAATGTTCATGTATGTATATAATATATGTATATAAATATTCAAATATATATCTATATATATCTATATATATGTATATATATCTATGTATATATATATGTATATATATCTATATATAAAATCATAAACAGAAATTTTCAGTATAAACAATAAACATATCGATCTTATATGCATCGATCTTCAATATTTGATAGGCATGTTAAAAAACAACATTTAATATGGACACATTGTGTTGATAAGTATCTTAGGCGTAATACTAATAATAGATCAGAATGATGGATCTTTACATATGTATCTTACATATATTCGTTGATTGTTTTGATTTAGCAATGACCTGAAATCAAATGTTTCATAATGAATTTAAGAATTACTAATTAGAAAAATAAACTTATTTTTATAATTTTATATAGTTTTAAATAAAAAGAAACGAAAAGGTATATTTAATTTATTCTAAAATCATATTTCAATAATATATAAATCTAATTATTTATTATTATTATATTATTATTATATGCTTCTATAATACTATACACATAACTGAGATTACTTTTATTGTGAATATGTAAATGAGAAAGATAAATAGTAAGAAAATTAAGACAAGAATCTTAACATAAATATAAATGAAAAAGAGCATGAATATATGTATGTTGTGTAAGTATATAAGAATATAACATAATTCTTATAACTAAATATATATATTGAAAATTGTCAATCAAATTTATTAATAATATTAAAAATTAAATACAAAGCAATTGCTTTATTATTAATTAATAAAAATAATTAATTAATAGAAATAACAACTTTTTTTGAAAATGAAATATAGATATATATTCTTTATTCAATTTATTCTAATGTTTATAATAATATTTTTTTATATTTTCTCTATTTTATATTTATCTATTTGTTTTACTTTATTATTTTTCTATTTATCTATTTTTCCAATTTTACTTTATTATAGTTTGATATTTCTTTTTATTTACTAAAGATAACTTTTATAATCTTGAACAATTAATTTTGTTTACATTTTAATTTAAGATATCTTATTTAATTTCAAATTTTCAAAATTATAACCATCGAAATTAAATGTAATAAAAATTGCAATAGCCAATTCATAAATAACTCTCTTTTACTTCTGTTTTTCTAAATTTTTAGTATATGTATTATTGATATATATGAACTGATTTTTCTTTTCTCTCCATATACATACATGCATATCTATATGTATGAATTTGAATTAAGATATAAGTTAGATTTAAAGTTTAATTAAATATTTCATTCTAAAAAAATCAAAATATGTTTTGATATTCATAATATAATATTTATAAAGATTATATCTATACCATAATGAAAATTTTGATTTATGATATAATAATTTAATTTCTTTAAAAAATTGAATTTAACAATTTAAAATCCTTAAAGATTTTTGATTCGAATTATCGCAAAATCTCGAAAAAAATTAGTTAGTATATTTATATTGTGATATTTCTTCATGTTAAAAAATATTTGTTTTGCCAAAGTATAATATAAAAAAAATATAATTATATGATTATAGTTATTAGGATAAATATTTTGAATAGAAATTGAAACAAATCTGAGTGAATACATAGATATAAGACAAAATTGTCATATATAATACAATTCTTTATGTTATATATTAGTTTCATTTTTTATGTTTTTATCAACTTTGTATAATTCAAATATGAAGAAAAAAAAATGCAAATTAAAAAGAAAATTATTTAATATTTAAGTGAATATTAATAGGTGATGAGTTCTCTAAAATATTTTTATTTTAGAGATTTTTAAAGCAAAAGAAGTTTTATTATATTATATGTAAATTTATTAATTTTTTTCGATAATCACTTATTTTAAAAGACATCACACCGATAATTAAAATATATCGTCAATATATTGTGAAAATTATCTGAACAATTTTTTCTTGTACATATAACGAACAAATTCTTTTAATTTTCGAAATATTCACAAAATGTTTGCCATTATTATATTAATATTAAAAAAGAAAAAAATTCTCAATTCAAAAATTAAAAAAATTTTGGAGATATGTATATAAATATATACATATTATATAATTTTTTTTTTACTATTCAAGTTCATTCTAAGGAAAAATTGATGAAAATTCGGCTATTTTTCAATACTATGTTATAACTATAGACTATATATATATATATTCTAAAAATAACTTTTTCAAATAAAATAATAAATTTATAATACTTATAGTAATAGCATATATTATATATATTATAATAATATATATACTATGATACTTAGCATATAAACATAAGCTTTATTCTATTGCTTATATTTTTCAAAACAATCTAAAAAAATTTTTGAATCTCATTATTCATATAATATATATATATATTGCATGATGAAAAATTTTTTTTTAAATGAAGAAAACTATATTTTGTCATATTTTTATTAAAATTTTTTATTTTTGACGTGATTATCAAATTTTTATTTTTATTTTTTTTCAGGAATCGAATGAGATGAGATCATATAGGGATTTAATAAATAATTCGAAAGCTAGATAATTTTAAAAATATATAGAATATATGGATTTTATTTTATGAAATAATGAAATTCTTCAAAACAATATTTAAAACATATATTTAAAACAAATATATTTCATATATTTTAAGTAATATTTAAAATAAATATTTAAAAATGTTATCATACTTATTATATAACAATATGATTATTACATATGACAACGAAGCAAATGTAAATTTTGTTATAAGAAATTAAAACTTACTGGATTTTCATCAATATATCTACTTTTATATTTTTATATTACTTTTATATTATTATGTATAAACAAATACATCATAATATTTTGATCATGAAAGTTGATTATATATAAAAAATTGTAATTTAATAATTTTATTTTATTAATCAATATCGTAATAATATAATATTACAAGATCGGAAAATTTCCGTACAAAATTTTTCATACGGAAATTATATCATTGTAAATATTTCAATAGTTTAGATTGTTGATTAAATAGTATATAATTAATCAACAATCAATTCAAACGCTTTTAGATACCGTATTTAATAAATATATCTTTATTAATCAAAATTTCTTTGATTAATTTTCCAAATATAAAAGATATTATGTAAATATTTATAATGTTAAAAGTAAGAATTCTTATATATGTTGGCTAAAATTATTTCTTTAGAAAAATAAAAAATGAAGAAGCAAGTTTATCTGCTGTTATATAATTATACCATATAATATAGCTACACCATATAATATTATATCATTATAAGGAATATAATATAACTATTCGAAGTAACAGCTATAAATTGTGTAGCTACAATATTTTTTATTCTTTGTGCAGCTAAAAAATCGGAATGTAATTCTAAATTAAATTTGCTCATTATTAAATATATTTTTTATTTCAATATGAGATTGTATATTTTTAATATGAGATTCTATATTATTAACAAAATTCAAAGTAATATCATTTAATTGTATGATATCTGTATGATATAATATATAAAATAATAAGATAATAAACTAATCAATTTGTTTATTTTTCTGGATTTGGATTATTTTATAAGTTAACATTGAAAATTCTATGTCGAGATGCTTTAAAATTTTTCAAATTTATTTCTTTATTAGTCTCTAACATTCATCTTTGAAATCATGAATAATCGCATAAAAAAATTTATGAACAATTTATTATAATTATATAATTCTATACTTATGCGTCTTATCCATATAATTGTCATAAAAATGAAACTTTTCGAAGTTTGTAGCTCACAGATTCTAGCAAAAGTCCTTTCACCATTCTTCCAAAATATATTTTTAAACTATAAAATAGTATTTGTTTTATAATTTAAAGTCATATTATCTTGTTGTTTTGGCATTCTTTTTTTTTAATTTTTATTGCTTCCAAAAATTCTTTACATGTAGAATATTAACATATATTATCCAAAAATTTTACAAAATATAATTTAAATAGTATTAAAAACTTTAATACAACATCAGTTTTCATTAAAAACAAAATATCATTTTGTGATTTAATCATATTTTTTATTATATTATATAACTCCATTTCTTTTGCACTAATTGTTTTTCATTATTATTCTTAATTTCAAATCTAATCATAAGTAAAAATAAAAATAATATTTATAGGATTTATGTGAATCGTTCTTATTTTTATTATAGAATCAACATATATTTATTATTGATATTTATAGTAAAATATAAAGAAATATTTTTTAATCAACAAGTCTTTACTATTAAATCAAAATCTTCAATACTATTGATAAAGACGAGTTAGTTATTCATTTATTTTATTGTTAGATATAGCGAAAATAGAATTGAATTTTTTTTATCTTGTGCTGTTAATTCAAAATTTTTTATTACAGGTATAGCATATTATATAAGTATAATACAGAAATTCTTCTAAATTGTCAAACTATAATATAGAAAATACAATAATACAATAAAGCTTATATATAAGCTTATATCCATATCTAAATAATATCTAAATAATATATATAAACCTATTCTTGAATTTGTTTTATTAATTTATATTTTTATTTATAAAATTTTATTTTTATTTATTTATAATTAATATAATTGAGATTATTTAAAAAAAATCATTTAAAAAAATTGAATATCTTTTTATTTATATTGTATTCAATTCTAAATAATGTCAAAAACTTATATAATTTTAAATTAACTTCTTTTTTACAAATATTTCGAAAACTATAAGAGATCTTTGATTAAATTATAAGTAAAAAAAATATCCTTAACAACATAAATCAAAATCAAGATTAGTAATTTCATAAATAAATGAATATAAGTAGTAATTTTAAATAAATATATATAATTTACTATTTTTTCTTTTCATTAATTATTTTGAAATTTTTGAAAATTTCTTTGAAAATCATTCAAACTATTCTTACAGTTTGTATATTAAAATTGATCAAATTAAAATAATGAAGTTGATGAATCATTAAAAAAATATAAAAAATCAAAGAGAAGCTATTTAGATTATGTGTTCTTAGTTTTAAGAAAATTATAGCTCTTTAATATCTTAATCAAAGTTTATAAATTAATTTAATATAAAATTTCGCGTAAATAAAATTAATATAAAACGCATTTGCAGAAAAATCAAGTTTTAAAATAAGTTTTAATTTAAAATAATTTATCTTGAAAAATACTATATTAATTTACTTACCTGATAATTAAACAATTAATTGAATATGTTGATTAGTGCCATCTGCATCATGACTAATAGAATGTTAATTGACGATTGAACAGCAAAATTTCCTGCAATCAAGTTATAATCCGTACCATAAAATAGTATACAAATCGACTGAAAAATATAACATAATGATATATAAGATTGCAAATTTTTTTTCGATAAAATAATCTTTAAAGAATTTAATACAGTATCTATTGTATTAGTTATTTAATTTTTTAAAAAATTAAAAATCATTTTGTTTGAATTGTATTTACTTTATCACTTTGTTGAATATTAAACTCCAATAAAATCATTTATCTTTCAATTTTATCTTTTAATTTTAACTTTGGATAAGACAAAATTTGGTATTAAATCAGAAAAATGTAAAAATTAAGACAGAAATTATTTTTTTAACTTAATTATTATTTTTAAAAAATGTAAAATCATAAATTGATGATTGATTATATAATATTATTTGTATTTTTATATTTATCAATAGAAATAAAAATAATTTTTATTATTTTTAGAAATTAGTAATAATTATTTTTAGAAATAATAATTAATTTCAGTAAAAGCGCTATAATTGCTTTCAATTATTTGTTATTTGTTAATTGTATATTAATTATTAATTGTTTTCAGCATAATAGTATAATTAGAAATTTTCATTTAACATCTTTATTTAAATATATACGTTATCATTGATTTTAAATTATGATTTTTAAATTATATTTATTTAATAAATTTTTTTGTAATTATTTTAAATGGATGTATTAATATTTTTATTTGAATTTACTTAATATTTTATGCAATAACAATTCATTATAGATTTTTATTTAGACTTTTTTAATTGACTGTATATCACGGGTAATTATAAATCTTTTATCATTATTCAAATTACTAGAAAAAAAGTACAATAGATTTAATTTTTATTTCTCTGATCAATTATAATAAATTTTCTATCCAAGAATGATTTTAAAAAAATTAAAAACAAAATTAAAATGAAGCATTTAAAATTATCAAAAAAATTTATTTAGATTATAAAAACAAATAATTTAGTCATACAAATATTTCGAAGCAAATCCAGTTCGCTTTTAAAAAATTAACATCAATTGATTTCTCGAAAGAATAAAATGTTATTAATTCACATAAATATAAATTACATTTTCTTTTTCTTTTTTCTTTATTAACTTTGTATCATTTTCTTTTTTTTTTTTTTAGCCCTTATAATACCGATATGAAGATATCAAAGTTAAAACGCATTTTGTAAGCATGCAGAGAAAGATAAGGAATAATACAGAGGTAAAGAGACAAAGATAGACAGGATAGATTAAAATACGTTTACACTAACCAGGATAGTAGACAATTTCGTGAGAAACGTTGTAGTTCACCTTTGGTATACCAAGTAAGCATTTGACAGCCGCTGCTTCCGGCAAATCTTCGTCCAATAAGGCCGTTCGTGATAAGATATCGTATAATCCATCGGCACGCAGCATAACAGTGGGCTTCGCTGTTTGCTTTTCTAGAATACCTCTACAATAGAAGTGACATTTGCAAAATTATCATGATTGTTGAAACTCGAAATGTTGGCTAATTAAACCTTAGTATATTAACATTATTACAGAAATATATTTTCATTACTATTGTATATTTGTTATATTTTAGCAATAAATTAAGTACTTCAAGACAGAATTAATATGGATTTAGTAAAACAGATTTGAATAAAAAAGATTTTAATTATAATTGCGAGAAATATAAAAATAGCAAGAAGAAACATAGAATATAAAAAGTATAGAAAAATTTACAAATCCATATGAAATTACAATCCAATATAATCTAAAATATCGATAACATAATTTAATTTTTTTTTTTTAAAAATCGTAATTTCGAATTTTCTTAAATTTCTTAATTTTCTTAAATTATATTCTTTCTTTTTTTCTTAATTAAAATTTGAACATTTTTAATTAAAATTTGAAATGATTAAATTTAGAGATATTTCACATAACATTTTTAATTTTTAATTAAATTTCAAATATTCAAAGAAATTTTAAATAGATAAAGAAATTTCGAATATTGAATATGTTATTGATTTGTTGCAATAATATAACACAAAAATCATTATTTTAGAAAAAATTTAACATTTCCATCATTTATAAGGATACATAAAGATATCACGTTAAAATTTTTTTAAATTTGAGTATTTAAAAGTTTACTTATAGAATTCTATCAATAAAAAGAATGATTATTTTTATATTAAAAATTGTAAAACTGCAATTTTTAAATTTTGATCGACATAGAATACTAATTTATTGATGGAATATTTTTAAATCGAATTAAATCGATTCTACATCAAATTAAAGAACTTTATTTTAGAACTTAAATCTTTTGTTCATAGCAATATGTTTTAGAATTCGTTAAATGTGCAATAATATACACATATATACAATATAAATACAATATGTACAAATAATGTAAAAAATTTATGTTTTTTATAAAAATATATATTATTTTATATTTAAATGAATTTCAAAAATTAAAGATATTCCAAAAGTCCATAAGATCTTAACTAATAAAATAACTAATTTTTTTTTAGGAAAAATCAACGATTTTATTAATAACAAATTATTAACGAAAAACAATGGCCAATCAGATAGATCTATCGTGTTATAGCAATAGCATTGCATATGTATCGTTAGCATCATTAGTCAGGGTCACTGAATTTGAACATGCTCGAAACAACATCTATTAAATTTAATTTTTGCGATAGAATTCTTTATTGCCAATATTCTTTGTTAATATCTCTTCGTTAATGAACTCTAAATAAAAATTTTCGCAAAGGAAAAAGTTGCTTAAAATTATTTTAAAAATTATCAGTTAAATCTTATTGATCGATTTTTAAAAATATTTATATAACGTTTATATCCTGTTTATATATTGAAAAATACTTAATTAAAATTTTTGAAATAATAAAAGACTTAAAAATATAAAAAAATAAAGTATTTTATTGTAATGCTTGATTGAAAGATTGGAAAGCTTGTTGGAATATACTTACTCGATGAATATATCTAAAATGGGTTGGGGATATAGTCCTTCTGCTATACATGTTATTTCCACTCCATCCTTATCATCTATAGTTTTCTTCCTATATACAAGATCAAATTTGTCCTCCGTTGCTGAAACAAATAAGTTTTACTTTATATAATATCACATTGAAATATCAACTTATTTTATTTAAAATTTACAATTAATAATCATTGTGATAATATTCTTAATCATGAAATTATAATTTTTCTTTTAAAAAATAAATATAAAATTGTTTTATTAATTTTTATGTGTAACACTTTTTTTCCCTATGAAGATAATAAAAACTATTATATGATACATTTTAACTTTTACGATATTTAACTTTTAGATATTTTACATAAATAATTTAGTTTACAATAAAAGTAATTTTTAAAAATAATTATATCATAGATAATTTATAATTCATAATAATTTAAGTTAAATTAAGTTAGATTAAATTTAATTTAATTAAGTTAAGTAGAATACTTAATTATGTAATTTATATTCTATTTATATTATTTAATATTCAAAAATTAAATTTAAATAGAAGAAATATTAAATTTAAATGAAGCAAGCATAGACTTTTTTTAAACTATTATGAATTAAAATAAAATATTATCTATAAAATATGTAATATTTACGGTATTTTATATAAAACGAAAATTTTTAAAATTTGGAAAAAATTTTTAAACATGTAACTGAAATTTCACAATCATTCTAAAAAATATATCAAAAATATACATTTTTTTATATTGATAGAAAACAATATAAATTAGAGTATTTTTGGAATATTTTTTTTCTATTATGTTTAGACATCTATGTTGTGATGATCCTCTAAAAACAAAAATGAATTTTAAAATGAATTCAATGATTTCTTTAAATCGTAGCGCTGCTGCTGTTTCTTATTTTTAACTTTTACTTATCTTTTCTAAATTAGTTTTATATATTAATCATTTTATAAATCATATCAATTTTATAAATTATAAAACAAATTTGATTCTTTACAAACGACAAAGTTTAATAATGAGTTTTATATTTATATATAAGTTTAATAATTTTTGCGACTAATTTACATTCTTTAAATTATATTCAATTTTATTATAACTTTTATTCAATCATATTTGATATTTATATTATACATAATTTATATTATTATAATTTATATAATTTATATTATATTCACTTCCAACCAATCAATTCTTATATGTATATTTATTATCAATTGTTTATGCACAGATGTTGATAAATTTTAATCCTAAATAGATTCTTTAAATTTTAAGTATCCATGCTTTCTTTTTTCTTAAAATTTGTATCTATATTTAGATAATTGAGTATAATGATAATTCATTTAAAGCTTTCTATACTTTGTTCTCCATTTTTTAAATTTTAATTAGAGCTCATAATGGGCGAATTCTTAGAAAGTTTAATTAAAAGTTCATTACTAATGTGAACAAAATTCTAGAAATATCAATAATAATACTTGCTAGTACATTATTTTAATTTAAATATTTATAAAATATTAATATATTCGTGAGATACTTTTCTAATTTCCAAATATTAATTCTAGAAAAATAAACAAAAATATTCATTAAATATAAGCAATTTCAAATAAAATGAGACAGATTGAGATAGTTCGATCTTAATTTGTCACATCGCCATTTTATTCTATCTTAATCATATTTTTTTTAATTTTATAAATCTTGATCAACTTTTGTAAATTAATTCTTGTATTTGTTTTGCTTTTTAAAATCAACTTTTCAAATCTCTTATGAATATCTTATGTATATATATATAGAAAATGTTAAATAGGTAATATTCATGTATTTAAATTTATATATTGAAATGCATAAATGTAAATATTGAATATACATCTTATTTTAATACGTTTAAAACAATTTAATTTTTTAATTTATTTTTTTCTATATATGTTTTATTAATCATTGATAATATTGTTGTCTAAAAAAATGTAATAAATATTTTATTTATTTATTTGTATATTTGAAATTTTATTAGCTATTTTTGTTGTAAAACTATTCATTGTGCTGTTATTACATATCAATTTATTGAGAAATATTTTGATTTTTAATCAATTATCATATGTATATTAGATAGAATATTAACTAATTTTCGGAAATAAATTATAATATGAAAAATCTGTCAATATATTCTCAATTTTCAATAATTTTAACTTTCTTTAGAGATTGTTAAACTCTTATCATTTAAATTTTTACTTGAATTATAATATTATTATATCTATATATTATATATCTATATATAAGCGAATATAAAGTAATATTTTATAAACAAATAAAAAAAATAAAAATTTTATTTGAGTCAATAAAAATTAAAAAATTTTAGACTATAATATATTCCACTATATTCTATTTCTTTATACTATAATATATTTTAAATACTGATTTTGAAAATCTTTTAATTTAATTCATTAAATTTGTTTATTTGTACAGTCATATCGAAGTTATAATTTACAAAAACTTTGAAAATCTGTTATTTTATATATATATATATATATATTTAATAATTTATAAAATTAAGTAAAATAATCAAAAATAATTTTTATTTATTTTTAGAACAAATTTGTATAAAATGATCTGATGATCTTTATATAAAAAAAAGAAATTGACAATGCATAAAAATAAAAAATGCGATAAAAGAAAAATGAAGCATTGTAATAATCAAGAATATATAAAAATTTTCATACTTTCTCATTATCTTTAAATTAAATTATTTTTCTTTGACCAATTATATATTTATATTTATTTATATCCAAAAATTTTTTATGATCCAAAAAATTTGAAATTACAATTTTTTTAAATTATTTATTTATTTCTATTTGTGTTTATATTATTTATATTTTATTTATATATATATTATTTATATTTTATTTTATTTATTTCTATTCATTTTTTATTTAAAAAATTTCTTTATCATAAAATTTGAAGAAAGTAAAAAAAGAAAGAAAATTATTGAAGATTAATAGGAATTAAATAAAAAAATATTGATTAAAAAATATAAAAAATTACGATATAATCAAACAATATAAACAATGTATAAGAAAAAAATATAATATTGGAAAAAAGAAATCGATTTTATAAGAAACTTTATTTATTTATATTATATACAATATATTTTTCAAAGAATCTATTCTAGAGATCAAAATTGATATATAAAAATGGTAAAAACTTATTTATTAAGTTATAAATAATTGAAATTTCTTTTAAACGAAGAGAAACAAAAATAGAAATTGTTTCACTTTATCATATCGCCATGCTATGCTATTTTATTTTTGTTTCACTTCATCTAACATGATTTTAAATTACTTATAATAAACAAACATCAACTGATATTTTATATATTATTTTGTGTTTGTTAGTTTCTAAAATCGATTTTCTAATAATTTCTAATATATTAACATTGTAAATATTATTTATTTAAAAATTAAATTATATATAATATAATTATATATTAATAATTATTTAATCAATTTCAATTTAAATAATAAATTTTAATAGTCACTTAGAATTAATATATACTTTTAGCTTTATATATAAATTACATTTTATTGCTATTCTCTTGTTTCTTAAATATCTAAAAAAAAAAGAGAAAAATCTAAAAAAAAAAAAATAGTATGTTTATTCTCCAAGAAGAAAATTGTGATATTAGGAGAAATTTTGTAGAATTAAGAAAGCGAAAGAAAAAAAATTGAGAGAAGAAAGAAACAAAATAAGATATAAAAAAAAAGAAGATATAAAATAAAAAATATTAATTTATTAGAATCATATATTTCAAGTAATGAACTTCAGATATTAAGTTCTTAAACAGAAATCTTAAACAGAAGTTTTAGAATTTATTTATATTTTTTTGCGGTATTCTTTTTTTTTTAATATAGTAAAAATATGTATATTTTAACTTTCATAAAAACTTTTAACTTTCGTAAAAATTGGAATTCGAAAATAAAAAAAAAAAAACATTTATATTATTCTAACAAAACAATTTAAAAAATTTTAAATCGAGATTCTGTCCTGAAAACATAAATAAAGAAAAAGAAAAGAAACAAAAAAGCATTAAAGAAAAAAAGAAATATTAAAATGTTCTAAAAAATTTCAAAAATTAAATGCATATTTTTTACTATTTACGTGAAATATATGGAAATATATTTCATATAAGCAAAAAGAAAAAAGAGATTGATTTACTGATAATAATAAAATTTGTTCGATTGTTGTGATTTCATTTAAAATAAAATACGACAAAATAACAATGACTGAATAAATTATTATGCATTTTAATTGAAACTTGTCTTTGAAAAATACTTAATAAATTCATAAGAAATGGAAAATTTGATAATGATCCGAGTGTACGAGAATTAAACTGTTAATATTTTTTTATAAAACATAATGATTGAATTTTATATGAATGAATATAATATCTAAATATCATTATTTCTAAAATGATTTAATAGTGCATAGAAGAATTAATTTACGCACTTATTTCTTAAATATATAGTTAGTTATTCAGAAAATAATTAATAAATAATAAATAAATAATTAAGAGATCAAAAAATGATATAATAAAATTTTTGAATATGAATTCTTTTATATCTATAATTCTATAATTAATAGAATAATAATTTCTATAATTCTATAATATTTTTATTTTTGAAATATCATATTTTATTTTGTTATATATATATTTTTTTTCAAAGATTTTAATCAGATATTTAATAATTTATATTATAATTTCTCTTTTATTTTCGTGATTTTTATGAATTATAAAACAAATTAAAACTTTCACTTATTTAAATTTATTTATATTTTTTTACTCATGTTAATTAATAACAAATTTCTAGTTAAAAGTAGTCAATTATTATAAATAAAGAATCATATTCTTCATTAATTAAAATAGAAAATAAATAAATAAATCTTGTTAATACATTAAAATTTTATTATTTTGTGCATCATTGATAAAACAAAGGCAAATAATTAACAAAGGTTATTTCATAAATAGAAAGAAAAATAAAAACATTAACAACGTCATATACAAAATGCACATTTGCATTTTCCATGTTTGAATAATAAGCAGAAATTATTAATGATTCAAGAATAATTTTCATACATAATACTAAATGAATAATGAAAATTTGTACTTTGTTTACATCTATAAAATAATTTTTGTTAATATTAATAATAATCTTTTTAATATTATTACCTTAATATTAATAATTCCTTCCTTAACAATTCAAATATTTAGTACTGATCTCTTGACCAATCTTTTTTAACATGTTGCGATGAAACTCGCTCATGTATCGAATATTTGTAAATAATAAAACTCAAATTTATGTCAAAAGAATTGATATAGGATTTATATTGATTAGATATTTTTTGTTTGCTTGGTTAGTACTATAAGACTTAAAATCTTGAAAAATTTTTTTTCGGTACCTTCTATATTTAATTTCATACAATTCTTATATATTTAACATATTACAATATATTATATTTTCTATAATATTAATATTTTTTATAATAATATTTTCTAAGCCTTGTAAAAATATATTCAATCTATAAATAACGAACGATGTCTCGGTAATTGGTTTTTATAGTGATTGGAAAAACTATTTGTCAATTGCCTATCGCTTTAATGCAATGGATAGATCAAAATGTACTAAAATTAATACACTATCGTTTGCACTATCCGAAAATATAAAAAAAAAAGGATATTGAATCATTACCAAAAAAAAAAAAAAAAAAATACAATATACATGTATAAATTGTAGTTACTATGATTCTAAACAAAAGTTTGATTCTCATTCATTTAGCTGAATAGTCGATATACAATATTAGCAAAAGTTTGTTGATATCAAATTAAATCTAAGTGGCAGTATAAAAAATAGCTATTTAAAATGTTATTTGTGACAATATATTTCAAACTCATTAAAATTGGTATTTTTTTACACAAAATAATTACCAAAAATTTCCAATTATGATAAAAAAAAAGAATAATTAGCCTATTTTATTCGACATGATAATCAATAGCGAAATACTTACAATATACAACCATGGAGGCGCTTGCAGATTGCTCATCTGCGAAAGTAGATATGACACATCTATATTCGCCGGTAAGATCGATACCAGGTTTATTCAATTTCATAGCTCGGTAAGTGGTGCATGGATCGTTACTGGCTTTATAGTTCAAATCAACGTACTTCCGCGTGATATCTCCAGCTAAAGGATCTCTACCGTATATCCATTGATAGGCCACTTCGTTTGCGTTGAAAAACCATTTCACTACTAATCCGTTGCTCGGCGTATTTTCGAGATCATAATCGCAATCAAGAATCACATAATCGGTATTATCGGCTTTCACTGTCGACGGTATGTTCACGCTCTTTATTACCAGTTGCCAACATTCTGAAAAATAGTAAAAAGAATAAAATTAAAAAAAAAAAAAAAAGAAAAGGACTGAATAGAAGTTGAGGGAAAAAACAATTCTTTCTTTCTATTTCTTTTTTTTGTATTGAAGACACTGAAAAAATCGTGGACAATGATCGATTTGCTTCAAAAATGTGGTAGAAATATATTTTTGTAATTGATTACTGGGACATGATACACAATTTATTACAATATTGCTTTGATTTTGAACTAAGCTTTTTATCGTAAAAAGATTAAATAGAATTATTGAAAGATACTGTTCTCAATTTTATGTCAATAAACATAAAAAATATCATTTCTTTGATTTCATTCACAATACTTCAACTGCATAATTTTTTTGAAAATACAATGCAAAATATTAAATTTTTTAACACATTTATCTTACAAGTTATTCGTTATTCGAAAAAAAGTTTCTAATGCTGAGCGCAAATTCAAGTTAAATGACATAGAAGATCTCGAATTAGATTCTAAATTGATAAAAAAAGAAACAAAGTAGAAATATTAAAAAGTCATCATTCAATAAAATGGAGAAAGTCATTCAATTGTTTCTGTTTTTTTCAAGATGATTTTACAAATTTGTCACATATTTGATTGTTCTCAATGTATTGATATTTTATTGTTGATGTTTATTAATAAATAAATTCACATATATATAATTATTGTACAAATAAACACATGTATATATTGCATGATAAATTACGAAAAAATAAATTATTGTTTAATTCCTACGTTATTGTATTTCTTACGGTATTGTTGCAATAAAATATGCGAGGATTACGAGATATGTAATAAATTATTCATCCAGCATCAACATTGTTTTGAATATATCTAATGAATTTCGTTTTGACTGATACAATTTCCATTCTGTTACAGAAATACATATGAAATTTGAAACTGTTTTAAAATTTATGAACGGTACATGATAGAAAATCAAATCAATTTCTGTGCTTTATTGTTTTATTATGAATTTATAATTTTTATTTATTTATTATTTTGCTTATTCTTAGAAAAACCACACAAAACTATTGAAGATTGTTAAATGTTTTTGTATAATGAACAATGCGTATTGCAGTATATAAATATACGAACATTGTTTCATTAAAGAAAATTAAATTAATAATTAAATTAAAAATTATATTATATAATTTTATAATAAATATAATATTATATAATATTATAATATTACAAAAAATTAAAAATATATTTATTATAATATTTGCTGTAATGAGAAAATAATTTTTTCTTATTATTATATTATAATTATTTCCTTTTATTATTATATTATAAATAAGGAATCATTTATAAGAAATAACGTTGTTTTAAAATGTATTTTTAAATACTATATCAACAATATTTAATGAAACAACATGTAATTTCTGACAAAAAAATATTCGATCTTTTAAAAAAAGTTTTAAAATAGAATAACTTTTAAAATTGAATTAAACCATCTAAGTTTTTTCAAGAAATTAAAAAGATTAATTTGCTAGATGATATGTAAAAAAATTTTGAAAAAAATTAAATTAGTTAGAATCATGAAAAAAATAATTATTTTTTATCTTAATTTAACTTTTTTATCTAAATTTATAATAAAAAGTTATAAATAAAAATATATTTTGAAGATTTATATCAATTATATACATTGAAAATTTTATCGAAATCGATTAATACAAAAATAAGCAACAAATATCGAAAGATATAATTTTTAAATTTTGGAAGATAATCGAATGAAATTTCTATCAGATCTTGTATTAAGAAAAAAACAAACAAGGAAATAAATCGCAAATTTAAATATTTTAAAATCCAAAACATTATAAATTTTTTAAAGTATTTTTTTAAATTTCACTTATTTTTTGAATCTTAAAAAACAAACAATATATTTTCGTGTCACTGACTCCGATTAAAACTAAAAAGGTAATTCGTGCAATTGTAAGAAGAAAAAAGCAAGTGGACCATTTCATGATAATCACGAAATATCATCTTGCACAAAAAAAACAGTTCATTCTTCTGGTAGAAAAAAAAAACATCTTTCATCATAAATTCTCTCAAACTCTTTTCTTCTTTATTTTATTTATTTATTTTTTTTTTGTTCCATATAAACACTATACATCTTTATCGGTCTCATATTTTTCACCTACTAAAAAGTTTTCAGAAATGAACCACATAGTTTTATTCATGAGTTTGAAATTTATGGATCTTGAGAATACACGAAAGAAATTCACACTGCGAATTTATATGTATGTATATTGTGACGGATCTATAACATAATATAAAAATCATATAAAAAGTATATGAGAAGAATAAAAAAAAACGAACTCATCGTAAATAGATTTATTGGTTAATTTGATTAATATTTGATATTCAATATGTTTTACGATGTTTTATAATATTTAATATTTCAACATGTTTATTAATGATTCATTTATTTTCATTATGATTTACTCAACACAATTCTACTAATTCTACTAATTCTACTAATTCTTTTAATTAAAATACTAATTTCTTAGAATTGAATCAATAAGGAAATTAGGAGAAATTTTAAAATAAAATCAAACCAGAATAAAAATATGTAATGATCAAATAAATTAATTTTTAATTAAATAGTAGAGCAGTTCAGAAATGCATAAACGACAATATTATTAATCACAATATATATATATATATGTCAGAAATTAATTGACTTCAAAATTAGCTATGTATAAAAATGTTCAGGAATTTGTTAAAATTATGCATGATCGCAGTTTTCGACTTTCGTCATTCATTATTTATACTTCTATTTTAATTTCATCAATACAACGACTGAGAAATATAATAATGTAAATATAGTGATTTAGAACAGTTATAGTTATTTTGAACATCACATTGCAGAGATTTTTGAAACGAATTGATAGAAATCGAAAGGATAAAATATAAAATATAAAATGGAAAATAAAATATTATTTTAAAAATATTGAATTTATTATACGATTGGATAAAAATTATTAAAACAAGTGAATATGAAATGTTTTAAAAAATTAAAATTATAGAAAATTTTATATAAGAAAATATAATATATCATAAAAAAGATTAATTATAAGAATAAGAATAATACAATTATCGTCCGTACATTAAAATACTACAAATTTAATTTTATATTTTGAAAGTTTTGTAATTTTTTCTAATGATTATTTAAATATAGCTTAAATATAGCTATTCAATTAAATAGACCGTATACTATATATTATAAAATTTTAATTAATTGTAAAATTAGATAATTAATTATAAAATAATTGAATAACTGAATAAAAAAGATTAATTGCATGTAAACTTTTATTTTTTTATGAAAATTTTTACTTTACTTATTCTCTTAATAGTCATAATTATTGTTAAAATATTTTGATTATGTCAAATTTATCTAAAATAAAATAAATCTGTTTTTAAAAAGTTAACATGATTTTGAATTATTAAGATAATAATATCCCAATATAATACATAAATTTATTTAATCAATAAATAATATTATTATAATCAATAATATTATTAAAAAATTGTTTTCAGAAAATTGTATTCGAAAAGCTCTTTTTTATTTTATTTTCAATTATTTCTGAATTAAAAAAATTATCCTCAATTAAATCTATATTTAATTAAATGTTAAATATTTAAAGCTTAGTATATGACCAAAACTCGATACTTTTTTATAAATTGTTCTCATGCTAAATGAATTTTTTGTGTTACAAAGTGGTAACCGAATGAACTCTTGATCTTGTAAATAAATCCTAAAATAACATGGAAAAAACACTTTATCAACTATGATGAAGAGGCTGGTTGGCCGCGTGATTGCAAAGAACCGTGATTACATTTCCCAGTAAAAAGTATTACAAGAAATGTTATAAAGAAGATAACATGATTTTATAAACTTTGGGACAATATCATGATAACTTATCGGAAAAGTCATCATATGTTAGAAAATATTGATGTGTATTACTATCTTTAATTTATAATATCATTAATATCTTAATATTAATATTAATATTAATAGATATAAGATATAGATATAAGATATTAATATTAATATCTTTATTCTTTAAAGCAATTTAAATTATTTTGCTAATTATTCACTAAATATTTTATAATTCTATCTATTCAATTTATTTATCTTTAACTTGATTTATAATTATATTATTATTATATTATATATTATAATATATATTAATATATATATTAATTTTCATTCATAGTTTCTAGGAAATTCCTATATATTTTCTTTTAGCTAATTAAATTAATCTTGTTTTTAAACATGGTTTGATTAAATTCTCTAAATCTTATAAATTATAATACTGAATTTATATTTCACGTTAATTTTCTTTTATATGTCAAATATTAATTATTATGTTATAATAAAATACATTAATAAGATATACGAACAAATTCATTATTCATGTATAAAATAATTAGTATAGAATATATTATAATAATATAATATACAAAGTATTATTATTATTATACAAACAGATATATTTAATTCTAAAATATGTAAAATATATTGTTGTTATATCACATAACATGTAATATTCCTAATTATTTTTATTTTTTATGCGATCTCTTAAATAATTTCTCATTTCATATTTTTTTCTTTCTGTTATTGTTATTCCTTATGTAAAAAATGCTTAATTATTAATGTTTCTTATAACTTATTAACTTATTACTAGTTAACTTATGAGAAAAGTTAACGTGATTTGTTTTGATTAAATAAATATAAAATTTTTGTCTGGATATTATTTTTATTTATCATCATATAATTATTGCTATTTTATTTTATATTTCACTATTTAAAAAAATATCTATAGTAATATTTTAACAAATACTACAATATTTTCATTAGAATAAAGCTTACTAATATTAATATTAATTAAATTAAATATTAAAAAATATTAATAAAGCAATAAATCATTAATATCTCATATCAAAAAAACAATTTTTAAAATATTTAAAACGAATATTTAAAATATCAATTTGTTATGTAATATAATAACAATATATTTTTACATATTTTAGAATTAAATATATCTAGTTGTATAATAATAATATTAATAAGTACTTTGTATATTATATTATTATAATATATTCTATATTAATAAATTTATCCATATATCTTATTAAGTTTAGAAAACATAAATTCTCGTAACGTATTTGAATTTATATAGTGTAAAAATGAAACATGAAGAAAGAATATAAGTGTCATTTTTCTCGTTTAAAAAGAATTCAATTTCATGACATGTATTCTTTCGTTCATGATATAAGATATATTCTTTATATAAGTACTTCATCAATATCAATGTTATAGAACAATAATAATAAAACAATATAGATGTTTATTTAACAGAAATATAGAAAAAATTTCAAAAAAACAAAATTACATTTAAATTGATAAAAGTAATGAGAAAAAAGCAGAAAAAGAATGAATCACTTACGATATATTGAAAACTAAGAAAAAAATGTACTTATGTCTCATTGCATCGTGAATCTTATGATTTTGTTTCAACTTATTTAATTCAATTTGACTAATGTACTTTCTTAATATACTCTCTTTAATTATTTAATTTCTTCTACTTCATACATCTTTTTTCTTTTATAATACTTTTATAATACTTCTTTTATAATACTTTTTTTCTAATATATTTATATTCCATGATATAATCATGAGATTTAAAGAAAATGGAGAAAATAATCTTTTATTAATGGTATTTCAAGTTTATGATTTATTAATTATTATTTATATAAATTTATTTTATTTTGAATATAAATAATAGAAAATATTATTCAAAAAAAAAAAATAAATAAAGAAACAAAATTAGTATTTTTCAGTATTTAATATAAAGAAAATAAACAAGCATAAAACATTTGATGATAATTATCAAAATCATTTAGATAAATGAAAAGTTAAAATTAAGAAAATTTAATAAATATTTATTTCAAACATCTGAGGATATATGTTACATTAAAAAGAAAAGAAAGAAATAATGTATTATTAAGAAAGAATTATTAAATTATTGGTATATTATATATAAATATTTCAGATATACATTATAATCATCTTAAACTCGTGAAAGACGCACGTATAGATAGTGTTTTTAATTGTTATATTTCAAATTAATGATTTGCAATTTAATTAATTTGTGAATATTAAAAGTAAAATTAAAATTAAAATTCAGTTGGGTATTGAATAAAATTTAACTCCAGAAAAATTTCTATTTTTGTTTTATTGTTAATAATTGTCAAACAAGTAACTAATATCATAAGAAAGACTCTCAAAGATTAAAATGGACATGTTATTGAAAGTGGTAATTCATAAATTTATTTTTGATTTGAAAGAAATGGTGTAAAAAATTAAAAGAAAGATAAAAAGAAAGATTATGAAAATATACTAGTTAAACAAACTAGTAAAATCATAAATTATGCTAAGTTTCGAAAGAAACATGCTAATGATAATGAACTAAAAATATGTGCTTTTTAATAAATATTATTATTCATTCAACTAGCAAATGCAGGAGATAATTACTATTAATATTACTATATTAATAATTACTATTACTATATTAATACTATTAATATTACTATATAATATTACTATTATATTACTATAATAATATAATTACTATTTATTATAAAAAATATTTAGAAGATTTAATTCGATGATTTTGTAATTCTGTTATTGAAGCAACATTAATATTAATTAGAAGAGTATATAAGAAAATATAAAAACTTAATCAAAAATGATTTTTATAGAGCTTTTTAAATTATTTCAAAATCAAATAAATGTAAACATCATGTATCTCTCGATATCCTGTAATTTTTGCTTAAAATTTTTTTCCATCATCTGTATTTTTTGAAATATTTATATGATTCCGAATAAATCATGCAATATATATTATATTGATATAATCATTTATATTATTTGCTATATACTATGCTATATACTATAATTTTTTGTACTTTTTATCTTAACCAACAAAATTCGTGCATCAAAAAATGATTTTAATAAGTAATAATCTATTCTTTACTAAATATATATTATAATGTAATATTATATTTCTGATATTCTAATATTTAAAATATGAGTTTAAAGAATAACTTTATTGATAATTTTATTTTATCAAATGAAATATATTCTTTTCCTTCTTCTCTATTTCATCTCTTTTATTTTTAGCATCTCATTTGTTATTGGAATGCGATTATACTATAATTGCATTTATATTAATATCGCATAAATATAATATTGTAAAATTTAAGATTAATTTACTGACTACACGAATCATTATTAAACAATCATTATGATTAATTAAGCAAATTATCAAAAAAGTAATCTATATTTTATTTTGATTATATTTAAATTATACGATGTTAACATTTTTTTGACATCAACATTTCTAAGGATACCAAATTGGACCAATATTCCATTAATGAAACTGTTTTATTGGTTTTCAATATTTTTCTTGATAATCTTATGTAGCGCATGCAAATAAGAAGATCGAATTAATGACTATGAATTATACGTAACATTTTATTTCTGTGAAATGATAAATCATAGCCACATATTGTTGCAATGAAATTATACACTCACACGTAAACATAATAAAAGAATAAGGAAATCGCGACACGAACATATAAAGATTAATGCACTCTTGGCTTCTGGCTGAAATGAAATATAAGACAGTTTCCACAGACTAACTTTTGATAAATGAGTTTTTTTCTATTTTTTTTTATCATCATATACATATCTGATCGCATAAAAATCTTTGAAAATTTGTATATTAGAAAAATAATGTATTTCGAAAACAATAAAGATAATAGCTTAATTCCTTTTTTATGACCAAATAAAAATTTTTATGACCAATTTCACTTATTATTTCAGATATTTCAATCCATAGGATGTTTTTTTTTAATTTGAAACAATTTAAGTTTTTTTAAATAATTAAAAATCTGCAGCTAGATAAACAAGTCAAAAAATAAAAAAAATATTTAAAAATTTTACAAATTAAATAGAAGAATATTGTATAATTATAAAATAACGAAAGAATCAAAATGCTAAAAGTAAATTAATTATAAAAATACACAATAGATAAAATTTTCCATCATAATTGATAATTCAAATTATTTTAAATTTAATTTTAGATTATTTTAAAAATAAATTTTTTAATATAAAATAGTATTCTTTAGCATAAAATAAATACACAAAATTTAATGAAAATTCATCAATGATTTCATAATTTTTATTATAAATGTGTATGTTACATGTAAAAAAATATATATGCTGACCAGGTAGCATTATTAGATTAGCTTTAGTTTCTTGGTATATCTTTGATAATATATTCTCTTACGTAAATAAATTTCATTAAATTAAAATTGCGATATTATTCTCAATCATGATAAATTGCGTATAATTATATCAAAATATGCTTCATATGCAATATGGATTGGTAATTTATCTGGCTAATAAAAGGGTGAAGAAAAGAAAGAAGGAAATACGGAAATGAAGAATTTGCATGTTACTAACTTAATTAACATCTATACCTTATAAATGATCTTACATGTAATTCTAACCATCTACTATGTAATGGTCTCTCTGAGTTGACTTATCGCGAAACAAAAAATATCATATTTTTCAATATTTTCTTCGTTAAATTCTCACATTATAAAGACAATAAGTTAAAACTTAAATCTTTTAAAATAAAATATTCGAATATTAATTAATTGAACATCAATCAATGATTTAAATATAAATATAAGAGATGATTTAAATAAAAATAAGAAATATATTCTTTTTTAAGAATTGAATTCAAAAAGAAGAAAAAAGAAAAAAAATTGAAGATGTGTGTTATGTTAATTCGATATAAATATTTGCAAATTTGATACGTAAGATAAATTTGATACGGAACTTGTGTCAATTCCAGTGTTTTTTTTCTTTTATAATATTCATCAATTCAATTCTAATTTTATTTTTTGTGTTTTCTTTTAACTTTTATATCAATCTAAAATTATATCGATATATTTCTGATAACTGTATTTCTGATAACAATTTATTTACATAATAAAACTCTTAGAATATAAATCAATAATATAATAAATACATTAAATAATAACAATCTTTTTTATTAAATATATTTTGATTTAAAAAACAATTAAATTCATCATCTAACAAAAGAATTAGTTAATTGATTTTAATTTGGATTTTATTGTATCAACTTGAATTTTTGAGATTATAAGAAATGAAAATTTTTTATTCAATCAAGTATGAATATTTTTGAATACATTTCTTATATCATTTGATTTTATAATAATTTTTCTGAAGGTATATCTACAATAATGGTATATCTATAATAAATAAGAAATGAGAACTTTTTATTCAATCAAGTATGAATATTTTTGAATACATTTTTTATATCATTTGATTTTATAATAAATTTTCTGAAAGTATATCTACAATAATTACAATTAAGTAAAAAATAATACTATTAGTATGAAATTATATAGAACCATTCATTTATCACTAGCTTCGCTATAATATTGAATATATTAATTCTTAGAAAGAATATTAAATTTTAAAGATTTGAATAATTGCACATTTATTATAAATATAAAAAGTATTCAATCAAATATTTTTTCAATTTAATAATTTGAAATTCCTAATAATTCTATAAAAATTCCATTATTATAATTTTTACATTATACACAATATCATATCACAATTTTCATGAAAACTGAAAAAATTTGTAGAATTAACAAAATGAGTTTGAATGAAAACAAGTCTTCTAAGAATCATATTGCGATGCATGATCAAAAATTATTTCAATTTCGAATTTGTAAACACAGCCATTTTATTGTATAATATTATTGTACAATACATATAATTTACATAACAGATAGAGAGGAAAATAATATGAATTGCAGATCGTTGATAAATTTGCATCAAATATTATAAAATATTTTAATTTTAATTTTAATTTTAATATATTTTTATTTTAATTTTAATATATGCGAAATATTATGATTCTAAAAAAAAAGATTCTTATTCATATCTCATTTACATATGACATTCAAAAATGAAAATTTTTACAATTAAATAATTATCAATTATATTTCAATGATCAATCGAATTATTTTTTTATATTTAATTAATTATATAAATTTTATATTTAATTAATTTTTTATATTTAATTATGTAATATTTAGTTATTAGAAATATTCACATTCAATAATTTTTGTAACGTTTAATAATAAATTAACTTGATTCGACATTTTATTTTGTTCATTTTTTTTTGTGAAGTAAATTTTCGATCTTACTTTTAACTTTATATAAAATTTTTTCTTTAATTATTAATATTAAATTATTATATTAAAAATATTATATTAATATTAAATTATATATCTCCGATTATATTGATTCTATAATATGGCAATTTAAAATGAAATGCTCAATTTGTTTCTTTTCTATTTTTTTAATATGAAAAAATTACTTACTTCAGTACTATCACTATAATAAAACCCTTTAAATCTTCCAATCGAAATTTTGTATTATTATTATTTGTGTATTTTTTTAATAACTCACAATTTTATCTAACTTATTTTTATAACAATTCTTACGAATAAATTTATTAAAACAAGAAAAAGATACTTATTCTGAAATTTTATATTTTAAATTATATTAAAAATTTTGAAATATATATATATATATTAATAAATATTAAGAAGATAACTTTAGAATATAATTTTAGAATGTATATATATATATATATATATTTTAAAATATGATAAATCGTTGATTTTCTTAATGAAGTAATTTTTCAATATTTTGTTTTTCCTTTATATTTTGTTTACTAAAGAAAATTTGTATTAAAGAAAATAAATAATATTAAAAGATATTTTGAAATATTTAAGAAGAATGTTGTGAAATTGTTTATGTACATATATAAATATGATTGTATCTTTGTATTATTTCTTACAATCATCCTATTAAAAAATACAAATATATGCATTTGTATCGATATTCTTTGAAATTATACTAACGAAATGGAAGTAATATTATTTGATTAAAAATTAATTACAATTTTTTAAATACTATTATAAATTTTATTTATTTTTTTCTTTCAAAATTAAAATTCTTCAATATTGTTGAAGTTTTATTTGCTTTCGTTCTTCAATTTTTTAAATTGCAATAAAAATAGAACAATATAAATTATATCTGTCATATTCATAATAATTATTCAAACAAGTAAAAAGTTCTCATACAATCATGTCAAACTAACTTTTAGAAAATTCAAAATTTCTTAATCAAAATAAAAATTTTCAAAATTGAAATTTAAAATTTTTCAAGCACAATAAAAACACCTGTTAAAACGATTTTTCAAAATCATTTGATATATAAAAGCTTTATTCATATCAATAAAAATATACGAAGCAATTATATATGAGTAAATTATGCTGAAATGCAAAGTTTGCCCTCTTTGTGTAGCTTTTTCTTTTATTTCTTTCACTTTAAAGCTATCGCATCACGAGATCTACATGTGTACTTTGAAAAGAAGAATATTGTTCATGCAAAACATTTAAAGTATTTCGTTGAGAAAATTATAGCTTGCATACAAAACACAAAAATATTTTTTAAGAATAGTTTATATAAAAATATATATATATAAATAGTTTATACTACTACACTTTTTCGTAATGTTTGATATTCAATATTCTTGCAATAAAAATTAAAAGCAATATAAAAAAAATAAATTATAAATTTTTACAATGTTAATATTTATTTATAATTCATTATTTTATAATTTTGTAACAATTAGATTGTAAAATATAAATATTATCAATAATAATAAAAAATTTCTTTTTAAATTTTTAGACAAAATAGTATTGAATAGATTATCAATATGAAGGATAAATTAACTGATTATTTTTCAATGTGTATTATTTTTATTATTTTTTATTCACAAAAAATTATTATTTGTTTCCAAAATTGATAATTTATAATGACTGAATGAAAAAAGTTTGGGTATGAAAGAACATTAAATTTATATATTTAGAAATATGAAAAAAAATTTGAATTTTATTGTGTAAATGATAAATAATCGAATAAAATCGATAAATTAAAAAAGAAACTTCTCAACGATTTATAAAGAATATGATCAAATTAGTTTATAAAGTTATAACAAAAAAAAAAAAAAGAAATCATAGTAAAATCATTAAAAATCATTAAAATCAGTAAAAGAGTATCATTTTATTATATTTTTTTACTATGAATTTCTATAAAATAATAATATAAAAAGGAATTTTAATTTATATATAATAATATTTTTAATTTTATTATATATTGAACAAATTTATCATATTTCTTCGCTCTATTTATATCGTGAAATTGCTCAAGTCAATAAAATTCGTTAATTTTTTTTATGTTTATAATAGAAAACTTTAGTAATTTTCATTATTCATATTGAAAATTGATATTTATTGTTCGTTATCTTTATACTTTTGTGATTGAAATATAATAATTCGATATAATTTTCCGAAACATAATCAAAAAAGAAGATATTAGAATGTTTTTTTTTCACTTCATACTTTCCTGCGCAAAGAATTTATAAACATATTTGCATACAATTTTCACGCTTAACGTCCTGGAAACCAGATTGAATTTAAGATAATAGCGAATCGAATATGCATGAATTTTTACCAACCGCAAATAAATCTGCAAAAACTATATTATATTTTCTCTTGGTTTCTTGTTTCACTATTCGGTGACTTTTGATAATGATTTTTTGCAAAAAAAAAAAAATGAAAAATAAATGAAAGTTAGTCAATAATCACTTCGAATTGTTTTAATTTTTGATGATTCAGAGAAATGCTTAGAAAAGAAAGTTTATTTCATTCTTTGATATTTTTATTATTTCTATTACGAATTATTGTGTAAAGATTATTATATAAAAAATTATTGTATAAAGAAAAAATGATTTTTATAAGAAAATTATTGAATATTTTAATTTATGATTTAATTTCTTGATTAATTTATTGATTTAATAATTAGGACATATAATGATTTGAATAAAAGATAATTCTATGACTTGCAAATTAATCATGAGATTAATTATTATCTATGAATTAATGAAAAATTTGAAACATAATTAGAAATTTTACAAAATAATCACATTTTTCTTTTTCAAGAATAAAATTGCATTGAAATAAAATATAAAGAGAAAAATGAAAATAATTTCTTTTAAGAATAACTAAGTACTGTTCAAGTGTATTTAATTTTAAAATATCTTTTTATTTTTATTTTAATGTATATTAGTCACAGTTTTTTTAAATCAAGATCTTTCATGATTTATATTTCATTTAACTATTATAATTTACCATTTGAAATATCTAAAATCCAAAAAAAAAAAAAAAAATAACTGAAAGCTTTCACTTTTAATTTACTCTCACATTTAATATTCTATTTTTAGTAATATCATGTAATTACAATTTACAATTTCCCTTATTGATTTATTCGCACTAAAGTTAATGAATATTTTTAGATTATTGTTTAAATTTTTATTCGAGTAAGCAAAATTTGCAAATTACGTTAATATAATACACAAATTACAATATGCTAATTATTTATTATTTAATGGTGATGGATTTTTCTCTTGTTTTTTCTTTTTCTAACAAATTTATTTTTACGCGCTTTTTGGATTACCTTATTGCAAGACTACTTTTAATTTAACACATATTTAACATATAATAGTAATAGTTTCTTGGCATGATTTTTTTCCTTATAAATATTGATTTTCAATTATTTTTTTCATTTATTATTATTTAATAATATTTAATTGATAAGAATTATTTGATGATTGTAACGTAGTGGTTAATCGATGTTAAATTGTGATTTATAAGATGTTTTAAGAAGAAATTCAAAAGAATTCAATTTAATATATGTCCAATTTAATATTAGTTCAATTTAATATTTGACCTTGCTTTTAAATTATATCTAGTTTTATAACTAGTTTAATATACTATATGTATTTATTTTAATTGAAAATAATTTTTTTAAGTTTAAATACAAATTTGCAGATATTTTATGATTTATTATTTTGTATTTATCTAAAAATGATTTGGATTTATTGAAAATTTTATATTATTCTTTTATAAAATATTTTGACATTGTCAGTCTCTTATTTATTTACATGCACATCAAATCTTAAATGAATCTAAAGATATTTATACCTTTCGAAAAATTTTGAATAGACATTATTTTGAGATAAGAAATATTAATTACAATTGATAACTATTGCGTTTACAGATATTGCTATATTAATTGTAAATATCGATTTAATAGATTCGATTTCGAAAAATATTGGGATCTATTATAATATATTAAAATTCATTAGAATTTATATAATCAATTAATTATATTAATTAATCAATTAAAACATTTTTCACATTCAAAAAAAAAGTTGTGAATAAAAATACAACATAAATGATTTGATTGAATGTTTATTTTTCAATACTCATTTAACTTTTAGAAATCAAAGATTCATTTTATTAATTCAAGTTTATAGCTAAATTTAATTCATAATTATAGCTATTTGATATATTGATAAAAAATAAATATTAAGAAATAATATTCGTGACAATCACAGATTGTAATTATAATTGTATTTTATAATTTAAAACATTTTGTTCTTGTTCCCAAAAAATATCATTCTTTTAATCGTTTGATTGAATCATAGTATTTTTAAAATACTTTAATAAACATAATCTTGTTCACGAGATAAACATTATATTTATTAACAATATATTTGAATATAAAAATTTTTCATATAAAAAAACTCTTTTTGTTCTTACTGCGCGTGGACTTCTATTAAATTTTAATAAGCCTAATAATAATAATATAATAATAATATAATAATAAGCCTAATAAGCTAATAAGCCTAAAAATAAAGCCTAAAGAATCTGAAAAGACTGTCTTTGAGAATTTAACCAACACTTGTAATTGTATTTTTTTAACATACTTCAGAAAAACTGAATCGATCCTAATGGTGATATATTTTAGACGGGGCTGATTCAAAGACAAATAACATTATTCTGGTTCAAGAAATCTATAAGAGAGATATGCTGACCTGTTTATCATGTGAATTTTGTATACAAATCAGCACCCAAGCGAGGAATTTTCCTAAAGTTTGGAGGGTGTCGCGAACCGGGCATTGGTCGTGATAATTGGCGTACTGTGACAATTGAACCAAGAAGGGATTTTTTTGAGGACACGAGTTTCATTTGCTGAGAAAATCTCTTTGTGAACTTATCGTGATCTAACTTCGAATACAATTACATTTGTTTTGTTCTAACACTATATCGTGCTTTGACTGTCGGACACGAATATCTCTTGTGACATTGAAAGAGAGACTCTGCTCTCTAATAGATACTCGCTCTGCATGTATATATTATATATTATACAGTCCATACATCTTTAGAAAGTATAGCACTTATGGCGGTATCTATCGAAGGGCATTCGATAAGTATCCAGCTTACATCCACCAAAACCAATATAATATTATATAATATAAGATTATATAATATTATTATTGCGAATACGAATAAATTTATTTAATCTTAAGCATATTATTGTTTTAACTTATTGTTTTAACTTAGATTATTTTTAATAGTTAAGTAGTAAATAATTGGAAACTGATACGGGATTATTTTTGATTTTTATTAAATGTGCATATTCAGATATTGTAAAATAAAATACAGCAAGTTTTAATATTATTGAATAAATCATTATATATTTGAAAAAAATATATTTATAACTTATATAATAATTTAATATAGCAAAAATTATTTAAAGTAAAATAAAAAAATAAACAATTAAATTATAAATGTATTTAATTTATTTTAATGAATACATATATAACGTATTAATTTATTCATAATTTCTTTTGAGAATCATTTCTAAAGACCAAAATAAATATAAAATGATATAAATATTAGTTTATTAATGAAGTTATAAATAATTTAAGTTTGTATTATATGAAGAAAGATGCAAAATATAGTAGATTTATCTTCGTCACATTGTCATTTGTTTCCCACTTCATCTAATAGAAGAAATTTCAATTATTTATAGCTTAATAAATCTAAATTGATATTTCTATATATTAAATTTTGTATTTATTTTAATCTCTAAAATCATTTAAATTCAGATATCTTACAAATATAATATATATGTATGTGTGTGTATATATGTGTGTGTGTGTTTTAAGCGCTAAAAGATTAGTATGTGATATAATAAATCTTATTATATCATTTGTTTAAATTGATATAAATATCTATTTCTTAATTTGATTATATATTAATAAATAATATTTTGACAAATGAAATTTAGATTTTGGTAACTTTTGTTAATAATTTTGTTAATAAATATTAAATGAAAATATACTTTTTTTAATTATTATTGAGAAATTTTTTTTATATTTAATTTTTAAAATAATATAATTTATGTTCTTTTCATGTTTAATTTTTAAATTAACATAATACAATATAAAAGCAATAAAAGATTTTTAAGATATATAAATGTCTATTTTATAAATAATTATAATCTTTTATTATGTATATTTTTGAAAATGAAATCTTGTAAAATTTACTTTTTTCGTAAATATTTTCAAACCAGGAAAATAAAATTATGGCTACATGCTGTAGGGCAAAGATGCGGTGATTGCATGTTTCTTGTTCACAATTAGCAAATTTGAAATTGCGCCAGTTCACATTTTTCGTAAAGTAGAAAAAAAATTCAAATTACGTTAATTATGTTATCTTATTCTTGGGAATTTGTAATTTTTAGAATTTTTTACAATGTTAAAAAAAACCAGTTTGAATTTGGCACGAATCAATTCAAGTCACTACGAAAAAAATTATTCATTAGTATAATTTAACTTTGTCTTTTTACGAATATCTCTAATAGAACCGCAGTGGCTCGACCCTTAGTTAATTAAGCTCATTGATTATATGCAAATCTTACAACTAATTTTTAAGTCGCTTCATTCCGCATTCGTTTTTTTTCTTTCAATTAAAATTCTTATGCAAAGCTAGTCACCGTCCGGATTAACAAACGAGTATTCTCAGAAATTTGTTTTACACTTAAAATGTTCAGTAATTCTCGTGTCAGGAATTAGGAAAATCGTGAGTCTTTGCTTTAATGTAATTTTTACTTTAAAGATTGCTCATATATCAGAAAAATTTAAATTTTGAAATACAGAAATGATAATAATTATTGAATCTTAGAACGTAAAGAGAAATTATTTATATGTAATGATGTTGTAATGTTATTAATGATCATAAATGACTTTAAATAAAAAAACACAGAATTTTTTTTCGCATAAAAGTTAAGTTTTCTACCATAATTTTTGTAAATATTATTTCCCAAAAATATAATCCTATTCACTGTCTTTCATGTCAAAATTTTAAAGATTAATCAAGAGTATTATGAAAAGCTAGATCAAAAAAAAAAAGAAATTAGATGCTTCATTCAAGCAAACGCATTTACGTTTCATGCAAATCGTGTTATATTTACACACATACTATTATTCTACATTCCTTTGTATACATAAAAAGAAAGAGAAATATAAAAGAAGGATGCCAGTTTCATGCTTAGAACTGAGATTATATAGTTATCCTTACATCTTTATCTAGTAAAAGTTTTCTATTTATAATGCATTTTAAAAATATGTAATAGTTATGCCACATTTTTATTTGCACAATCATATGTGATATTTGCTTATTCATTCATTCAGCTTTATTCATAATTGTTTTCGCTTTCATAATATTACACAAATATTTGAATCATATATGAGACATATTTTGAATATATTTTCACAAAGAATTGTCAATCGATTTTTTTTTTAAACTAAGTGAATTTAAAAGGATTTTTTATATTAAAAATTATAAACTGAATAAAATTCGAGAAATTTTTTATTTTCCAGAATTTGTATTGCTTTATCTGTTTGTTTAAATCTGACGAATTTTCAATGATATATCAATCGCAGCAAACTCTATTTTGTATATTATGTATTTTGTGATTTATTATTGTTTTTCATTAATTCACTATTGAATCGAAACAAAAATTTTTGAAAAAAATTGCTTCAAAAAATTACTGAAAAATCATCAATTACGCTTTATTAATTGATTTTATATTTATATATATATATATATATATATAAAATAATATATATATAAAATATATATAAACTATATAAAAACTGTATAAAAACTAGTATATATGTATATGGTATATGTATATGTATATAGTATACACACACACACACACATACACACACACACTAGTTTTCCAATTTTATATATATATTAATGCTTCAGATATAAATATAGAACTATTTAATTTCATCTTAAAAAATAAGAAAAAAGATATAATTGAAATTTAATATATTTTATAATTATCTAAAATTTTTTTTGTTTATGTTTATATTTTATTATTAATTATATAATTTAAAAATTCATTGCAATAAAATATTTAAATTCGAATTGTAAAGTGAAATCTGTTTGATTAAGATATCAATGGCAATTTGATAGATATTGATAAAATATAAAATATAGAAAAGATTTTCAAATATAATTATTTCTTCAAAAATTAAAACTATTTATCTAAAACGATATTATACTTGATATTGATTATGATTATAATTATTTCCTTTATTTTATTTTACTAGAAAATTCTCTCTTAATAGAATATTATTAATTATATATATTTTTGCAGAATTTATTCTTCATCATATTGTGTTTTGCAATCTTATTTTTTTGTTTTTGTTGTCTTCATTCAACAACTTCCTTCGACTTTTTATTTCATCGTTCATCAGTTTTTTACATTTTCTCTTCAAACACATTTTCCTTCATTCCTTTTCTTTGCTTTATTAATTCTCATATTATTTTCCTTCTCGTCCCCCAATATTTTTCATTTTCGATAAAAGGCATGGTATGAAATCTTTTATGTTTCTGATTTTCTTTATTCTTAGCGTAACCTCCCTCCTCCCTTTTTCTTTGACTACTATTTTTCCTTTCAACTTCTGACTTTTGTGCCTTTTCTCTTTCATTTCACAACTCCATATACTTTCATATAAGTACTTTCTTTTGAAGAATTTCTTGTGTTTTTTTATAATTTCTTTTGTTCATTCATTTTTATGTATATATTTATTTATATTATTTATATTTTATTTTTTATATCATATATTAATCTTACGTTTTAGATTTATATTTTATATAATTTTGAATAATTTTTATAATTATTTGCATTGAAATAATTTTTATTTTAAACTAATCTTGCGTGATGTGTAATTTATTCATTATTAAATTATCGAGATAATTTTATGTGACTGAAAATTTTTAAATAAAATATAGATAAATAATATTAAAATATAATATTAAAAATATTAAAATATTAAAAGAATCTGAAAACAAAAAATCTATATAGAAAATGCTTGGTAAATTATGTTTTTCTATAATTTTATATTTATTATATATATTTATATATATAATTATATATATTATATATATTATACATGTGTGTATATATATATATATATTTTTTTTAATTTACATTTTAATTTTAAAATTAAATTTATCGATTTATGAAGTTTATCTTTTTTTAATTTTCATTTAGTAATGGCTCTTTCTAGCTCTCTGTATGTATATATTTGTTTATCTAATTTTTTATATTACATTTTATAGTATAAATGAAATAAAAAAATTACAATGAAAAACCTAAATTATATATTTTTTATATTTTATTGATATTTTTAAATTTTTAAATTTTTAAATTTTTTTTATTAAGTAACATTTTTTGATATTTCTTAAAAATATTATTTCTTACATTTTTCATTTCTTACAAAAACATTTTTTATAAGTTGTGTTTCTCATCTATTTTATTTCATATTTATTTTATCAATAGATAAGATGTTTTCAATTGATATATTAATTAAGTGTTTAATAAATAATATTTTAATATAATCAAAATTTTTTTTTGTAATATTTTTTCTTTAATTTACATAAAGTTCATCGAATGTTTCTCATATTTCCGTTATTCCGATATCAAAAATTTATTAAATTATTTTAAAAATAAATTTAAAATTTGTCACAGTTAAAATAATGCTTAATTTATTATAGTTTTTAAAAATTGAATGAAATAAATTATCAAAATTTGATTTAATCAATAATTTATTTCAAAATTTTCTAAACGACAATTATTAATTTGATTTTAGCAATTATTTAATTATATATAATTAAAACAAAAATTTTACTTTTGAAATATATTAGAATCGTATCTATTATTATACACTATTTTATACTTTATTAAAAGATAGCTAATTTTAAATAGTATCATAAAATGATTTACTACAATTGTGTCATGAACTATCAATTGCTTTATTGTATGTTTTATAATTTCAGAACTATTTAATATTTAATTAATTCTAAGTTAATATTTTTAACAAAGATAAATAGTTAAAAATAAAAATGTTCATTTTAATTAGGTAATTGATTTCTCTAAAATTTTTTTAGATATTTAATTATTATAAATAATTATTTAAAAGTTACTCTTCCAATTTCATTTTTTCTGAATAGCTTCCATTTCGAATTAATGACAAAAAATAATTTATTATTATATTTTTTCTTAATGTTTTCTTACATTACTACTCTATCTTATTGAAATATCTGAGAAAATATTAAATAATAACTATAAATAATACTAAAGAATAAAAATTTGATCATAATCATGATGGAACATAGTTTATAATGAAGAAATAGGACATTTTAGAAATAGCAGCAATAATACTAAAAAAAATTAATTAATTATTATACGTTAATGAGAATAAAATAAAAAAGTAATTCTGTTGTTTAAAATATCAAAAAAAAAAAAATTTGAGAGAAATAAATAATTTTTCTTGCACAAAATTAAGTGCAAAAATAAACTAAAAATTCGTAAAGTAATTTTTTAACTTCATAAAATCAAACAACCTTTATTTTAAATTATAAAATTAAAATTATTGTTAAATCATAATATTTGATAAAAAAATACGAATTTAATGTTCATATTTTTTTATTTAGATATTTTTTTATAAATTTATGTGTAATTAAAATGTCCAATTTTTCTCTTAGCTTTGACGTATCGAAACACATTATATAAATACTAGAAATTGAAATTGAACTCATAAAATTCATTTTCTGTAATCATCAAATTATTAATAAACAAAACTTTCAATAAATTAGTTAATCTATCAATGATATCATTTTTTAAAATGAAAAATTTCTGATTTACTTTATAATAGATTAGAAATTAATTTCGAATAATTTTGATTTAATTGCAGCAATACAAATTCTATAAATTATGAGGCAAAGGATTGAAATGATAAATGGAAAGATAAATGGGAAGTCGAAGAATACTGATTCGTCCATTCCTATTTCCTATTCCTTTTTTCTATTCCTAAATCTGTTAAGAGAAAAAATAATAGAAGCTTTTATTTAAGCCAGCCATATTATTCTAGCATATAGAAAAAAATATATTTCGAGTGAAATTTAAAATGGCTTAATTTCTCAATTTTCTTAAGAATATATTTTCTGGATTTCGCCCGCACTATCTCCTCTATATATTTGTGAGTTGTGAAAGAAAAAGAAGGGATCCAGTCAGTGAAAATGATATTGCACTATGTCAATGATCATTGTATGTATCACTAGTTTTCATGGTGATCAAATTTTATATAGTTTATTCTGATTTTTTCTGATTCATGAAATTCGCACAAATTACCAACCATTGAACTAATTGAAAAATTTATTTATTTACATTGTTTTGTTATATTAATAATGATTTTCTGAAATTTTAAAGATAATGAATATTATATTTTACATATTGCACACTGTTTCTTATAAACTTTTTGAGTATATTCACTCATGAATTTTGGAATATTTTTTATTTTTGGTGAAAATTTAGTAAATAGATTATATATATATATATTCGTGGGAAATCTTTGGAGTGTTGATTGTAGAGATTTTAGAGATTAAAAAAAAAGAAAAATTAATATACAAAAATATCGGTTGAATCTTATTTATTGAGTTATAAGCGATTAAAGTTTATATTAGATGAATGAAACTGTCTCTATTATATTGTCATCGCATTCTGTTTCATCTCGTTTTAATTAAAACGAACTTAAATTGCCTATAATTTAATAATTAAACTTTAACTGACATTTTTTTATATTTACTGTTTGTTTTAAATTTACCATTATTTTTTGTAAATGCAATATATAATTAATATAATCATGATGTAATTATATAATTATATATAATATATTATGATATTAAAATTGAATCAATGTATTGATGTAGAAAAATAATTAAATTATTTAAAAAAAATTTTTTATATAAAAAATGAAATTTGATTTGCTTTTAAAATACGTTCTTGTATTTTCAATTCTTGCTATTTAAATAAGAAGTCAACACAAATTAAATAAATAATAATTGGTCCAAAATGATGAAATTTTTCAAATGTGTAAACATCATGACATCATGACAGAAAATGCTTATATATAATTTTATATTTTTACATTTCTCAATAATATTGTGTTTATATAAATTTTATGCATATTCTATGATATAAATAAACAACATTATTAGGCAATATTTTAAGCAACGTAACAAATTTACGTAATGTAAATTATTGAATTATATGTTATATATCACATAAAAATGTTAAAGTTTGTGGTAATAAGCATAAATTTTTTACAAATTCTTTTTCTCTTGATTATTTTACATTAATTATATTACTTATATTAATTAATAGTTACTTACATTAATTTACAGTAATTATTATTAACTTTAACTCATTCATAGAGCTATGATATATAGTAATAAATTGATTTATTATAAATTGTATTATTCTATTCAATTGTATTATTCTCTATTTTACAATCAAAAATAAAGGCCAATGAAAATTCGCATATATCATTGAATTCATAAAATTCAAAAAATTTATATTAATTATTTATATTAAAATAGTTCAAAAAAATTTCTTCAATTTCTTTTGAACTATTCAATTAGTTCAAAGATTGATAAAAATGTTCTTTTAGATATAAAATTCAACAAGTTCAAGTATTAACAAAGTATTTGTAAATTCAAGATTTAACAAATTCAAAATTGAAATTTTTTTAGTTCAGACTATTCAATTATTCGAATAATTCAAAAACTAAAATCGTCTTAATTTTTTTTTTAATTGTACAAAATACTTATGCTCTTTGAAATCCTCTTCGTATTCATCTTAAGCAATCAATGACACTGCAGACAAGGTTCTTAATTGTGTGACATCCCTTAAGGAAAATTTTTAGAATCTGTGCTGCTCACAGAGTTCGTTGTTCCCAGAAAAACTGATTTGCTAGTATTTATAATAAATTTTTTCGAGTATATGACAATACTGATTATCGTTAAGATTATTATAGATGGAAAATATCATCTTAAGTTTTAAGATTATTTCACAGCCATATTAAAGTATTTCTAAAAAATACACAATTTTTTAAAATATACTTCTGTTAAAAACGACATTATCTATGTAATATCCCTATATCTTTTGTTAAATATTTAATAATTATTTGAATGCAAAATATTGAAATTAGCATCATGCAAATTAGCAAAAGTATTGTTTTAATGCTATGAGAATATATCAGAATATGTAATGTTTTCTTTAGAACTATAAATAAAAAACATTTTTAATTCTATGAAAGATTTAATCATAAAATTAAAATAAAGATTTAATCAATAAAATTTAAAAAATTAGAAATTTATTAAAAAATAAAATACAAATGTTATATATATAAATAAAAATTTATTTTCTTAATTTTTTTAATTTACATTTATAATTTTTAATAAGTACTTTATTTAGTATTTATGCGATTAAATTATCATAAATTTTAATCATTTTATATTATTTAAGTTGTTTTGAAATGTAAAGATTAGAATAAATAATTTTATTTTCTATGAAATATTTTAAAAATTAACAAATCAGAAAAATTAACATGATATATATTTCATATCTGCTGGAATTCTTTGAGATAGAAATATACTATTTTATTTCTTTTTTTTAAAATACTTTAATATATATTATTTTTTTTTCATTCCCAAAAGTTTTTGTTCTTACCTTTTCTTTTTTCAGTTTGTTTTTTATTTTCCCCTCTTTTTTCATTTTATTTTATTTCATTTTCTTATGCTAGATTTTTGATCAGATTTTTCAATCTTTTTTTCTATTTTTGTCTTTAATATTTTATTTTTTGAAATCTTTTTTTTATTTTGATTTGTTTGTTTATATTAAAAGATTTTTTTCTGATCATTAATCAAAAACTTATGTGTAATTTTATGAACTTTAGTTTGTAAATCTTAGACAGAATTCAATTAGAATTAGAATCAATTGATTATAGAATTATTTATATAAAAAATCGAATAATTTAAAGTTAAAAATAATTTGTAATTTTTGTTTCTTTTTGCTATTTATAATATATCGAAAAGAAAATAAAAAATTTATATCTTACACTTAACATCATTCTTTACAACTTTGAGAAAAGCACTCTATCAATCAATGATGCTCTCACAGGTTTATTGTCGATTTATTATTTCTTTTTCTATGTTTTTTTTTTTGAAATATGATCGAAAATATTCTTTCATTTTTTTATCATGAATAGACATGTATAAATAAAACATCATCATATTTCTTTTCTTTATTCTTTTCTTTATTTTCTTTATTTTATTTTTGATTTATACATTCATCAAAGCATTACATATTAATATTTTGTATTTTCTTTTGTATTTCTCTAATTATATAATAAAATTATGAAAAAATATTTTTATTTAGTAAAATTTTTCAAAATTTTATATTATTTTATAAAAACATATATATGTTAAAATATACAAACTTATTTATTATTTAAAGATATTTAATTTTTTAAAACTCAAAGAATATTAAAATAAGAACATTAAAATATTATTTGTTAAAAATTTGTTAAAATTATCATATATAATAATAATTTTTAAGAGAGATTATGACAATAATATAACATTATATTATAACAAATATTTTATTTTTCTTCAAATTGATATTGACTTAATTAACAGTTCTAATATTTTTTCATAAATTTAAAAATAATAGAGAAAAATCAATAACAAAAGAAAATCAAGAACAACAGTAATTTTTCTTTTCATTGGTATTTAAATATTATATTGTGTATTAAGATTATATTTTTGCTATAAAAATATTTACTACTATTATAAAAATGTTTCTTTTTGCTATAAAAATAATATAAAAAAAATATAAAATAAAAATTATTAACATATATATAAAAAATTTTATGAAACAAATTTTCATAAAATAATATAATTTTGATATATATAATGAAAATAATATAATATAATTTTCATAAAATTATAATTCCTTTATTTAATTTCAATTAAGAAAAATTAAAAATATTGAAAATTAATAAATTAAATAATTCTAATTAATAATTCTAATTAAAAATAATAGGTTATTAAAACAGAATATTTATACCAAATATCTCATTTAAAAAAACTTTTATAATGAATATAATTTTCGTTGTGACAATTTCTTGTTTTTAAATGAAAACTAAACATTCATGAAAGATTAGATTATAACTTTTAATTATCAAGAGATATATTTATTTATTATTATTAATTCTAATTTCTGTTTAAAATTATGACAAATATAAAAATAAATGCAAATATATAAATAAAATAAAACAAATTATTTTTATAAAATGAATTTGAGTTTTTTATCTTCATGTTCATCTTGTGTTTTTATAATATATAATATTTTAAATAAATTATTTAATTATTATTAATTATTAATATTTATTATTATTAATTATGTTATTTAAATTACATGAACATCATAAATTTTTATGCATTTTTACATATCTATTATGCGTATTTTTGTTATTTATATCATTTTATATTTACATAAATAGAATTAATATATTCTATTGTTTATTTAATTTTTTTTAAATATTATAGAATAATACATTTTTTATAAATATTATTCAATAAATACAATTATAGAATATTTTTATTCTCAATTAGTTAAGATACGAATATGTATATCTTATCGATTTATATGTCATCTTTCAACAAATTATTGTCTTATGCCTATGCAATTTCTGGCCAAAAAATTAAAACCATAAATAATTTATAATATTATCATAATTTTTAATATTTTTTTCATTTTTATTGAAATTTTTATTAAAAATTTAAATAAAATTTAATTATAATATATATATTTTTTAAAATAATAATTAATTAAACTTAATAGTTAATAATAAAAATTAATTAAATATCGTTTAAATTATTAAATCAAATTATTATATCAATTTTATTAAATATAAATAAAAAATAGTTTTTGACAAATTAGTAAAAATAATAATAAATCATAATTAGTAAATATATTTATTAAATATATATTTTATATAATTATAGAATATGATTTGGCTATTGTATATACTAGTTATAATATGATAGATAAATCAAGTTAAATTTTCAACGTTTGTTGTTATTGCAATTTATTTTGCAAAACATCCAAAACCTGAATCATCATGAGAGAATGTTTAATATAAGTTAGATTTAAGTTAAGTTAAATATGGAGATAATTGTCATGGGATAATTATCACACATATAAATGAAATATATGAAAAGTATTTTTGTGTATAACTCGAAAACTAAAATCAATGCAAAAACAATTAATAAAAGAATTGTTGAAAATGGTTCAACAACATATTTTAAAGTAAATGAAATCGCAAGAATTTCAGGAATTTTTCATTCAAAAATCAATAAGAAAAGATTACTTTTCAATATTCTTCTATTTTTATAGAAGAAAAATTTTATATAGAAGTATTCTAAATATTTATTCTATTTACATCTAACAGAATTTTCCAGTAGCATAAACTTTAAAAAAATATTTTTTTATACAAATACTTGATTCGTTATATAACGAAGAAAATTTGCATGTATCACAATAAGAAATAGTTTATGAGTTTCCTTAACCGAAATCTCTATTCCAAAAAAGATCTTGATATCTCATAAGTTTTTAAGTACTATCCTACTCTTACAAAAAATTCAGATTATTTTGTAAATATAGAAAGAATGAACATGATCATAAATATAACTTTTGATTTCTCAAAAAATGAAAATTCACTAATCAACGGCATTTTGATAAAAGCGCAGCAAGCGAACAAACCGAATATCTCAACTCAGAGTCTTAATAGATATCATTAATTTGAAACTGAATCAGAACTGTATCATAGATATATTCCTTTTTAATAATATCCATTAAATATTCATGGAATATCTTGTGCCGATTGGTTAACGAGAAAACTGTATGTAACTATACTTATTCTTGCAAAAGAATCGATAAGAAAAACAAAAGTCAAGCAAGAACCAGAAACCCAAGATAAAAGGAAGCATAAAACGTTTATACTTCAATTATACATCAATCTCCTCCAATAAAAGTGGTTTCAAGTTAGCTTTGCTTCTCATTTGAATATATTGTTTCAGCCACTGAAATGTTAGTGAGATTAATTAAATAATATGAGTTTTTCAATATGGAGAATTCATTTTTTTCAATTATCTCATGGAACTATATTTCAATTATATCTCTCAATGATAAAAAACTTTTTATAAATATTAATATTAAAATTTATTATAATGGAAAAAATGAAAAATAATTTATTATTAAAGTAAATAGAAATGTATTATAAATAAATATAATATAAATATAATATTATAAAATATAATATTTCAATAAGTTTTAGATTAGTACTTCATATTTTTTTTTCATTATTTTTTTAAAATTGCATTAATTTCTCTGTTATTAACTATGATTTATTTTGTATTACTTTTGATATTAGCTTATTTGTTTTAAAAACTTAATGAGATTTTAGAGATTTTTTTTCTTTGAAAATTTTTTTAAAATCGCTTTATGCATATTATATTTCAATTGTGATTAAAATACAATCGATTGAATTAATACTATAATGTATGATAATTAATACTATTTCAATTAAATTTTTATTACCAAAATTAAACAATATTTTTATGTTGTTTTAAAAAAATCATACTTATTATACATATTACATTATACATATTACATATCATATACATATTACATAATTATTTTTTATTAAATTATCATTTCTTAAAAAAAATTATCATTATATTATTAAATAAATTGATTGATTGAGAAAGAAATAGATTAATAGAACAAAAAATCAATATTTCAAAATATTCATATCAAAAAGACTTTTTATAAAAATATATCGATAAAAAATCTTTATATTATTTAGAATTACAAATTCAAGTCTTATTCAACTTTGTAAATTAAAAACTAAATTTAAGAAGAAGAGTGTACTAAATTAAAGTAAATTATAATTATTATTATTAATATCGTTATTAATTAAATTGCCAATATTAATATTATTAATAATTCAATAAATCGAAAATATTAATAATAAATGAAAATGTCCGAAATTCCTATGTTTCTGTATATTCAAAATATCATTAAGATATTAATAATATGAAATATAAAACTGATAGAATATAATAGTTTTTAAATAAAATCTATTTATTTTTATTTTAATTTATTATAAATAATATTTTTAATAATTTAATAATAATATTGAAAATAATAATAAGAAAAAATAAAAATTTTAATTTTTTGGATATTTTAACGATATAAAACAATTAAAAATCAATAAGATCAATAATATCGATATAGAAGAATTATAGAAATCAATAACATATCGATATCATGTCGATAATTGATAATAATAATAATCGATAATCTCTTTATTAAACACGAACGAAAGATTTCAAAATGCATAAAAAAAACAAATACAATCTCTTCACGCGAGAAAATTTATTAATCATATATCTTTTTAATAAAGTTAAAATTTTTGAAGTATTTACTATCATTGTAAACAATTGAAAACTGTAATTCTTTTTGATAAAATATAATTTTTCAATGAAATCAAATCAAACTTTGAAGTTTCTGATTTTTTTCTCTCCATTTTCTTTTTGTACAAAAAAGATAGATAAACATGCAACGTGTTTATTTGTGGAACGCATGTATTTTACTGTCCAATAAAATTACATTTCATTTGAATCGCGCAATTCGCGAAAGTTCTATTTAAATTGTACGTTTCTCTCTTATTTTCGAAATCTCATAAAATTGGAATATATATATATATACTATATATATATATATATATATATATATATATATATATATATATACTATAATCTTTTTTACTTGGATTAAATTTTCTTGAATAAAATCGAATCAAATTTTCTTTTATTTTATTTATTTTTTTTTCATATTTTTTTTCTGTAAAATAAAAGACTGTTTGATTCTCGCCATTTATTAATAACTAAATTTTTTTATAACTAAAATTTATCTATTAAAAAAGAAGATAACAAGAAATGTGTTTATTTTTGAAGCATGCATTATGAAACTTTATTAATCAATAAATTACTTATAGAACTTTTCTATTTTGATTATTTCTTTTTTTCTTACCTTGAAAATCTCAAATCTTATATCGAATATCTTGCTGTTTCTTCAATTTTATCGTTTACAATGTTTACAAAAAGATCTATAAAAAAAATATGTTTTATATATATATATATATATATATATATTAAATTATCCTATTTAGAATTAGAATTTTTTATTTATACAGATATTTTTTCTAAAAATGATTTTTGAACTATTCGTAACTATATGTTAAAAAATAATTATGAAATAAAATTTATATATATATTTTACATATTTATTGAGTGATTAAATTTGTATTGTAATATTTACTGTAATAAAAATATTGTAATAATACTATAATAATACTGAAATTTTAAAAAATATTTATAAATTACAATAAATAATGATAATAACAAATGATAATAATTATATTGTTTGAAGAATAATTATATAAATAAAATAAAGTAAAATAATAATATAAAATAATAATTAATAATAATAAAATATTTTTATCATTTTTCAAAAACAATTAGATTGCGATATATAATTACTTTGATAAATTTAATTCTTAAAAAGTAAAATACTACGTAAATTATAAGATCTAGAATAATTTTTTATGAAATTTCTTCTAATATTTCTGATTAAAAACTGAAGATTTGCTATACTAACCATACTAATATATTGCACATTAAAAAGCTAAATTCAATTTAAATAATCAGAAAACTTGGTATATAAAAATCATTATTTTTGCAAAAACAATTCATAATATTAAAAAATCATGTTTACAAAATTTTGTAAGATATAAAAAAATTTTTTTTTATACAAAATTTAAATTTGTTTTAAATGTTCATTAAGTATCAAAGAATTTTGAAAATAAATTTCTTTTTTCAAAATTTATTTCTATTATAATTAATTTTTTAAATTTTTATTTTTTAATAATATATGATAATAGAAAGAAAAGAATTTTTATACGTATATGTGTTTTTAAAAGATAAAAATAAAAGAAAGAAAAAAATATATAAAATCCAGAAGTTTAAAATAATTTAAAAAACTGAACTAATAATGAATATTATAACATTATATCTAATTCATTAATCATTAATACTAATTATTATTATTGGACAATCACGATCAAATGCATAAATCCCTTATGCTATCACTCATCACTAGATAATCTCAAATGTCATTGCGTTTTTCATTAGCATTATTCGCAATCAAATATAAAATATAAAATATTGGATTGAATGAATACCATCCGTTTCTCGTGTATGTAGATAATTAATATTAATATTCCATTTTTGGATAATTGTTATTCATTTTTCGATTGTCAGCAAAGCAGAATTTTAATTTTATACATCTTGTCTTTCCCGATTTTAGAGAAATTGTTAAAACATGACTACTTTTATATGTATAATTTTAATTGTTGCATAATGGTCCAATTGGCTAATTTATCTGATCAAAATTAAAAACACTTTCACATTGATTTTTTCAATAAAATATGATAATATTATATAATAATATATAATAATAATTAATTATATAATATATAATAGTGTATAAATATAATATATAAATGTATAAATATAAATTATAAATAATAATAAATAAAAATTTTATATATATTATAAAATATAAATATTTTACAATATACTATATTACATATAATATAATTTATTACATTAAATTATATTATATATAATATAATATCATATAATAATGCAATATATAATATAAAATAATATTAATTTGAAGATATATAATTATAAATTCTATCATCATTGCGATTCTATCTCATCTCCCAAGCTACTCTATTAGAGTATTTGCAGGTAATTAAAAAAATAATAAATATATTGTATGAAAAAAATATTAATTTTCAGAATAGTTTTTATTTTATTTTATTTGCAGTTCTGAATTGTTTTTTTTTTCAAATTCTTTTTTGGTCTTTGATTATTTTGATTTGTCAATCCACATAACCATCACATTGCCTTATAATAAAATTGTTCTGAAAACACAAAATCAAACGAAGATAGAACGAATTCTTTCTTTATTATAAAGTAAAGCTTTACAAAATATGATATCCCGGCCTGAAAAAATTCACATTGATATAAAAGAAAATCATTTATGAAATATTGTAATAGTAAAAAATATTATTAATATATTAATTGCTTTTTAATATTAATAATTATGAAAAATACATAATATAAAAGTAAAGATCTTTTAAAATATAAACTATTTACCAAAAAAATTTCCATAATAATATTCCATAAAAATATTAGCAATTTCCTTAAAATAAAAATTATTTTAGAAAATTTTAAAAGTCTAACATCATAATAATTCCTAAAATTTGATATAACATAATTTCATAAGAACATAAATGATTAAAAATAATAACAGGATATTGTTCCTAGCATATTTAGTTATTTTAAGTAATTAAAATTTTTTAGTATAAGTAAAATTTTATCATTGTACATCACTTCAAATTAAACCATTATCATCTATTAAATGAAAATATATATTTTCAAAAATTTAATTATAAATCGAATCTATATATACAAAATCATATACACAAAATCGTAAAATTTTTATTATAATTCTATCTATTAATCAATAAGTAACAAATATTACAAAAGAATTGAAATTAAATTATGCATCTAGTGTATAGAATTTTAAGTGAATAAAAATGTTTTCCGAAATTTTTAACATTTTAATTATTCCTATCAATCAAATTTTGAATAATTAATTAGATTAGATTATTATATATAATATATATAATATATTAAAATTAATTAAATTGTAATAACTAATTATAATAACTCTTATATTACTAAATAAATTCTTATTTACTATTATAATGTTGAATAAAATAATTATATAAAATGTAAGTACTAAATTTTTTATTAAAATTGTTCATTTCATATTTTCTAAAATTTCCAAGAATTTTATAAAATTGTAATAAAAAATTTTCAAAATTTGAAATGGAATTACTGAACATGAAAATATTAACTATAATGCTTGGAAATCAAATTTTCATACTTGATGATGGCAGTTATATTAATTTAATAATTCAATTTATTTTATAAAAAATCTTTTTTATGTTTTAAAGCATTGCTTAAAATAATAAATAATAAAAAAAATTCTTAAATCTTAAAGTAAACTAAATATACGAAAGTGTTTAATTTTATGAATACTTGATATTTATTATGCTTATGCTATAAATGGAGAATTCCTTAGCAATTCCTGAATTCAATTCATTACTTGGAGTTTGATGGACTCATAACTTATGAGATTAAATTATAATGCTTATTTTATAGTTTTTCATAGTTTTCGTTTAATCTTTATTTGTTTACTTATCTTTAACAATTTTCAAGATAAAGTTTTATAATTGTTTTTTACAAAAATTGTATTTAAGTACAACGAATTGTATTAAAAAATAACGATATAAATAAGTATTATAAATTATTATAAATTATTTATTTATAAGATATAGAAAAAAAGATAAATACTTTTTATAAGATAAATCTTTATAAAAGATCTTTTTAAAGATAAATATATTTGGCTATTTTGTTTTATTATGCATTAATTTTTGAATATAAAATGATTCATATTATATTATATTATATTAAATTTTTGAAAATAATTTGCATAAACTTTCTTCTTATTCAATATTCCATTTTAGTTTTAATTAAAATTTTATATTTTTAAAATATTTCTGAAATTGAAAAAATAATTTCTGTTTATGTATTTTTTGTTTTCAAAAAATTATGCAACTTTCTCAATAATTTTCGTGCAAATTTCTAATTTAAAAAGTATGAAAATAATATTACAATTAGAAAGTACGTCTAACAATATTTAGATAATGAGAAATAAGAATTTATAATTTTGTACAATATCATAAGTTGTGTGCAGTTATTTTATTCATTTCGATGTTAAGAAAAATGATTTTTATGAATAATGTAGCTATTTGATTTCTTGATTAGAAATGTAATAATTTATTCTAAACATATAACATATGTAGATTAATTTCCGATGTGTTATGTGTCTCAATTGTTTACTAAAGAAAAAAAATGTTCTTTTATTCACGAAACATTTTATGATAGTAATTGAATATACATTCAAATTTATCAAATTTATATTGAAATAAAAAACAATTTGTTTTAAACTTTTTAGAATTATGATTCATATTCCAATTCTATAATAGCCAACTAATTTATTAGATTTCATTTCAAATTTGTATACAAATCAGTATTAATATATTGATATTAATAAATAGATTATATATTAGAATATTGAAATAAATATATATATATAAATAATTAATTATATATATATATATAAATTAGAATATTGGAATAAATAAATAATTTTATATATTATATATTATAAATAAAATCTACTAAATGAAATTTTATAAAAATAATTTTGAATAGGAATGAATAAAATACGTACATATCTATTTAAAATCTATTTAAAAATTTCACATTCATTTTTTATTCACTTTAGATATATCTAACTAAAACTATCTCTTAAAATTATAAAAGATTAACTATATAATCTAAAAAAAACAAATCATATTCTAATTTTCGAAACTTTATTTGGCAAAAATTTCACAAACCATTAAACAAGTAAAAATTCTCTTCTATTTATATTTATTTTTTATTATAAAACACATCCATTACCAACGGCATATATTAAATTAATTTCAACACAACGATTATAAAGAATAACAAGAAGTATTTTTAGCATATATGTAAAACAAATTACAAATAAAATGATATTTGTATGCCAAAATGCAAGAACTTATTTACACTTTTGCGAGTATTTTTCTGAAGAACTAACATTTCGATGAAATTTATGAAAATAAATTTTCATAAATCGCCATCTCTTTGTTTATTTTCATGCTTGTTATTCTTGTTATTCTTTTCTTTTCGAAAAATTATTTAATTTTCACACACACATTTATTTATACTTTTCTCAACTACTTAAATAATTTGATTATTTCGTTATAAGAATTTGAAAAATGCAGCTATTATAATTTTTTTATTTACTAGTTATATGATAATAATTAATCAAATAAAAAATATCTTGGAAATTAAAAAATTATTTTCAATAGTAGTTTTTGTAATTAAAAATAATTATTATTTATAATAATTCATAAAGATTTTCGTTAACAATTCTTTTTCTTTAATGTCGTTGATAATAATTGAAAAAAAGATAAGATTTAATAGATAATATAAAAAACATAATATAAGTATTGAAAAAAAATAATGAACTCAATCTAAATACAAAGATGTTAAAAAAATATATAAAATATATATATACTATACCATTTTTTTTCTTTTTTTTCTAAAAAATTTATTTTATTACAAATAAATTGCAACTTTCATTTTCATAATTTATTATATTTTATCGCAATTGCTTATTTAGTGTAAAAAAACTCGATTTAACAATTATATCATTTCTAATTTTATTTGATGTAATTATAATTGTAATCATAAATAATTTAATTTGATGTATTAATTCTTTAAAAATTTAATTCAAATGCGATAAATATTAATGCTGCTTTATTATATGTAAATTTCTCTTTATTTCAAATTCTCAGTTTAAAATATTTAAATTAAAATTATTTTTTAAAATTGTAATAGCATTTTTTATTATTATATATTATTTTCATATTTTATATCATCTCAATAATGATATGCATATTATTATATGTATATTATTTTTTGCTCCTGATGTAAACATATTATAATTTACTTAATTTAATTTTTTTTAACAATGATAATGAATTTTATTTAATATGAAATTTTTTTATAAATTTTATTATATTTTCCTAGAAATTATTTTTCATAAATTGTAATTTATTTTTTCTACTTTATTTATATTTATTTTCATTTTTCTCATTACAATAAAATTTCACTTAATAAATTATATAAAATAAATTCGATGATAAAAAAATATTTTCTAACTTATTTGTTAAATATAAAATGCTATTTTGTTGAAATTGAATACGTTTATATTTTATATTAGACTTATATAAATATTATTTAAAAGCTTATTTCATATTTGAAATATGATTTTAATCAAGTAGAATAATAGTTTTTATGAAAAATATACAAGTAATAATTTATATCAAAATTATGACAAGAGATATTTTAATATTTATTTTAATGTAAATTTTGTACAATTTATAATATACAAAATGAAAAATTTGAATTTAATTTAATTAATTAAATAAAAATATTATATTATTATTCTTATGTAGCTATTCTAAATAAAATAATTTATTGTACAAATTGTAAAGAATAATATAGAATAATAATCTATCTTTTCTATAATTAGAATATATTTCGAATAAAAAACTTTTATTTAATTTTTCTATTATAAATTACTTAAATTTAATATTATACACATATTTCAAACTAAATAATAATTTAATTTTTGCATTTTGCATGCGGATATCACATTCTTTGTAATTCTTTTTCTATTAATTTTACTTTCTCGTTTTTATAAAACATATTAAAGTGCGAATGTGTAGTAAAATAACGAAAATCAGAAATAGCGGCATAGTGAGACGAGGATTATTGTATGGTGCATTTTTATAATTAAGTAGAGATTTCTATTCTAAACCCATATTCTTTTAATCGTAACAATTCATAGATCAATCAATTTTATATTTTCAACCGCATTTATCATTATGAAAAGAAATAAACATTTTTATTTTCATCGTATCATTTTTATTTTCATTTTACAATTTTAATTGTATCATTACTTTATGCCAAAATCATGTATCATTACTTTTTCTTTCTTACAATTCTTGCAATTTCATTATAAACATTATTATAAACATATAACATTATTATAAACATTTACATTGAATTATTAATTTAAATTTACGACGTTTATTTCTCTATTTTATTATATTTATTACATTTCTAATTTTTTATGTCGCTTTCTTTAAAATTTTTCTCTAGAATTAAAGAAAATATAGCTCCTTCACTATAATTTTTGGTTTGCTTTGAATTTTATCTTTTTGTATTATATATCTCAAATGCTTTTATTATTAAAATTGTAGCTTTGAATTTCGAACGAATTCCTTGATTTTATTACAAAAAATAAAAATAGAAAAAATTTTGTGTAAGTAGAAACAGTTCTTTTATAAAATAAAGTTGAGACGAATATGACAAATGAAATTCGATTAAAGAACATTTCGATTTTTCTCCTTTTTTTTTATCAACTTTTCTTTATATTTTTTTGATATTTTAAGAAGAAAAAAGTAACAATAAAAAAAAATTACAAAATGAAGCATTGATTGATAAGCAATTGATATCAATATAATTAAAAATGTTTTAAATAAAAAAATTATTAAAATTTTCATTTATAAATATTTTTTAAAGTACGAGAATTATCTTTAGGCTTTTTATAGTTTTCTGAAAATATAATACTTGAACCATTAGTTTTTATGAATATTAATAATTGTTAAGATTTCTTAAAAAATTCTTTAGTAATTGTATTATAACAAATATTTTTTATCTATAAAGATGAATTTTCATTTAAGAAATTGAAGTTGATTATATAATTTAAAAAAATATGAATGAAAAATATAAACAGTTCAATATGTGTATTTCACTTTTATTTGTAAAATACAATTTTTATAAATTAATTTTTATTAATTAATTTTTAATAAATTAATGATTTCTTTTATTTTGTTGTATTTAAAAAAATTAAATATTTGATTTTTAAATTAATTGATATACTGTTTTCTTAAAACAGATTATAATATTTGTAATAAATTACATTTAAATTGAAATTTATTAGCTTGAAAAAGAATAAAAATTTGAATTTTTTTTAAATTTTACAATAAATTTTTATATTAGAGAATGAAAAAGAAAATGAATTTATGTTTTCGATAACTTTATAAAAACGCTTGCGTATATGTCAAAAACTACATCAATATAAAATGTTCAAAATGATATTTTAAACATCATATTTCAATTATTGATTATTGAGAGTTGAGATATCATTAATCTAGAAATTTATCTATTTTTATTTTAAAAATTTTAAAGGATATGAACAATAGATTAAAATATGATTTACACAAAACTCTGTTCAATTCTTTTGAAAAATTTTTCAGTAAATTCATTACTTAAAGTTCATTACTTAAAGAATGAAATTAGTTCTTGTATAATTTCTTGTATACAATTTAATCATTAATTTCAATTATTAAATTTAAAGGCGTTCTTCATTTTGCAATTGACTAAAAAATTATATTTATTAATGTATCATGCATCTTGCAAGTATTCTTGTAAATATGATAAAAGAATATTGATAGAATAAATTTGTATGTAATATAGCTAAAATAAACATTTATTACAAAATTAATTATTAGTATATTAAAATTTTGATTAGATTTTAGCGGATAAAATAAATTTATATGTGTACAACCATATTGAAAAATCACAAATATTACATAAATAACTTATAAGTATATCTTTAGTCATTAAGCAAATAAATCACGCAAATTATATTATTGAAAAAAATCGATTGAACTTTAAATATAATTATTTCGAAAAGATTTTTAAACATTTTATTTGACGCAAATCAATTTGTGACGCAAACATTTTCATTATATTATATTTCTAAAATCACTGTTCGGATATAAAAAACTTATACGTAATATCTATCTATATCATAAAATAAAAATTCGATAAATTTGCAATAAAATTCGAGCCGATTGAAATAAAAAATTGAAATTTATTTTAAAAAAATATTTTAAATAGAAAAATATTTTCTCCACTGAATTGAATCGAAATAATTTTGTGTAATATTGTGAATATTAGAGATGAAAAATATCATAAAATAAGCAACGCGAACATTAGCAGAAAATATTTCAAGCATCGACCCATAAATATTGTATTTCATGCTAAAAAAACATTGATGTAAAATTCATATTGTTGTAATAATATATATTGTTTTATGTTAGTAAAAAATAAGTAATTACAAAATAATGCATTTACGTTAAAATTGTAAAAATTTATGTGATGATATATCTTTATATTATTATGTATAATATTACTTAATAATATTACTACTAATACTCTACAATATTATTTTTCCTTTCAATCTTCTATTTATTGATGAATAATTTAAATAGACTTTCATTCATTTTGGTTTACTTATCTCAACCTCAACAATCCTTATTACGAGATTTCATACGATTTGTTCTTATTTTAATCTAATTTTAAGAAAAATTTTCTGATCATCTTTAGAAAAAGATATCATTTTATGTTTTTTTTATTCAATTTTTAGAATTTCTTAAGATTTTTTCTTATTTTTTAGTTCTACTTAGTTTTAAGAATTTTTTAATATTTCTCAATCTTATTTTCTACTTTTATTCATTTATCTTAAAAATTGTTTTGCTTTTTCATCTCATCTTTTTCCATTCATCTTTAGGTTTAATAATTTTTTGTTTTCACTTTTTTTTTTGCTTTCTTTTATCTTCGAAATTGACTTTTGAAAATTTGATTATTTTTCAATTTTATTTTATAAAATTGGAAATAAAAAAGAGTTTAAAAACAAATATTCCTTTAATTAGATTTATTAATAATTAACTGTAAAAAATTTATTTATGTTTACAATTTATTAGTAATTAAAGAAAAGTTATAAACAAAAATAGAAATAATTATTTTTAAATAATTCATAATTTTTTACTTAATTGTTAAATAAACATTTCTTTAATTGTTAAATAAATAAATAAACATAAATTATTTACGTATAATTAATATTATTTTAAAGATAAATATAATTATACTGAATTCGTTGCTTCAATTATGTTAAATATGTATAAATTATTAAATTATTAAATTATTATGTTAAATATATATATAAATATTTATAAATTACGTATACGAATAAACATTTTTTAAATATCTTTTAATATTCAATAATATTATATACATAATGTAAAAAAATAATATGATTTATTATAATAATTTAAGTAGTCCAATTACATTTTTAATTATATAATAAGCGTGCTTTTGAGCGAATAAAAAATTCATCAAGTGAGACTTATTGGAAGAAAAGATTATATAATAATTAAATTTTCTTTATATGATAAACATGCATATTATATTTACATATCATATTACATCATGTTTATTGTTTTCTTCAATGCTTTCTTGATAATTCAAACTCTGACATACATTTATATTCTTTTTAGATAAAACATTTCTTAGGAAATCAAAACAAATAATTATACTAAATAGTTAAATTTTATATTTTACATAATTAATAAACAAGATTAATAAAATATATACTATATAAATACATTTTGTTTTGTGTATATTATCAATAAATGTATTTGTTAGTTATATATACACATACTAATTTGAATAAAATGAATGTATTCATAACTGTATTTATAATCAAATATACTTTTGCAACGCGATCTCGCGAGAACCTATCCTTCGAAACCGCTCTCCAGCGCAATCATTGGTCTCTCCAACCCCTCTCTCTGTGTATTTTTCCCGAAAAATAAGAATTGAAAGAAAAACCGAGGATCGCGGCAGTCTTGTAATACAGTTGATATATAAATAGAAACGAGAACAGATTCGACGATGATACAATATACATTAAAATACAGTTAGAATCAGAGCAAAGAATCAAAGCATCACCATTCGTTCATTCAAAGCTCATAATATAAAAAATATACAGTCCTATGATAATAGGTAGTCCTTCGAGGAGTAACATCAATTTAAACATTTGTACAATATTCGAAGTCATTCATCAGTTTTCGATTTTAACATGCAATGTGTATAATAATACAATTTGATTTTTGATTATTCCGAAATGATTGTATTTCGGAATAAAAATAATTTACAAAAATAATAAACAATACTAACATTTCTAACTGTTTTAGACAACTAGAAAAAAAAATCTAATCATTGAATAATTTTGAACATATTATTCAATGATATTATTTTAAATTTAATTGATTTTTTTTAATTTGTTATAAAATGTATAAATATATGTTATATTGTTATAAAATATATGTGTTAATGTTATAATGTTATAAAATATGTATATGCTAATGTACATATTGTTTAATAAGTATGCATATTTATTAAGAATAAATATTGATAAATATTTTGAATTAAATTTTTATTAAAATTTTAAATAAATATATACATTGATTAATAATTGTATATATTTATTACACTGTTTTATTATAATATATTGTTAATATCAAAATAGATGAACCATTTCGAATATTGCACAAATGGACATTGCTTAAACTGATATTACTGCTCGACCATCTACTATCGTAGAACTGTATATTCTTTATATTAAGAGCTCTGAGTGAACGAATGATAATACTTTGATTCTGCGGTTAACTGTAACGATTCTAATTGTATTTTGATGTACATTGTATAGTCGTTGAATTCTATTGCAAGACTGTCGCGATCCTCGGTTTTTCGTTCCAATCCTTGCTTTTCTGCGGAAAAATGCACATAGAGAGGAGATTGGACAGACCAATGGTCGCACTGGAGGACGGCCTTCGCGGGATCGCGTTGCAGCGTGTGGGAGTCAAGACCTTCGCACTCGCTCTCATGGTCCATCACATGGCGTGTAAATATAGCTTGTGAAGCGTTTGTTGGCCGTTACTATGATGTCTTTGTTTAAATTTGGTCAATGTTAGGAAATCATACCCTCTCATAAATTATTGTTAGACTTTTGATTATATGCAAAAAATAATATGTACTATTATAAAACATAGGCCAGGTTATTCGACCGCTTCACAAGCCCTGTCCTTAATACATATATAGATCTTAATTTGATTATTTCGAACTATTATGAAATTCTAAAAGATCAAATAAAAAGTCATATATCACAAGCAATAGTACACTATATTTAAAAAAAAAAAATATATATATATAAATATATATATAATTTTTTGAACATGGAAATATCTGAAATTTTTGAGTTATTTTGTTCTTTTTAACTTATAATCTCCATGTTTTCAAATTTCATAAAGAATATCGTTTATTCGATTAAATTAATTGAAATATTTTGTATAATTCATGAAATATAGTTATCAAATCTAGCTTTTTTTTTCTAATAAAGAATAAAATAAAATATAAGATATAATTTAAGATATATATATATAATATAATTTATTGTTATATTTATTAATAATATTGAAAATATTTGAATGAAATTTTTTTAATGATAATCTAGATTTTTTATAATCATCTTTTTTACTATTATTATTAATATTATTATTATTTATTTTTAATATCATCAAATATTTTATTTGATACTATTATCAACATATTGAATCATAATTTACAATATTATATTCTAATTATTTTCTTTATTATTGTAATTATTTATTTATTAAATTATAAATAATATAATTAATAATAATATAAAAAATGGAATTAATATAAAATATTTTTTTATTTGATAATAGAATATTTTTACATTTCATTATTTAGCATTATTTATTTGAACTATATTTTATATTAGAATATACTCAAATATATTTTGTATTAGAATTTATTTCAAATATGCAATTATTAATATGATCAATTGTAATTTTTTTTAATATGCATATAAAATTTTCCAATTACATATAAATAAAAATGTATATAAATAATATTTATTCTTTTTATATTGTTTCAATATAAAAAATTATCATAAAAAAATAATAAAATAAAATACCATCAATTTCCAAAATTTTATTATAATTGAACAATTACATTTTTTTCAGTTACACCTATCCTCATTTCATCTCTTGTATTTCTTTGTTTTCTTTATTTCCGATTTTCATATCTCTGACATTGCTATTAGCCTATGTCCGTTTGTATATCTTGCATCTTTACATATAATTTTATAAATTTCATTTCTTTACATTTATTGTACATCTATTACCTTTATTTTATATCTATAAGAAATTTTTTCTTATCTTTTTTCTCGTATAAAATTATATATATTAAATTTTATTTATTATTTGGAATACAATATAATTAATCATATAATAATTAGTATATAAATTAGTGAAATAATTTCAAGAGTCTTTCATTTTATAATTGACTAATTTTAGCTATAAAAATAGTTTAAAGTGAATATTTCATAAAAAATGATCAAATTGAGGCAAAAAATGGAATCCAATTAAACAATATGCACTAGATATTGAAAAACTTGAAGATTTATATCGAATTTTTAAAAGCAAAATTTGTATTTTGCTAACAAGAAAATAGCAGACAAAATCATTAATAAATATAAAAGCAAAAATTAATGACTATAATCTAGAGCTTGAACCAAATATAAGAAACTAATATTTTTAATATATTTAATGAGTACCTATATATCCGTAATCCTTAATAAAAGTACATCAGTTGCATTTTTAAATTATTTTTAAAATATTTTTATTTTTAAAAATATTTTTAAATATTTGTATATTTTAAGCTTTTGTTATTTTTAAAAGTAAGATATTCGTATATTTATATATTTGTATATTTTAATATCTTTTCATTTACATCCATTTAAATATTTATGATATTCATAAATTGCTTGGAACGTTAAAATTAAAATATGATATGATAATACTTCCTATTAGATCTATATATCCTTTATTAAAATTTCATCTGCAAATAAGAAAAATATTACTTTTGTTAAGAATTTGAACAATAATAATTCTAATTGTTATTTTTACAAAAGAGCCATCTTCCATATACAGGCAAGACACTTACTAAACAATCTACATCGTAAAAAAAAATACAAACGACGTTTATTATTTATTAGTTCAAGAAATAAACAAACATTTTCATTAAAACGACATTATTAATATGAATAAAGATAATATTCTTTATGAGGAATCTACTAAAATAAACATTAAAAAATTTATTTTATATACTAAAATAAATATAAAGAAAATACTTCAAATCAAACAAAAAATTAGAAAAATCAGATAAATTGTTTAATTATGAATAATTTAAAAATTTTATTAAAAATATTTATAAATTATCCAATATTTCAGAAATATTCAAATTATGATTTTACAGTTTGCTTTATATATATATATTCATGAAAGAATTATATAATATCTTTAAAAAATTTGAGAAAAAGAAAAATATATTAAGAATAAAATATATTAATTTTTTAATATTTTAATAAAGTATAAAATATTAAAAAATTAAAAACGAATATTAAATTAAACATGATATATTTGATACAATATTGACATGATATACTAATCCAATTATCTATTGATTAAAATTCATTTCTTTAGTTTAAATTGTAATTTATTCAATATAATAAATAAATAATTAATAAATAAATAATTAATAAAATTTTACAATTCAAAATCTTATAAGTATATATCATCCAAATATATTATATAAATAAATGTATTCAGGAAACTAACTTCAAATTATTGAAATATATTGACATTATTCATAAAATTAGATTGAATATATCAATGGTTAGTGGAGTTATAGCAATCTACAATCAAAAATAAATAATTTCACTGCCATTTTATTTCTTTTTATTTAAAATTTTAGGATTTTATTTTATCATTTCATAAAGCTATTTAAAAATATACTTTCTGCATACTTAAGATATAATTCATATATCTATTTTGTTCAGGACTATTTATTGTTCGCGAGATTTATAAATATTCGAAGAAATTAAAAAACTTTTTCTGTTATTACCAGATCTTCATTAAGCCTAAACAAAGGATGATATTATTAGGAACAACTCTCTTTGAAAATTTAGCCGATAATTATATATTTCTGACATACTTTAGTCTGGCTGAAATATTCTAACGGTGATATATTCCAAATATAGTTTTCAGATAGTTTTAGATTCAAAGGCAAATAATATTGCTCTAATTTAGAAATTTATAAGAAAGCGCCAATCTTTCTTGTTTATTGTGAGATCTTTATATAGATTACTATTTATAGATTATATATAGATTACCAAGCGAGCAATTTTTTCGAACTTGGGGAGTGTTGCGAACCGAGCACTGGCTGTTATATTAGTTATTGGCGTATCCTACTAGGAAACTATGACTTTCTCAATTGAATCAAAACTGCTATACAATAATTACATTTTTGTTCGAACTATATCATATTATAACCATTGATTATCTGCTATGACATTGAGAGAGATCTTGGTCTCTAATAGATAAGCGCTTTGCATATATTATAACCACTTATACAATCTACTCATCTTTAAGAAGTAACCATTTGTTACGATATCTATCGAAGAGCATTCTATAAGTACTCAACTATTAGCTTATATTCACCAACTCATTATAATAATTATATTGTTGCGAATGCGAACATATTTAGTACTAAACTCACTTTGATTTTTATTTTAATTAAATTTCTTATCTTCATGATTCGCCATCTTTTTAATACTAATATGAATTTTGCACATTCAATATATAATTTCAGCACTATTTTCTATTTCAGAGAATTTTTTTTTTGCCAATATAAATTTATTTTACTTTGTATTTTTACTTTGTAATATAATTGTAATACATTGTAATATATTGTAATATTTTACTTTAATGAAATTATTCCAGTCAACATTTTGTAAAAAGCATACACATCGAGATAATTCGATACATTAACGTTAATATTCAATTTCACGTATTGATAATAATTTTCTGATGAAAATTAAATGCAATCTCGTTATTGTAATCTCATTTTAATGCTATGAAATACGATCTTAAATATCGGATTTATATACATGTTATATCCTATTTACAATTAACTAAAATTGCATAGAATCTAATTACACACAATATAAATAATATCAGCAATGCGAGAGAAAAATATCGAATCGGTTTACTGCTTTTTTGATAAATTAATTTTATTATAGAATTCCAGATAATACATTTCATTTTTATTATTAATAATCAATGTCTAAAAATTAATGATTTAATTTGAATTATATGTACATATTTTAATGTTTGTGCAATTTAATACTTAGACATTTAATACTTTAATCTTTCTAATTTTAGAAATTTAATTCTGAATTTTAAATCTCTTTAATTTATTCGAAGATAAATTTAAAATCGAAAAAAATATTTTTACAATTGTTTGTTATTCATTTTGCTATTCATTTAGAATATCATATATTTAAACTTTAAAATTTAAAAATATCTCTTTATAAGTCTTATAATTTTAAAATATTTTATTTCAATAAAATATTGAAAAGGATTTGATAAAGCAAAAGATTAAAACAATTTATTCCTTATTCATCGCTATATTATTCTTATATTTTAATTCTTATATTTTATATTCTTAAATTTTAAAATAACATATTTTATTATTTTATTACTATTTTTATTAATTCTAATTTATAAAATTTTAATAAAATTGCTTTTATTTGTACTAAAAACATTTAAATCTTTATAATTTTAGAATGTTTTAAATATTTTAAAATCGATTTTTGAATTGGAATATTGAAAAAATAATTTCAATATTTATATCAATTTATTTCTCACTTTAATATATAAAACTTTAAAGTATTTCTCTAATGTATGTTTAAATATTAAATCTATCAAGTATACTATGACTTTTATAATTTTAAAATGTTATATTTAAAAATATTTTGGAAAAATTTATTATTATTGTTATTATTTTATAAACAATTTATTTTATTTTATAATTAGAATTTATTTTTTTTTTTAATTTTCAATACTATTTTTCTAAGTAAAACTCATTAAAAATAAGTTTTAGAATATTATGTTACTATTAATATTTTTAAATTCAGTATAAAATTTCAATATTTCGAATAGATTTTTTTATAATTTCAAAACGTATTTTTTTAAATTAAAATTAACAGAATTTTACACTCAATCTTAAATCTCCTAATCTTAAAGCTAAAATCAAATAAAATTTAATTTCATACAATTTCATACACAGCAATAAGCATAATAAATATTCTATAAATATATAAAATAATTTTTTTTTAATTTTATATTTTAATTCTATATAGATACATATATATATATATATTTTTCGATATTTAAAGTTAATTTTTCGAATATTTAAAAACTGTAATACATTTCTATATTTCATTCGTCAGAATTTATTTCTTCTTGCATCGATTATTAATTATTATATAAAAAATTATATTTTTATTTTATTATTTTTTTATTTTTAACGAAATTTTATATAGTTATGTATATTGTGCATATGTATAATATGCAATGGAATCTTTTTTTTTTTTTGAATAAGGTATTATATATTATTATCTTGATTACGTGCACTAATCAAGAAATGTTATATAATATAGAAATATAGAAATTGCAAAAAATAAAATAATCGTAAACTTCGATTTAATTCATACAAGAAATATGATTTATAATAAAAAAAAAAAATTTTTTTTAAATTTCAAGAGAATTATTTATTTTCACTTTCGAATAAAATAAAAAGTTGTATAAAATGCGAATTTGTTTATTTATTATTATAATATAATTCGATATAATTTTTTATTGATAAAAGAATAGACATTTTTTTCGGGATATATTGCTTGAATTTGTTCATGCTTGGTTGACAGCACGTAATCAATGTTATTGTTGCAGTTTGACTAGATTAGGCGCTTTATTATTGGCCAATATATTTTTTTTTAATAACTCGTATTCACGCTTATAGTAGTATTATAGTGAATTGTTAAATGCATGAATATATGTGTCGAATGTTTCTTTTTATATGTGTGAATTCTAGGTATGAGAAAAAACTAATATTTATGATTATTGATGTATTTTGTTCACGATAAATAGATTGTATTAGTGCAGTTACAAGTGCAATACGTGTGTCTAAATTGGGTCTCTCATAATGTCATAATAAGTGATCGTGTCAGATGGTCAAATCAGAATGTGCAATTACAAAGAAATTATTTATTATCGTATCCGGCGATCAGAATATGACGTGTTTACAATAAGTAAGTAAGTAAGATAATTAGATTCTTTTTCAAACCAATAGGTAATCGACAATCAAAACACGATGTTGAATCGAAATTATTTATTTGTCATATTTAGCAATACGACCTTCATAATGAGATTTTCCTTTGATAATAATCAATAATATCGCGGTTCAATTCCTGATATCTTCAAATTAGAAAAGTTCCTCGAATTGAGCTAGCGATTCTCTATTATAGATTTCCTCGAACTAAAATAATATTAGTTGTTATTATCGTCTTTAAAATATATACTTTTAAGATCGATCCAACCAAGCTGAAGTATATCAAAAATATATAATTATACGTGTCAGCTAAATTCTCAAAAATGAAAATTTTCTTAGATAATATTATTCTTTATTTAAGCTTAAGAGAGGTCTGCAAGCGATACAGGAGAAACTCTCACATCCCCATTATCCGAATAAACGGACGTATTATTCGTATGTTCTTATATCCGTACAACGTTAGTGTTGTTTACATATAACATACTTATATTTCAATGTATTTCAATGTATTTTGTATATTTCAATGTATACTTATATTTCAATGAATACAATGTATTTAGATATAATAAATACTTTCCTGTGTTCAGCCGATTAAATGTAATCATATCAATTCAATTTGAAGCAGAGAAATCATAATGATATCACAATGGCAAGTACAGGAAAATATGTAGTATTATTGAAGAGAAATACAAAATAATTAAAGATCTTGAAAGTAGTGAAAGTGCAACGAAATTAGTAAGTATGGTGTTGGGATATTTATAATTACAGATATTAAAAGACGAAATATTGAAAATTATATATGGAATATAAATTCGATGAGACACAACAGGAATAATTCTACGCAACTGCTTACAATAAAAATTTGTTATCACTTAGTAATTAAATAAATATGGGACCCTTAGATATTGAAAGAAACTATCAATTTTATTCATTTTTATTTGAATAAATAAAATTTAATGCAAAAGAAAATAATTGTTCTATTATCCAAAAATTCCACTACCTAGCTATTTTTGTTTTCTTATTATAGTTCGGATACGGAAATCTCTATTGTAATAACAGAAAAAGATTTCTATATGAGGAATTTCTCTGAATAATCTCTTTATAAATTAATATTATATTATCTCGCAATAAATACTTGCGAATAATCTCAAAATCATAATAATCATAATAATCATAATGAAAATTTTTGTAAAGGAAAATGTTACTTGAAATTATTTCATAAATTTCCAATTTATAGATATTTCTAATATTTTTGTTCTAATATTTTTGTGACATTCTATATTTAATATACTTAATATATATATATAATATATTTAGTTTAATGTGGAATGTAATTACTTGTAACATAAATAAATGATTCATTAAAAAAATATTTTAATTAAAAATTTTTTACAAATGAGAATTTTTATTATAATTTTATTATAGTTTTTAGAAAATATTCATAAAATAAAATGGAAAAAAATATTTAAAAATTTAATAAGTCATATTTTTTAATTTTTATAAAATTATATTTAATAAATTATTTTTCTTTACATCTCTGTTTAAATTAATTAAAATTAAAATTATGAACATAATTTAGAAAACATTATTATGTTTTTGATATTATTCTGATTTTTAGTTATTAGATAATATAGATTTAATACAAATAAAGCTATTAATGAAGCTTTTATTTAATTGTGCATTAAAAATGTGTGTAAATATATGTAGAAATTTCTATAACTGTTAAATAATTATTTATAATTTAAAAAATAAATTTCATTCAATATCTTTATATATTAGGTTGCAAAGAAAGTCCTTATTTTTGTTATTTTTATTATTTTGATTTTAAATGCTCTATTTTCGATTAAGTTAATGTTAAATTGCATTGACTTTGCATATAATTTTAAAGTAATTATAATTTTAATTATAATTATAATTTTTCGTTTTATGAAAATGTAATATTAATTTTATTTTCAAATTAATTTTTCTGATTTCTTAGAATGTTGAAAACATAATGGACAAGAAATAGATTCGAACAATTTTCTTATCCCAGTTTAAATTAAGTCGCGATATCAATAAGGCATTTAGTCCTGGGACCATTAATGAATGTACTGCATAATGGTGATTTAAAAAATTTCGAAGCAATGAGTCTTAAAGATGATGAGCTCAGTGGTCGGCCATCAGATGTTGAATGAATTGAGCATAACGCGTACAACAACCATTTACAGAAAATTAGAAAAACAAAAAAGATGAATGGATTCCGCATGAATTAAACAAACATGAAAAAAATTGTCGTTTTGAAGTCGTCTGCGCAATAAAAATAATCCATTTCTCGAACGAATTGTAACGTGCAATGAAAAATAGATTCTTTATGATAATCGGCGACGATTGGCTCAGTGGTTAAATCACGACAAAGCACAATACTTCCCAAAGTCAAAGTTTCACCGAAAGATCATGGTGACAGTTTGATAGTCTTGTGATCAGTTTAATTCATCATAGCTTCCTGAATTCTGATGAAATCATTCTTGAATTCATTAGTTGAAAAGTATTGTCATCAAATCGACGAAATATACGAAAAATTTCAATGTTTGTGTCCAGCATTGATCAAGAAATGGTTCTATTCTTCTTCATGACACGCTCTGATACGTATTGTTCAATCGATCCTTTAAAAAAAATTGAACGAATTGGTCTATGAAACTATTTTATCCACCATACTCGCTAGATCTCTCGTCCATTGATTACTACTTTTTTAAATACTTCGACAATTTCTTGCGTAAAAAATGCTTGAAATCCCAGAGAGATGCTGAAACAGCATTTAATGAGTTTGTTGCCTCCAGGATTCCAGAATTTTATTTAATTTTATTTAATTTTATTTAAGAATTTAATTTATTTAGAATTTTATTTAAATTTTATTTAATTTATTGATAAAATTTTGTTTGAACTGAGATGTGCATTTGAATAATAAAACTTGTTTCTCGTTGCCAAAAGTGCATTGATTGCAATAGTTTTTATTTTGATTAATAAAGTTTTGTTTGAGTTGAGATATGTGCATTTGAATTTAATAATTAAAAACCGCAAGAACTTTCTTTCTGCAATCTAATATATATCTGTATTTTCATTTCATCGTTTGGAATTAATTTTCCGAATGTGTATCTTCACCACATTTTTTCACGAGAAAGTTCTTATAAAATTCTTATAAATTCATGATTAATGATTGAAATAATTCATTTTTATTACTATAATTTTGTTCATTAACCTTCCCTTTAAATGAGAGCCCATAAATGATTAATGATCAGCTGAATCAGAAAGCGATAACAATGCTACTCGATTACCAAAATGTTTGGCTACGACATTTAAATAAAAATTTTATTTATTTCTTTCAATGGATTATCATGAAACAATGTTTATCTTTTGCATACAATTACTTTATTTACTAATAATAGAATAATCATCGTGCAATCCGTGAAATATTTTGCAATAATATCAATTGCTAACCGATTTCATATATCATTTTTTGATTCATTAGTTTTTTTATAACTTGTTTATATTTTCAAGCTAATAAAATTTAGAAAATAATCGAATTCGCATTATTATGTAAAAATATTTCATTGTTACATAGAAATTATAATCGAATTTATAGAAAAAAAATATCATTTGAAATTACACGAAATACAGATTATTTTTTTCGAAAAGATTCAATTGAAGTGATACATAAATATCATTGTATTTTTTTCTAACAGTTTAGAAACAGAAAAAATTTTTGTATGGAAGAAAATTACAATAAGAAATTTGAATGATAACAGTTTCATGAATTCAGTTTTTTCTTCAATTTTTTTAATTCTTATATAATATATAATATATAATATATATATTATAACAGTTAGTTTATAACTGGGAATTAGAGGAATATTTAGAATTTCATTCATGAAATTTGTGCTTAATAAATTGTCAATATACATGTTTGTAATATATATATTTAGCATATCTCTAAGTTTTTTATCAAAGTTTCGATTATTGTCGATTATATGTACTTATACTTAATCAAGAACTAAAACTAGGAAACCTTACATTTAAAGAATTTATGAATATATTTATTTTCATTGAGAATATTTATTTTCTAAATAAATTATAATAATATGAGATATTATTATAATTTCTTCTATAAGAAGATAATATTGTTATCTAGACTATAATTTCTTTTTTTAAGATATCTTAAATTAATTTATTTATTTTTTAAGTACATTTCCTATCAAGTTTTACAACATTAAAAATTCATTGATTTTAACACAACTTTAAATTCTAAATTTAAAAACTTATACAAGATTAGTACATAATTTAAAAAACAATGTATCAAACCTTACCAAATAATTTATAAATAAAAAATTTATAAATAAGAAATAAGATGAAATTTTTTATTGATTGTATTTATTAAAAAAATTATATTTGTTATAATATCGATGAAAATTTACATATACAATTATCACACACACTGTGATTACATATCGTCTTAATAAGTCTATAAAAATAAAAAAATTAATATTCACAATAATATTCTGTATTATTGCTAATGATGAGAATCGATATTATATTGTTAAATTTTTATCGAAAAATATTGAAACTATATAAAAGAGTTTTATAATAATAGCAATTTTTGTTAACATTTTAATTGATACGAGTTTGCAGTGAAAACTGTTGTAACTTTCATAAATATTTGATTAAATAAAATTTTTTGAATCAATATTAATTGTCTCATATTTCTTGTAAATAATTTACTTAAATTTTTTCTAGTAAACAGTGTGACTTCGAGAATTAAAATTAACTTTTTCCAATAGTATTACACTAAACTATGAAAATAATTTAAGAATAATCAATTTTAATAAATATCCTTAATAAAATGATCGCCGTTTTCTTGCTGTTTAACTTTTAATTATAAAGTATTTTTGATCCTTTCTTGATTTATCGTTTCTCCATCGCTTGCATAGTTTTATCTTTTGTTTTTAAATTCGAATCAAATTTGGTATTCAAGCGCAATCGTTTGAATTTAAGAAGTCAAGATATATAATATTATATTATGTTTAAATATTATTGATAAAAATTTTATTTTACTTGTTACAATTTTTGTTTCATTCACATTTCGAATATTTTTTATATATTTATATCAAAATAGAAGATAATTTTAATTTTATAAACATTTTTTTATTTTATTAGATTTTTTTTCTTTTCTTTTTTTTTTGTTTTCTAATCTTATGTTTTATATACTTTTATACTATACTTTTATATACTTTATATTTTATACTTCGATATATAAGATTCAATTCTTTATATAATTGCTAAGTTATATAATTGCTAAGTTTTGTGAGGATATGATCATGAATCTTTAATTATTATTCTATTTGTATTATTTTAAATAAAAAATTTGAATTAATTTGAAAAATTAAAATTATTTGAAATCTTTTGATAAATATTTAAAACTGATCTTTTTCATTTTTCTTTTTTTTTTTTATATTTTGGTTATTGTTGTGAAGATATATTAAATTACTGAAAAATATTTGAAATGAATTTGTTTAATTATTTATTACAATGAATAAATTTTATTATTTATTAATTTTAATAATCAACTTGTTAATATTAAATGAACAAATTTTGAATAAATAATGTTTTTGATAATAAAAAAATTACAATTTTATGAAAAATAAGTTTAAATATTTTAAATATGAAATGAAAATATGAGATGAAAATATAGATATATATAGATTTAGATATATTTATAATTATTATTTATAATAATATATAATAATTATAATTATTATTTGAGAAACAATAAAGTACATATTTTCTTAAAGATAAGATTCTAAAGTTAACTTTTATTCGTTAATATTTGTACATTATGTGTTAACACATCAATGAATCTTTCTGAGACAAAAAATAATTTAAATTTTTTTCATAAAAAATAAAATTTTAAAAAGAAAAAAGAAATTGGAAACATTTTATGTATCTAACTATTCTCAAAACTATTTCTAAAACTTCATGCTCAACTTTTTTCTGAAAAAATGACTGAAAATAGAATTGTCATCTATTTTTTCAATTTGATTTATCTATGAGCCATGTCTAGTAGCCATGAAATAATCTTTCGATTTACTTTCAGATTTAGTTTTTTTTGAAATGAAGATTTGAAAATTTTATCATGAAACGAGAAGAATTATAAAAATACAAGTATTGAATAAATATCCTGTATCATATATCCTGTATCATTATAAATGATGAAGTTATATTCATTGAAACCTAATTTAATATTTAAACTTTCGTCTCAATAATATGAATGTGTAAATATTCATTATATCAAACGATACAATAGGCAACACTAGAAAAAATAAAGATCTTATATAATAATATCAGCAGATACTTTTTTTCTTTTTTTCTACTTTTTTTCTGGATTTGCATATAAATAATAGAAAATACATTAAAGAAAAGAAAAATTTGGAATATTAAAAAATAATGATAAATATAAAACAATTTTTTGATAATTAATTGGTAATTTATTTCAGGGAAAATCTAATAAAGATTTTTTAAAATGTAAATATATATATATAGTAAAGATTTTATAGAATATAATAAAACTGAAACAAATTTAAAATTGAATAAACATATTTGTTATCTGATATTTCAAAACTTCGTATTTCAATAAAACTATATTAATAAAGACTATAATTAATAAAACATATGACATTTAATGACGAATAATAAATATTGGTATATTATATTTCATTAACAACTGGCCATTGCAAATAATCATACACTAATAATTGTGTAATTTATTAGAATCGTTTTATATTATCATAAATATGCTGAATGAAACAGTTTTAATAAAATATGAAAAATATGTCATGTCTTAATCTTTTTTTTGTTTTTTATATAAATATACTTCATCAAATTATATTAAATAACGAGATTTTAATGAAACGAAGGAAATTTATTCGATACGGGCATACAGGAATTAAGTTTTAATGATCTGTAATAATATTGTGAATTCACTTGGAATTATAATCATATGAAATTGAATAATAAGAAATAAAGCAGAAAAATAAGAAAAAAAAGAAGAAAATCTACATAACGCAATGAAGAGAATAATAAATATTTGAATATTTTTTCAATATAATTACTTTTTTAAAAATCAATATTAATATCATAAAAATATAGTACTAATATTTTATATTTAATATTAATATTTATAATAATTATATAATTATAATAATATAATTTATATTAATATAACTATAATAATTAACTATATTATATTAATATTTATACTTAATATTCAGTATTTAAGAACTATTACTCTCTTGAACATATAATATATATATATATATATTTTATTTCATTCTAAGTTTCCCAAAATCGCAATATTAAAATCAGGATGATATTCTCTTTTATACTTGATATTATCTAAATTTTTTTTTTTGTTTTAAAAATTCACATTAATTAATTTTGGATTGAATAATAATATATGATATGATACTTATTAGACTAACAGTAATCTTTTAATAATATTTATTGTGATTATTATAAAATCACAATAAATAGTGACAATTATAAAATCAATTCATACCTAAACTCTTTTATATTTTATATTTTTTTTTGTATTTTAATTATATTCTAATAGACTCATAAGTCTCTAAGTAATTATGAATTTAACTATGATTTGAAATTATAAGTTATATTCTAATTTTTTGAATGTGAATTTCAAATTTTAAATTTTTTTGTGGAAGAATTTTTGATAACATATCTGTTCTTTTACTGTATTTAATAATAATTTAAATTTTCTTTCCTTTTGCACAATTTGTTATTGAAGAAAAGTTGAATTTGAAGAAAAAATATTAAAATCAAATAAATGAATCAAATAATTGAATTATTATTTTCATTACTAAATTAAAATGAAATATTTAACGAAAAATAATATACAAATAATTATGATTCGAAATATTTATTAAATTGTTAACTTTAATAATAAATTTATTGACAAATATTAATAAAAAATAAATTAACAAAAAATAAATTATTAATTATTTGAATTAAATATGTAATTATAAATAAATTATCTATTTTTAACGGAACAAAGATAATAAAGATAAGATAAAAATAAAAAGTTAGGATAGAGCATTTTAGATTTAAAAATATTTCAAGTATCAAACTATGAAAAAAAAATACCCTTGTTCTCGAATGTATTGACTTCACAATAGAGATTTAATCGTTTCAAAGAATAGAGATGACAAAACAAAAGAAAAGCTTTCAAAATCTGAAACGATTCTATGGCTGTGGGACAGTAGCAGATAGTTAAAAATTGATAATTTATTCATTTTTAATCAAATAATTTCAATCAAATAATAAAAAAATAAAAGAAAATAGAATAAAGAAAATGCTCAATTAAAGATTTAGTACTGCATTTAAAGAATAATATAGATCGATTCGTTGGAGTTCTACTGGATAGTCATTCGAATGATATTGCAAATAACTAGGGCGATTTGAGATTGCAGATAGATTTTAACAAAATTTTAACAAAATAGCTTTCTCTAAAACTCTAAAAACAAAGTCTTGTTTGAATGCAGGACAACGAATTGGTTTTAATTGGTGAAACAAGGATCGAAATAATTAGAGAAATTTGAACAAAAAAGAATTTTCTTTTTAAAGAATTTTCTTATCTTCTCTTTTATTTATTAATTTTAAAATATATGAATGGAATTATTGAAAATTATTTATTTTTAATTAAAAGAACTTTTGATATTAATGATTATATAATGGAAGATTATAAAACTGAAATATTCACCTTCAATTTAATTCTCATTGAGAATTTGTCAATTCGTATTATTAAATATATATAAATACATAATAATATTATACGAATACATAAATAAAATAAAATTAAATTTTAATCTTTCTAGAGCACTTAGTTTGCTAAAATTGTTAAATATTCTTCTATTTTTCAAGTATTCAACAAGTAAAACTATAAAAAAATATTAAATGAAATAGATTAATTTTTAACTAGGTTATTTATTATAATATAATACTTCATTATTTCTAAATAAAATACCATTGCAAAATATTAAGTTAATTTAATTATATTATTTTTATCTTGTATTTTAGAATAATATTATGAATAATATTATGTTTTTTTAAATATTTTTTTTTATAGTGAAAAAATTTAAAGTAAAATTAAATAGTTAAAAATTGTGAAAATTCAAACTATCATTGATGATTTAATCATCAATTGAAAATTAATGTAAATGATAAATATTATATTTAATATATATTTAATTATTATTATTTTATAATTTAGTTTCTCTAATTGTTTATAAGGATATAATCGAAATAATTCGTAGGACATTGTCCTAATCTCTAATTTTATGTTTAAGTTTGTTCAGTTCTGTTATCGAATTCTTGGAACAACACAAGTGTTCTAGAAACCATAACAGAAGTTATATAAGGGAATATTCAAAGTATCTCTGTAACTATAATATAATTGATAATTGAAATATATATTATATATATATATTTTATCAGAAAAATAAACTATAATATTAAGTTTATAATATTATTTATATTTTGCTATAATTTTAATACATAAAATAAATTTAAAATTTATAAAATTTATAACAATAAATATAATATAAAGAAATAAAATAAATATAAATAAAATAATTTGGAGGTTTATGCAATTAATGATAAAAAAGAAAATTATTATGTATTTTTTTTCAAATTATGTAATAGCTTTCCACCATTAATTAAAATTGAAATATAATTAATTAACTATTTATTTAATTTCAGCATTTCAATCTTATGAATGGACAATAATATACATTAATTGAATTTACTGGTAAAGTTCAAAAACATATATGATATAACAAATAAATTTCATTAAGAAGAGACAAAAAAAAAAGAAATATTATTAAATAAAAATTACATTTTATAAAAGATTTTATAGCGATATATTTGATTCTCCAATATTGTTATCTTCATTTTAAATTAAAACGTAATTAATACGTATAATAAATATATTATATGGATATATTTTATATCTAATAAACATATTTCATGTTTTTACATATCATTTGAAAAATATAACTTTTTTCTTTTATGTTTCTATTATTTATAAGATATTGTAATTATTGAATAATTATCAGATAAAAAGATAAAAATTTTGAAATTGATAAGTGACTAGTATAGATAAATTAGTATAGATAAATTTATAAATTAAGCGCTGCTAATATAAATATCATTTTAGCATAAACTTCTTTGTTTCTTATAATTAATAGAATGTATAATAATAAATAGAATGTAGAAATAATTTAATTTTATTTCTTGAATAAGTTATCTATAAGGAATTGAAATATCAAATTCATTTTTAATTTTTATAATAAATGTTATGACAATGTTTCACAAAATCAAGTTCTCGAAAATATTTTGTTATATAGAATGTTCAATATAATGATCTTTTAAAGATCTTTTTGAAGAGTCGTTTCTAGAAATCAAAATAAACTCAAAAGTTATCAAAATAATGATTGAATCTTATTTATTAAATTATAAGCAATTAATATTTGCGTTAAAAATGAAAATTTTATTTTTGTCATGCCATTGTCACAATATATCTGCTTTATCTGAATTATTTAATACAAACTTTTTTGCTTATAAATTACTTATATTTTAATATATAAATTTTAATCGATATTTCTATATAAACAACTTTTGACTTTTTCTAATCTCTAAAATTATTCCCCTTAAAATATTTCATGAATATATTATATATTATATATATTATACATTATATATTATATTATATATTATATATTATATTATATATATTTCGTATATAAAATAGCTAGTAGATAAAATTACATATATATTTTATCATCGTTTTGACTTTTATAATAGAAGAGAAATAGAGTACATGAAAGAATAACAATAATAGAAGAAACAATATTTTCCGATAAAATAAAAATAAAATAAAAAAAATAATAAAGAATTGTTCCGTAATTAAAATGTATAAATAGATACATTGTTTGCGAAATTTTATCTTTCATGTTTTAATATGCATGATAAAATTCTCAAATTGATTTTGAGGTACAACAATTCATTTTGTTGAATTATTTTATTTAAATTTCATATTAATAACTATCTATAATTTATAAAATCATATATTAAAGAGATTTTTACATTTAAAAATATATAAGAATGAATAATGAGAATAAATAATAGAATATATTAGAAGATAAAATTCTGATTTCTGAGATTGAAAATTGCGAATTCAAATCCCATTTGGATATACTCTCTTTCTTTTTTTTTTCAATTTCTACAACTTAAAAAGAGCTGAAGAAAGAAATTTATAAAAAAAATTATTTACAGACTAAATGTTCTTAAGTTGTGAATATTATGAGTGATATATCTTCCAGAAGATTCATAATTTCCGTATAGTGACGAAAAAACTGATGACAATAAATGAAAAAATAAATTGTTATATTGACAAGAAAATGGTCGAGTTTTAATTAACCGAAGTCTTCGATATACAAAAAGTAGAAATAATAGCAAAAGGAAAAAAATGTTTATTATATTGGAGAGAAATAGAGTCTCGGCTTTTGAACATTTGAGGATAGTGAATTCAAATCCCACTAATATATTTTCTTATTTTTCTTTATATTTTATTTTCTTATATATTATTTTATATTATATATTACATCACTTACAGAATATTGTATAAATCATAACTTATTCATAGAATCTATTTTTTTTTAAATATAATAATTAATCATTGTAATCAATGAAATAAGGATATTTCTTCAACCAAAAATTTCATTCCATGAATTCAGATTATGATCCATTTTATGATCCAGAATTTTTCGAATTCATATGAATATCATAATATATTATATATAATAGCTATTACTTTTATGTCTATAAACGTACCATATTATTTATAACTATTTTTAATTTTATTTTTAATCCTATCATATTTAAAATAAAATTTCTTAACGTCTTAATTCTATGAATAAGATTATGATACATATTACACATTATAAAAAATTTCAACGTTTCTATTGGTAATTAAAGATGTTGAAAATAAATCAAGTAGACTCTTAAAAATAGCAGAGATTATTCATTGCATCCATAAACTTAAAAAATTTGAGAATAATCTAAATAATGATAGTAATGATAATAGTGATAATAATCTAAATAATGATAACGTTGAAGTTATCAAAAGAATTTTATTTATTATAACTAAGAATTTTGTTTTTTGTTGTTTTATTTTTGTTCATTTTTGGAATTTTAATATCATGGTAATTATTATTTTTACGTCTATCATTCTTAACTATGAATATCATAAATCATTCTTAACTATGAATTTTCAATCTCACCCAAAAGAATTGCTTTTTCATTTTTAAAATGTCACTGAAATTTTCTGAACTAATCAATAATTTTATCGAAAAAAGTCTATTATATAATATTATTTACTTAATCTCATATTGGTTCTACTTGGTCACAATTTTTGTTTGCGATATATCGTTCAAAATGTCAATAATATCATTTCCTATACACAAAATGTTTGAAGCACAAACACGTTTGCCAATGATCATCAATTATTGTGATATTCAATTATTGTGTCAATTATTGTCTATAATGTAACTATAATATGAAATAATACATCATATTTAATTAGACTAGCATATCAGATCCTGAAATCAAATTTTTTGTCACTTAATAAGACGTGATAAGCGATCACATGACTTTAATGAATGTTTTGCATGTATGACTCACTCATTTTGTACTATGCACACCGAACAATGAAGTGGTTGCACGAATCGCATGAATCGCATCGCGTGAATCGCGTCCACTTTTGTCTTGGCAAGTATATGGCATAAAGAAGGGATCATTATCAGTATGATATCTAACTACTTGTCTTGCAAAAGTTATTCTGAATTGCATTGAATTATCAGAATATCTTACTAGTAATTAAATATATGATAGAAAAGAAAAAAAGAAACGCTGAAATAATGTTAATAATAATGTGATGCGTCGTTATTAAGATTGATATATTAATTCGAAATAAATGAATTAAATAAAACAGTTAATTTGTAAAAAATTTATATAACTACTTAAAGATTAATAAGTTGTTTATGTATAAATATTTTTAGTGCAACATTAAATTTTTTGTAAATTGAATATTAAGTTATTATTATAATATTAATTTATATTTTTGTACATTTTGTTTTTATTTCGATGTTTAAATATATATGAAGAATTTTTGATTGTAAAAAAGTTTGCCTAGTTGACAATCTATGTATATATTTAGTGTATTATTAATTAATTTTAAGTTGAAAATTAATTTCAATAGATATTTTTGCATATCAAATTTTGTTGTTTTACGAAGATTTAAATTTTATTTTTAAGATAATTAAAATTATAATTGAATTATATAATTAAAATTTAAACTTTCCAAATTTAATTTCGTAATTTTATAATATAAAATGCGTGAAGAAATTTTTCGAATTAAATTTATCGATGATATTTAATAATAATTATTAGACAATTACTTCTATTTAACAATAAAAAAATTGAAAGTTTTAATTGTTTAAAATAAAATATCTCTAGATTATTGTATAATATTGTATAACATAACAATTCTAAAATATTAAAATAAATTTTTATAATAAAAATAATTTGTATGAGTAATTTATACATATTTATATATAAAGTACATAATATTGAAAAATTTAATTCTTAATTAACACTATATTTTTAATATTTTCTCACTAAATATTTTAAATAATAATCGAAACAAATGAATTATATTATTCAAATAAAATTATATAATTTTAATTATATAATTCAAATATAAATAAAAATAGAAAAATTTCATAAATCATCAAAAAATTTTTATTGTTTTTTGAAATACGTTTAAATGGTTTTATAAATCTTCTTTAAGTATCGAAAAATTATCTTCATAAGGAAATCTTTCATAGATTTATTATACAAATTTATTCCATATATGTCAAAGAAAAGAAATAGTACGAAATCGCAAAATTGCAGTTAATAGTCAAATTACCGCGCGTTCTCTCGGAACAATGTATTTTAACTAGTATTATGTGCCATTTTCAAAGTATCGATCAAATTGCTGCAATAATAATCATTGTAAATATATGGAATTAAATTGCAGAAATGGAATATAATCGAAACAAAATTTTTGATCTAAAGTTTTTCAGGATTTATTTTTTTCATCGAAACTTATATTTTGATTATGTAAACAAAAATATTTAAGAATGTTTCATTTGTTAATTTTTAATTTAATTTTTAATTTTTATATTGTCATTAGCATTTGTCATTAGTCCAATATTATCTAATAAGATATAAAATAAGAAATAAAAATAAGAAATAATTTTATAATGAAAAATTTTTTCATAAATTATGATAATGATAATATAATTAATAATAAAAATTTAAAAATACTTAATATTTATTAGAATTATATTTTATTATATGTTTTATTATAGTATCAACAATTTATAAAGTATTCATTCAATATATACATGAGATATCAAAATAAGTAAAAATAAGAACTATTTTAAGAACTATTTTACAAAAAAACATCATTAATTTATAGTATAATTCATTTTTTTTTCACTATCAATTTCTCTAATATAAATTAATTCATTAAATTAGTATATCAAGAATATTAATTAAGACAAAAATAATTAGAGAATAATCACAAATTTTTTTGCTATCAATAGATAAGTAAATCTGTAGATATAGAGATCTCACTATATAGTAAAAGACAAATATAACATTTTCAACAACGATTATTGAAAAAAGTCGCTTAAAGGAGAAAACAAAGCTCGGTTGAGTGAGCGATTATATTCTTATTTTTTATTTTATGATAAAAATTTTTATGGTAAAGTTATACTATTTCAAGAAAAATTTATAATCATAGAAAAGATATTTTCTCAAGATATTTTTTTTATAAGATTTCAAATTGTCATCGATATTTTTTAAAAAAATACAAATTTGAAGTCAATAACTATCTATTCTGATTATTTATCTATTTAGATTTGAAGATTTTTAAAATTTTTCAATAATGATATTTTACATTTATATTTTTACATTTGAATAACAAAGTGTTATTAAATGTCTAAATATTTTTATTTCATTATTGAATAATTTTTATTTTATTTAATTGCATGTATGAAAATCTGACTTCTTATTTTTTTGTAATATAAATAATATAGATAATTTAAAGTTTTTAATACAAATATTCATTAATAAATACATCAATATAAATTTATAACAAGAAGTTACATTAAAAAGATAGATCATAATTTAAATTTGAAATGCTTTATTTTTATTTAATTCATGAACTCATATGAATTTTTCTTAAATCAGAATAACATCTGCGGTACAAAATTCATAATCAAAATTTGATAAAAATGTATACCTAATATACTGAATTTTTTTAATGTAATAATTTTTAAAAGACTCACTTTAGAAACTCAATTCAATGAAATTCAAATAAAAAGTTACAGATAATTGAATTTTCTTTTTGATTGATATTTCAAATAATCAGATATATTAGATCGCTCTTTAAAACATAAATAATGAAGCTTTTATTATATTTTAATTTTATCTAAAAAAGAAAATACATATTATATTCATATAAATAATATTTTTACAATATTTAAAATTGCGTTTTCAATTAAGTTACATTAAATTTATTTAAGATTTATTGAAGAAGAAGATTTATTTTGTTGAATTTTACATAAAAAAATGCATGGTATAAAAATATCGTAAATCTTGTATATAATAATATAATAATAATATACTTATTTTTTTGTCATATATTTAACAATATTAAAGATTTAAAATATTTTAAATATTGAAAATGATTATTCAATGAATTTTTTTATATCAAGAAGCGGGTAATTACTGTCTATTTTTTTTTCGATATTAAAACTTTGATGTAATTGAATTATACAGACTATTTTGTTTTATATCTTCATTATTGAGTTATTTTAATATTTTGAATTAAAAGATCTTATTGAAAACTTATAGAAAGAAAAGTTAAGAAAGAAAAGCATAGAAAAGTTATATTATAATAGTAGAGTTATGCTATAATATAATATGCTCATTAGTTTTTCTATCAAAATTAAGGAAGTTAGAGCAAAATATAATGTTTCATTTTTGAGAACTTACTAGAGATATGTTAGATATAGTGATATGATAATAAATTCCAAAAATTGAGAGTAAATATATTTTAAAAGATAATATAAAGAATAGAAATTGAATATTGAATATTATATTATATTATAATTGAATATTGAAAAAGATCAAATAAAAAAAAAAAAAGAAACAGAAGAAGAATAGATCCAGGAAATTGAATTAAATTAAAGATAAAAGCAAAAGCGAAGGAATGGAAAAAACAGAAGCAGAATGGAAGAACAGAGAATTAAAAATAGAAATTAATTTATAAAGACAATGTATTAAAGACAAGAAATAAGAATGCAGAAAGAAATATAATAGATAGGAAATAATAATGAAGAATCGAGAGAAAGAGAAAAAAAGTAAAAAAATTATCACTATCAAAAATTGATGATATTGTCTAAGACATGTCATTATTATGCATTATCATGTGTTATAATCACGCAATATACATTATTTGATATAACAGGTTTTAGTTATAATTTTTTTTATAATCAAAAATTTATTTAAAGATAAGATTATTTGTATTGAAAATTATTATTTTAATTTTAAAATTATTTTGATTAAGAAAGATTTATTTACATTTTAATATTTAAAAACTAAATATAAAAATGTAAAAATATTATATATACATTCATGTTAGGAAACACAATTTTTATTATTATAAAAATTGTATTTTTTGACAACAAAATTTGAAAAAAATTGTCAAAAAAATTTTTTTTGACAAAATATATTAAGTATTATTTTTATATGAATATCATATTCTGATTTCAATGTCTGAATAATTTTATTGATTTTATGTTATAAAAAAAGATACTTTTTTTATTATATTTATTATTTTTTTTATATTCGATCGTTATTTATTTTCAATATAGAACAAGAAATTCGAAGAAAAGAAATTTTATAAAAACAAAATAAAATTTTTAAAATATAATCTTAGTTTCAAATTAATGATATTTAAAGATAATATTATTATTAATAATTTCGATTATATATTATGGCAAAACAATTGCTATTTTAAAAAAACAGAAATTATTTATATTATATAATAATTTCATATTAAAAAAAAGAAAAAGATTAAATAATTGAAATAAAAATATAATTAAATATAATAAATATTTAATTAAATATAATTAAATATATAAGAATAAGAACTTATATAAACTTATACAATTAAGTTATATAAGCATAATCTCTAAATTTATTAAAAATTGAAAAAAATCTTTATAAATATTATAATATATTAATATATTATAATATATTTATAATATAATAATATTTTTATAAATATTTATTGAAAAGTTTCACTAATTAAGATTTTAAATTAATAAATCGCGTATAATTCCAATATTCATAATTCCAATTTGAAGAAATTCTTCATAATTTTTGGTTATTTTTTATTTGTTTATTTATTTTTAGAAAAAAAAGAAAAAATAGAAAAAAAGAATTTTAAATAGTTGATGATTTATCAAGATTGATAATAATTAAATAATTTTTTTCTTTATTAATTCCTTTTTATTGTGTTGCAAATTAAACATTTGATTTATATACTTATTATTACATAACCATAATCATTTTTAATTTTTCTTCTTTATGATTTATCTACTAATGAAGAATTCATCTTAGTTTACTTATGGCAATCTCAACGATTCTTATTATGAAACTTCTTGTGACTTCTTTATCCAATTTTAAAGAATACTTTGACACTCTATTCAGACCATCCCTAAGGATAGCACGCTACCTTTTTCTTTGTTTAATTTTTAGCATTTTCCAAGACCTTTTCTCATCTTCAATTCTGTCCAGAAGATTTTTTGGTTCTTCTCGGCTTTCTTATCTTCTCTCATCCGTTCATTTTAAAAATCGTTTCATTCTTTATTCTTGCTTTTTTTCTTTCATTTTTAAAGATTCAAAAATCTTATATTTTTCATCTTTTTTGTTTTGTCTCCTCACTTCAAGAATTTTTCTATTGCTTTTAATTCATTACTTAGTTTTGTATTTCTAAATAAAAAAAAACTTGTGCTTATGTTCTAATCGGGATTAGAAATATTGAAATAAGAATAAAGAAATTATTTAGATAATTAAAAAAGTTAATATTCCTAAAATTAAAAAAATTATCAAAAATTTTTTTATTTTCCTTTTGATTGAATATAATATTTTTTGTTACATGATAAAATTATTATGAATACAATTTATTAATTAAATTAAAAATTTCTAAACAATCATAAATATATCATATCATTTAAATTTAAAAAAAATCTCAATATAATAACATATTTATTATGTAAACTAATAATGAAAAAATTTTAAAAAATAAAAAATTTGCATATTTATTTTTTAAAGAAATTTTTAGTATTTTATTTTTATGAAAATGACCATTTTTTAAGATAAAAATTTTTATGAATAATTTGAGAATTTATTTAATTAATTTTAATATATATCTTTTTAATATGTAATTCTTATTAGTTTTATGTTAATTTTTATTAATTATATTTATATTAATTATATATATTAATTTTAATTTTTTAATATATTATTTTATTATTATATATTAACTATTATTACTACTATTTATTATTACTATTATATACTATTAACACAATATAAATAATATTTATAGAGAGATGTTATTATTATTATTTATTAATATTTACAAAAATTTTATTTTTTTATTATTTGTTTTTATTAAAATTTTTATATTTGCTTTACAATATTGCTTATATTAAATTTTCAATTTATTTTTATGAAAATAATGTTCCAGAATTTTTTTTAAATCTTCCTAATCCTATCAAAATAATCTTGATATATAAAATGATATATATATCTTGATATATCTTGAAATAATAAGATATATGAGATAATAAGATGTATAAATGTTTCGAATAACATAATCAATTAAAATAACTATTCTTTAAAGTATCATCTTTAAGAAATGAGATAGTGTTTCTCTGTCAAAATTATAAATTAGTTAGGTATAAATTTTTTTCTTCAATTATCACTTAATGATATTTTTTTCTTTTCTTTCTTTTTCTATCTTTATTTCTTTATCTATTACTATTATTGCACTTATTTTTACATAAAGGATAACAGATTAATACAGTTATATAATAACAGATTAACAAAGTTACCATAAATCTTTAAATTACGATGTTTTCGAAAATGTTAAAATTGAGAATGGCATACTAGCATATATAAATCATAAGCAAACTCAATAAAGTATATTCATCCTAAAATAATTTTTTATGCAATTTCCTTTCGCAACAGCATCCAAAACCTCTTCGAATGATTATGATAATTACGTTATATATCAATTGATCAAAAATCGATTTATTTTATATATACTATATTTATATAAAAAAACTATATCTTTAAGAAATTATGATAAAAATATTATACTGTTGTAGAAGCTTCGAATAAATATTATTTATTATATTCGTAATCTTCCTTTTATATGTTCGATTCAGCAAGTAATGATTACGATGATCATGATGAATCGTTTATATATATGTATATCTTATGAATTAATATATTTTCACACTTAAAGAAATTAATAGAACACTTAAAATTGCAAGCATATTGTATGCGAATGAAAAAAAATTAGAATTTAATTGATAAAAATTGAAAAAGTATAGAAATATTTAAGAAATAAATTATTAATTTATATTAATTTAATCAATTTGATGCAAATATTTCATATTTTATTTCATTAATTCAATTGATTTATTCATAATTATCATTTTTTTTAGTGATTAATAATTTTTTTTAAATGTACTTTCTTTTATTGTTTCTCAATTGATATATTAAATATATTTTAACAATTCAGATTATTTCTTTATTTATAATTAACGATAAATATTTTCATTATCAATATATCATATTTCAAATTATTTCTTATTATAATTTAAAGCTTGTAATTTATAAAAAAACTTTATTTAGTTTATTTTTTAAATTATTATTTATATAAAATTTTAAATATTTCTTCTTTTTTGTTTTCATTTTTTTCTTCATAAATTAACTCAATGATTTAAGATTTTAATATTTCTTTATGTATAATACCAAATATCAAATATATTTTTCATATAATTAATACATATATACATTCAATCATAAATATTTTTAATAGATTTACTAATATTGGACAAAATAATTTAAATTTTTAAATTATACTTATATATATTTTGTATAAATATTTTTAATATTCATTTCTTTTCATCATATTTAACATTTCAAATTTTGTCAATATTCTTCATTAAAATACAATATTATTAAACAACACATATTTCAAAAAGCAGTATTATAATATAAATGCTTAATTATCTATTTTTTATTTATATTTATATTATATTTATATTTATTATAAATCAACAATACTTTTCAATATTTTTCAAAATTCACTTTATTCGTAGTTACTTTTCATTATTATTTTTTATGTATTCAATTAATCCATTTGTTTATCAATTTCAAAAACGAATCATTCGATTCGTATACATATTCTTATATATATTGGAGTTGTGGCAAAATTCGAATTCTGACTGAATAGCTAGATAAAATTTTTTTTTCTCTCTCTCTCTTTTTTCTTCTTCCTCTAAAATGTAGCATTAGTTCTTTGGCGACGTATATAACATCAATCGATATCACCAATCGTATATCTTTATTTCACGTACTTCGTATTTTCTTATTCTTGACATAGCTATTAATCTCCATTTGTTACCTATTTTCTTTAATGTTATTTCTCTACTTAATAGATTTTATTTCTTATATCCATTTCATTTTTTCCCCCATTTCTTTCTTCACTTTGAATATTTTTCATTTTAATTTCTATATTCAGATCAAATTTTTTCCTCTTCTTTTTATTAAATTATCTTTCTTTATTCTTCATTGACTTATTTCATTGATACTCGATATAAAGAATTATAAAAAAATTTTAATCATATAAATAATTATAATATTAATTAAAATATTATAAATTATCATTTTTTAATGGAATATTGTGTTTGTTCCTTTTTCTTCTTCTTCTTCTTTTTTTTTTAATTTATCTCCAAATCACAATCATAAAATACAATTATATTGATTGCAATATAAAAGTAAAGTCAAAATTATATAGAATATGTTTTTTTTATCAAATATTTCCATTTATATTTTTAAAAATTAATATTATTTGTTTTATAATAAAATATAAACAAAATATTAATTTTTAAATAAACATTTTTAAAAATATAGATATAAATATAAAATTTTTAAAAAATAAGAAATAAAGTATATGTAAGATAAAGAATAGATAAAGCTAATGATTGCTTAAAACTATGATTTTCAAAATATAATTTAATCTACTAATCTAAAAATATTAAATATAACAATCAAAAATTTTTATACAACAAAGAAAAAATTTTCGTAAATCAAATTTTATAAAAAATTAATTAATAATTAAGTTATTAATAGTATTAAATTAAGTAAATATAATATAATAATTAAATTGTTTTTAATTATTAATATTAATAATTAATTCTAGTATAATTAATTAATATTAATATTAATATTAAAATATTAATATTAAAATTAATATTAATAACTAATTGTAATGTAATAAAATTTTTGTTTTTTTCTATGTAATATCAATTTCTCTTCTTAAAAGAAAGTATACCGCTGATTAAAATAAATAATTCTTTAAAAAAAATCTTTTTGAATTGAATAAATTCTTTATATGATTTTAATTTAAGGAATTATTAATCTTAATGAAAAAAAATCTTTTTTCTTTTTTCTTTATAGTTTTCATAATTAATTTAAATTTTAATTAATTTGATGAAAAAATATGCAATATATAATAAATTTAAATTATTACGTATTTTTTTTAATCGTTTTATTTTTTCAGGATTACATACTACGAATTTTAATTTTACAAATAATTAAAATCTTATTAAAGAATTTTTTATTAATAAACTATGATTTTATCATTAATAATTTAAACAATTATACAAGTTCTATGATATAAAAATATTCATGATATTTATAGTATTGGACAAAACGATAAGATAAACTAATGAAATAAAATGATTTTTAATTTAAGATTAATGCAATTTATTCAAATTTTATGATTATTCTATAATTTAAATTATTTAAATATTATTATATATTTTATTTATTATATTATTATCTTATCCTATTTATATATATTTGCATATAAAATCCTTTGCTTAATAATATAAAAAAAATCAATCAGAATTAATATTTTTTTCTATAAATTTTATTCGTTTATATAAAAAATAGATAAAATAAAATAATAAGATAGATATGAAAAAATAGATTAATAAGATATTATTATTTACAATTGAAAATTTCTTGAAGATTTCTTATATATTTTCACTGAATCTGAATCTGTTTATAAATGTAAGATTTAAGAGAAAAATATAAATAGATAAAAAAAATATTTTCATTATTTTTATAAAAATATTTTTAAAAAATCAATTTTTCTTCAATTTTTATTAATTGCATTCTTTTTTTGTAAAATTGAATTTAATTTATCATGATAGAATTCGATATATAAAAATTACAATTAGTTTTATACTCTTATCCATTTCATATGTAGATTGTATATATAGTATTATTTTTTAAAATATAGTATTTATTTTTTAAAATATAATAAATAACTTAAGATTCAAAAAAAATATTTTTTAATTTTTACAGAAGAACAAATTGAATTTTGAATTTTTTTTTTGATAATTTTTTGATAATTTGCGATAATTGAATTATAAATTTAAAAACAATTAACAGTTTAACAATAATAACTTTAACGAAACAATCACTAAGTTCTTTTTGTAATTGCAAAATATTTTTGATCATTTTTTTCTGTGTGTATAATTTCATTTCTCATTTATAAACTTGAAATTTTTTATCCCGAATGCAAAAAACTTTGTTAAGAAGCCATTAAAAAAAATTATAAATATTTCGTTTTATTATAACTTTTTACAACTTTTGTCCCGAGCAAATACGAGCGTTTCGAATATTTCTTTTAACGTTACAATCATATCAAAAGAAAAGAAATTTTCTTGTTAATGTTACAATAAATGTGTATTTCAATATACGAACGCTTTGCTCTGACAGATTATATTTTCTTTTTTTCGTTTTTTTAAGTTATAATTTGTTCATATTGGCATAGATTTCATGACATTTTAATATTGTAATTGTAATAACTGCTAAGTTTCTTAAGATTTAAATATGACTTTTTAAAATTGCTTATTCGTTTTAATAATCAAATTTTATAGTTTTATAGATAAATAATATTTTTAATTATATTAATAATAAAGAATCACGATTTTAAAGAAAATGAATTGAATATTTTGAATGTAATTTAAAATGTAGATGCATTTAAATATTCTAAAATATTAAAAAAGCATTAAAATAAATAAATGCATAAAGAAAAGTTAATAAAATTTTGTTGTTTACAATATTATAAATTACATATAATTTACAATATTATATATAATATAAAATATAATAAACAATTTTATATTATAATAACAAAAATGAATACTTTACAATAATGTAATAAAAACAATTTTTATTATAAACTTCATATGTAATAAAAATAATTTACAATAATTTTATTTTATAATAATAAAAATGAATATTTTACAATGAGATAATAAAGAATCTCTTTGTATCATTGCAGAATTGTACATATAATTGCAAAATATAATGTAATTATTTAAGAAAGACTCAAATATGCATTCTTTATTCATAAAATTCCAAAATTGATTAATTTATATTTATTAAAAAATATTAAACTTAAAAGTTGATATATGAATTTCTTTTGAAAAAAAATAAAATAAACATATATTTTTCATGAAAAACAAAATTATATAAAATTACTTATTTATCTCGTTTTAAATAATGCTCTAACAGATGAACTTTTTTATTTGAAAATTTTTATCTTATGATAAATAAAATAGAAGTGTATCGTATTTTTATATTCGAATGTATATTCGTAAAACTGTATCGAGATGATTTGAGTCTCCATTTAATGTTATTTAAACTTTACATATTGTTGATATGATTACACAAGAAATATTTATGATATTATTTCACGAATATAAAATTTATATGTAAAAAATATAACTAATTTGAATATTTGGTGAACTGGAATTTATATGAAAAATCTATGAATCTATGAAAAATTCAATCATTGACTGCATTTCGTTATGTCAATCGCTAACCAAACTGGTTTTATCTTATGCATTATTTCATTCTGAATAAAATTTACTTATGATAATAATCTTATGTTCTACATTTTTGAAAGATAAAAAGAAAAAAGTTTGAATTCCAGTATTGAATCCAGTGTTGGTTATGGATTCAAAATTCGAAATTTTATGTATTGAGTCTGTATGTATATATGTATAAACAAAATGACAAGATATAAAAAAATATCTTAATTGTGCATAGAGTTCGAATTCTTAAATAAAAAATTTCGAATTTGTGCCTCAATTCTCAATTTCGAATTAATCTCAATATATATTTTTTTTTTACATACTATATATGTGTAATTATACTATACATTCATCTATTATAAATTTACTTGTGAAAAATGCCAACTTATAATATAAAAACTAATTAAATTAGATACACGGATCTATGATTATAGAAATTATGAAAATATAAAATTTATGAAAATATAAAAAGCTATCATATTAAGAATGAATGCTTAATGAGTTAGAGAAAAAATATTTACTTATTTAGAACAATTTTTAGAAATTATCTATAACATAGAGAGTTTTTAATTGATTGAAATTTTTATTTTTTATATAATTTATTATGAAGAATAAGACATATAAAAATAATATAAATATTATTCATGAAAATAGAAAATCGACAAAAATATATTATGTTTTTCAAATATATCGGAATAATGTATAAATTTTGAGAAATAGATTATAATTTTGTTATTTTTATTATTTTTATTATTGTTTATTATTGTTTTCTAGAAATTTTATTGAATATTTATTTTTAATATGACTGAATAATATTAAATAAATAATTATTTCTATGAAGGATTGATCTTAGAAAAAAAACAAATAATTATATGAAATCATTAAAGTTTATTTATTAAAGTTTATTTGTTATACGAAATTTAAATTTGAGCTAGATGAAGCAAAAAAATAAAACAAGATGATGATGTGACGAAAATAAAATTATCTTTATTTTATTTCATTTGAAACAAACTTTAATAATTATAATTAAATCTTAATAATTTTTATAATTATTTTTGTATTTGTTCTAGACTCATAAGATCGAGCAACATTTTAATGAAAAGACAATGAAAAAATTTTTCTTTCGGAAAACTTAAGATCCTACATACTAATTTTAGCAGATCGACAGTTATGAAAACCTCTTTTCCGTTAATAAATGATGCCTTGAAAAAAAGGAAAAGCAAATGTTGAGAAAAATTAGGATATTTAAAAAAATTTTAAAAGATTGCGAATGGATTTATTCATTTCAATAAATTTATTTTTTATTTATTATTTATTTTTTATTTATTTTTTATTTTTACAAATTTATTTTCTCTTTTAATTACTTTCTTCATTTGTATTTTTTATATTTTAGAATCTTTTAAATTTCGATTTTCCAAAAAATATTTCAGAAATATATTAATACTATTCTTATGAGAAAAAGGAATAAAAATAAATATATTAATATTTAAATAAATATATATTTAAATAATATAAATATAAATACATTTATATTAACATAAAATATATAAAATATATTTAAATAAATAATAAATATATTATGCAAAATAATTTTCATTGATTATTAATTTCAATCAATATAATTATTAGTATAAAAAAAATAAAATTTCTAAACATTTTATACTCACGCCCGTAGTAATAGTATTATAATAGTATAATAATATTATAATAGTTTATTATGTGCATGAATGCATGTATCGAATGCTCTTTCGACTAAATGTATGTGTGTGAAGAAGCTGATAACTATTAATGTATTTCTTAAAGTTGAGTAGATTGTAGTGCACATGCAGTGCACGTGTCTATAAGAGAACAGGATTTCTTACAATTTCACAGCAAGTAATCATATCCAGCGAACACGATCAGAACACGATGTGTAAAATAAATAATGAAATTATTAATTATCTTACCTAGCGGTCAGACTATAATGTATTCATAAGCTTCTACTTATAAATAACGATAGATCATCATGTCTGATGATCAGAGCATAATATATACAAACTATGTCATATCCGGCATATCATATATATCCGGCATATATGTCATATCAGACTATAACATGTTCACCGAGATTCTCTTCATTAGTCAAGCCTCGTGCTTCTAAAAAATCCCTTCTTAATTCAATTGGGAGGATCTCAATTTCTCGACGGAGCATGCTAATAAGAAATAACATTGCGATCAGTGTCTGACAAGTTAGAGGAAAATTCCTTGAACTAGAATAATGTTGATTACCATTGAGTCAGCCGTGTCTGGAGTATCATCTTTGAAATCGGACTCTGCTTCAGCATTTAGGCTGAAGTGTGTCAAAAGTATACAATTATAAATGTTGATTAATTTCTCAAAAACGACAATTTTCTCAGATAATATTATTCTTTGTTTAGGTTTAATAGAGATCTGCGAGTAATAATAACAAAAAAGAATTTCTATGAGGAATATTTATGAATAAATTGTTTATAAATCTCACGAGCAATAAGTGTATATAGGCAAAAAATTAATCGATAATTGATCGATCGCATTTCAATAGTTGAGAAATATTGTGTAAATTTTTTAAGAAATTTAAATTTTATATACATTTCAGAACATCTATTTTAATCATTATAATCATTTAAATCATTATAAATTATCAATAAGTTTTTTATTTTTTTATTTTTTTTGTAAAAATAACATTAAAATTAAGCAATTATGTCATATTAGAAATTCACATAATGTAATAATTTGTTAACAATTTTTTCCGCATTATTCCGTACAATAAAAATTAAAAAATAGAAATTTTCTAATTTTTTTACTGCCTAATATTTGATTTGTAAAACTTTGCCAAACAAACAACAATATATACGGACATAACTGAACGTTCCTCACTTAAAGGATTTTTTAATCTCGATTGATATTTATGGATTAATTTTTAGTTATTTTATATTATAATATATACATTTCTATCATTATTTATTTATTATATTTTGAAGAAATAAGCAATGATAATATTTCTAACTTTAATTGGTAATGTTTTTATTCCTTTCAATTTTTGAGAGATCAATATATGGTATATCTTCTTACAGTGCTTTTTTCATTTTATAATTTTCAGTTTTATTGTTTTTATTGTTATTTTATAAATTATCATTGTTTAGGCCCATATCTGACTCAATCTATCAAATAATTTATAGGATAGGATGTTGAAAATCAAATAACCATAATTTCTTTTTTTAATAAGTACTTTTTTTTAATATTTGTTTCTTTAGAATTGCCATTTTCAATTTTCAAAGTCTACTTTATTGTATATTTCTCAAATTCGATCTTTCTAAGTTAATTTCCTTTTATAGCTTTTTTGCTATATCTGTCATACAAATATTTTGTGCAGTTATTTAAGAATTCAAATCAAGATATATTTGTATATTTATATATTTTTTATATTTTGATTATTATTTATTTTTTTCTTTATTTTATATTAATTAAATGCAATGTTAATTTTTTTATATATTTAGTTATATTTTTATATTATATACATTTTTAATGAAATAATATATTATTATAATAAGAAGTAATATTATCTTCTAAAACTTAAATTTCTATATAAGCTCAAAATAAAATAATTTTGTCCAGTTAATTTCTATTATTCGAAACTATACAATGTGCAGTATTGATTCATTTTCATTATAATACCGATAAGCTGAATTATAAAAGTATCATTAGAATTTAGACTCGATAATTAACTTTAAGTATTAATACTTTTGAGAATTATTGCAATTCTAAAAATCGTGGATATTATAATTTCATACATTATAATCTGTTATAGTTGTTTGTAATCATCTATAGAGAATCGTGTATATAATTCGAAGCTATGATATGTTATAGTACATAAAAACAATGTATATAATTCGAAGCTATGATATGTTATAGTACATAAAAACAATAAGTTTTCTAAAGAAAAATCTGATTATTTAGAATGAAGATAAAATGATTGTAATGGATTTCTTAGTATTTACTTCAGAATTTTTATAAAATTGAAGTCGAAATCATTGAAGAGTAAAACGTATTATCTCATATGTCAAATTTATATAAGGTTCATAAAAATTGAAAGAAATTTTTCTTATATATTTTTAATAAGTTTTATTTTTTATTATACATACAACTATAAGAGATTCCGATTTGCGACGAAATAGTAAACAAATTTCCCATTAAATACAGATTATTCGATATAGAATTAAAATTAAAATTAGAATTAAATTCGATGTTAAATATAAATTGCTTCTATGGAAGGTTTTCGGTGACCGAATAAAATTTCTATTTAATTTCTTTAGTTTCGATCACGCAGAAAACACAATGGAAAGCTACGCTGGTTTCGCTAGTGATATTGTCTTGTATAATATTAGACTGTCTTTTATTCTAAAAGAACATTTAAATATAATGTTGATATGGGATTCCAATTTGTAATAAATAAATTTGAATCTGTCTTTTGAAATCAATATTATCGAAAAGAAAATAACTTACTTGAAAATTATTAGATTTTAATGAAAAAAATTAATAATTAAAATAAGCAAGATATCAAAGATTTATTAGATATTAGATTTATTAGACTATAAGATTTATTTATTTATTTACTTAAATAAATTTTTTGATGTAATTTAATTGATGAACAAATGAATATTGAACAAATTTAAAAAAATGTATCTAAAATTAGAATATGTAAAATATATATATACGTTAAAAAAATTAATCATATTGTCGAAACTATTTGTATTAATTATGATATTATATTATATTAGAATTGAATAATTCACAAAGTAATAATTAGATAAAAAATAATATAAGTTAAAAACAATTTAATTTAAGTTTGATAAAATTTCAAATAGTAGATTTAAAATAATTTATGGAAATTTTATTATTAATTTAATAATAAAAAAATAGTTATAATCAATATATCAATTGAAACAACGAACAAAAAAAAAGTTTCTGTGAAAGGAACTTCTTAGAAAACTTCTTAAACTGATCATAAATCTCAATACTCGCGGACAAATATAATTTGAATTATATGAAAATCGATTTACATTATTTATTAAATATAAAAAAACATATTTAATTTAACAATGATTATTGAGCGATCAAATCATTTTTATTTCTGATATGTTTATTTATACCGATAAAGATATAATTTTTGCTTATTTTCATAACTGAATATTGATAATTTACTAGAAATTATGAAAAAGTTTTCAATCTACAAAAGCATACTTTAAATCTAAATAGTAATTCCTATCAGTATACAGTGAAATTAATAATATATAAATTGACTTCATAATATAATACAAAAATCATAAAATCTTACTGTATTCTTAATCAGGATAATTAAATGTAAAATTGTAAAATGCCTCATAAACTGAGAATCGACATTTTTGTATATTAGATTTTCTTATTTTATTATAGAAAAATAATTAAAATTAATTAAAAAATTAAATTTTTCATTTATATTTGTGAAGATATTTCGATTATTATGGACAAATTTTTTATATATAGAAGTTTTTTGTTTCTTTTCTATTGACATTTGATAAAATTAATTCAAAATTAATTGAAAAATATTTTTTTTATTTAAAAAATTTTATAATGAATTTCTAAATTTTTATTTTTTCTTAATAAAAATATGAAATTTTAAGATATGAAATTTATTATTACTTTTAAATCTTTTTTAAATTTAATTTATTTAATGAAGTAAAATTATTTCATTATTACCGTACATAAACCATTTCGTTTTTATATTAATATTTTTCTTCTAATTTGTTATTAATATTAATATATATAATTATTAATTTATCACAGAAATATATATTGATTATATTATTATTTCAATATCTTTTTGTTTTTTTACCATATATATTATAAATTTTTCATGGAAATAATTATAATTAAAAATTATCATTGATTTTATGAAAATTTTTATTGAAGATTTACAAAGTCAGAAAATAAATTAAAAATAATAAAATTAAAAAATATAATATTTAAATAACAGATATTCAACTAATGAATTTAATAAATATTATCGAGTAAATATTTAAATTATTTTAAAAATAACAAATAATTCAGAAACAAAATTATTGTACAGAAAAAGTGAATATAATTAAAATTTTATAAGAATTTTCGTATTCTATGAAATCTTTTTAAACAATATATTATTCGTGTATCAGTCCATAGACTTTACTTTTATTTACTTTAGTTTACTTTTATTGATTTTAGATACAGTTGAAATAATATCTTCATAGAATATAGTAAAAATAAATTAAAATAAAATTGTATATTCCCATATACATAACATAAAAACTAAACAATAACATTAATGGATAATCAAAGTATTAGGGAATAGGTTCTACAATGATTTGATTAAAAGCAGCAGCAAGAAAAAGTATATTTAATAAAGGAAATAAAAATAAACTATATAGATATTATATAGATATGAGTCGTGCCAATACCTTTGTTTTGCTATACCGAGCTCACTATATCGCGTTGCACGACACACTGCGGCGATTCAAAAAGAGAAATAGACAAAATAGAATCGAAACAGCAATCGCATCCAGTGACACGTTTTTTTTTGTTTTAATAAAAAAAATATAATTCCAATATATAATTCCAAAATAAAAAGAAATATAAAATTCCAATTTTATTTTTGGATATATTTACAACAAATGTTAATCATAAGAACTTATATTTTTTTATATTTAACAATATAAAAATATTTATCAATAAATAGAATATATTAGATTGTTGTATATAAAATAATTGACAAATTCAAAATGACTAAATATATTTTATACTTGAATAATATTTGTTGCATATAAATTTAAAATTTGAAATATTTAAAATAAAAATTATATTATATTATTAATTATAAAGAAGTAAATTGTATATTATAATATTTATTGTTCTAAAATTATTTACTGTTATAAACTGACTATACTTCTACGAATATTTTTATTGATATATTCTATATAATAATAAAAAATATAATAATAAAATAATTCTTTATAATATATAAAAAAATGTTGATAACATTAATAAAATTTTGAAAAAATTGGAATTAAAAAAATAAACAATCATTCATTATATAAATAATCATTCATTATAACAATCAATATAAAAAATTATTTATTACTGGTATAAATATAAAAATAAATCATAAAAGAATTAATAAATAAAAGAATTAGTAATAACAATTAATTAAATTAATCAAATCAATTAATTGTAATAATTTTAATTTTACTGTTGAATTTATATATATAAAGTTTAAAAAATAATTTATATATTTGCGTCTGGTATCTTTTATATTTTATGTGTGAATTGGTCGCGATTGTTATTTCGATTCTGTTTTGTCTTTTTTTTTGTCTTTGTTTCCTTTTTCAAACCACGCTGCAATGTAGTAAGCTCAACATAGTAGAACAAAGGTATCAGCCTGACTCACATTTATATGACATAGTTTATTTCTATTTCCATTATTAAATATATTCTTTCCTACTGTTATTTTTGATCAAGTTATTTCACAATCTATTCTCTAATATTTACTTTTTAATAAACAAGACGTATTAAACTTGTTAAGTGATCATTTTGATATTATTTTTAATATTATTTTTTTTTATTTACTTCATTTGTAACAATCAAATAGATTTATTTTTTGTTTATAAAGAACAAAATTTATGTATAAAGTTAAATAAAGTAATTTTAATATTGAAAAAATTTAAATAGAATAAGAATAGATAATTATTTAATTCGATAATATTGATTGAATTATTGCAATTTTAATCTTCTTAAGGCATGTAGAGTTGCAAAAACAAGATTAATAAGAAAAACTTATTAAATTTAGAACACCCTAAAATTTTCCGGAACTTATTTTTAATTCATCGAGATTTATATTTTAAATACAGAAAATATACAGAAATGTTTCTCGTTAGTTTTTCGTATATTCTAACTCTATCCGACATTATTTCTGACAGAGAATAAAATAATTCCGATCACTTTGAATTTATAATAGAAAATTTTTAAATAAATCAAACATTATTTTAATCATTTTTATTTCGAAAAATCACATTATGATATTCAATAAAATTATTTTTTTTTACATTCTTGAGCTTATTTTTCAATTTAACATAAAAGTTGAATTTTTTTATCACGATAAATAAATTAATTTTATAGAAAAAGAATTAGAACTATGCAGTTGATAAATATGTTGAAAAAATTGCTTTCTTTAAAATATTTTCATAAATATAATAAAAATCAATATTTTTTAATGAATATATGTTCTAAACCTATCACGAAGCAAATTTTACTGCTATTCAAATTCAGCATATAAAAATAAAACGAGATCTTTTTATTTTCAAAATCTTTTTAGTATATCTTTTCTTATTTATTTCATTTATTTTTTATAACGATTTTACTTCGTTCAATAAACAATTTAAATTTGTAGAAAAAAATATTAATTGCGATTGATCTTCCATATTATTAAGAAACATTATATTTTATCGAAAGTTGAAAAAAAATTGGTATTTATTAATATAAGTTAACTTTTATCGAAAGTTAAAAAAATTGATAACTTTTAATATAAATTAAGTTTATTAAAAATATAGGATATATATGTTAATATATATTTATGGGACACAATTGATTTTTGAAATCAAAACAAATATAAAGATTATTAACAAAATGTTAGTCTTGAGCTTATTTATTAAATTAATAATAAAGTAATAAAAATTTGCATTATGTATATATATATATAATGATAAAACGAAATGGAAATTGAAAAAAATAAGTTTATCTTTACATCTTCGTCTCATTATATCTCTCTCTGGTTTTATTTAACGCAACTCAATTGTTTATAATTTAATAAATAAAATTCAATCATTATTTTTGTATTTCAACTTTGCGCTTTTTTGATCTCTAGAATCATTTCTAAAAATGACTTATAATATTATATATAAATTATATATAATTATATAAATTATATAAATTATATATAAATTATTAATTATAAATATTAATAGATATATATACACAAATAAATACAAAAATATAAATATATACAAAATATTAATTTTGCATATTATGTCATAAGAAAACAATGGAATAAAATAATAGTAGTGGAAATCACTCAGTGGAATAAAATCCCAATTTGCGATTTAAAAATTGCAATTTTAGAATAAATGTTTAAATAATTTAATAGAGTTTAAATGATTTAAATTGCTATAGAAATATGTAAGAATATTACATTGAAATAAAAAATTGTATTATTTGAAAATTTATTTTCATCAAAAAAAAATTATAGTAACAGTATTTTTTGTTTGTTTTGTATACAACTCGAAATTAAAAATTTAAATATACATTATATTGTTGTTGTAACAAATATATGATATCTAGGGGAATAAAAAAAATTTAGTTTATAGATTAGCAATTACTTAGCAAGCCTGATCTAAATTTTTAAAATTGTTAAATATATGATTTATCATGTATTTTCATATAAATCGATAGTAAATAAACTTGATTTTAAAACTTTTTTTAGAATAATAAAAATTTTTCTTAAATGATTTTCTTAAATGAAATAAAAAAATATTTAAAAATTAAGACAAAATTAGTTTAAACTTATAGTAATATAAAAAATGATTCTATGCAATATAATTTTTATTATATATAGATTTTCCATTAAGAATCCTTCAAATAAAAATGATAATATTGTGAATTTAAAAAACCCTTTGGAAAAATTATAGATTTTGTCTTGAAAGAATAGCGAAATCTGGACTGAATATGGATAAATTGATAATGATATAAAATAATTAAGAGAATAGGAAAAACGGAATTAGTGGCGTAATATATTGCATGGGCAAGTTGTATATGAGATTATATGTTAGTGATCGAATGGTTTTTTAAAGATGTTGATGAAAAGATACATTTTACGATTACATTGAATTATTTTTGTGTCATTATACAAGAATTTTATTATACAAGATTATATTTGTAAGTTTATACAATTACATAATTCAATTCAATTTATTATATTCTTATTAATATAATTATATATATATATATATATATATGTATATGTGTGTGTCCAAATATATATATTAAATTATGTCTACATAAATAATTCTTTTTCTATGAAATATTATAAGCATGTCAAAAATCATTATATATATATATTATAATTTTAGAAAAAATATAATAATGAGTTAATGGTATTAATATAATTGATATTCTATTTTTTAGTGCTATAAATAAATCTTTACTTGTCATGTAATACTTCAAATTTAAAAAACATGTTTTATTTTTAATAATTAATAAATTATTTAAAAATTATTTTTAAATAATGATGTATAAGAAAATTAAAACTTACTTATGAAATCTTGTTCGATGAAATTCTCTGATAGTATTCATCTATGAATATGAAATATTTTTGTATTTTTTGCAATTTATCTCAATAATATTAACATTGAGATAATGTAAAACTTGAATTGACATTTTGTAATTATTATTGAAAGCTTAAGCTTCCGAATACTTCCAATCGAAAATTCTTATAGAAAAGAAGATATAGAAAATGTTGCATGATATCAAATTTTTGAGATGATATATTGAAGCTTGAAGGAATATCCAAAGAAACAGTTTTGAATATGTTTAAAATTTTTTATTTATAATAATTGAGAAATATAATAAAAAAATACAATAATATTGCAAAAAAAATTTTTTTTTAATTTTCAAAACTATAATATTAGTCAACTATAAATTAAAAATTATCATTTACACCACATAGAATATAGTGTATATATATATATATATTATATAAAAATATATATATTTGTTATATTATATACATAAAATAACATAAATACTATACTATATTTTTGATACTATACTTTTGAATGTTTTTTTAAAAATTTCAGATTTTCTTTTGCTCTAATTTATATATAATTTGTATAATATATATTATAATATATAATATAATATATTGTTTTCAAAAAAAAATTGAAAAAATAATAAGCCAAGGGAAAAAAACAAAAAGATTACAAAAGAAAAGAAATAAAATGAATGAAGAATTTTTTTTTATTCTCAAATAGAACTAAAAAATCGATAAAAAGAAAATTTATTTATATTAATCTTTCTATAATTATATAAAGACTATATATATAAAATAAATTTAATAGAAAAATTTGGAATACATGTGCTTGTTAACTTTTTATCTACATACTTCATGCACTCTCTTTTTTTTGTTCTTTTTATTTATGTCAACATATATTATTTAAATTTTATTTTCTATCTTTTTCTTATTCATTCATATATTTTCAAATCGTATTCACAGTATAAATAATTTCATAACAGTGCTTACATGGCTGATTTAAATATACAATATTTAAATGCATGGTTTAAATTGGAATTATTCATATATGTTTCTAAATAAATTAATTTGATGTTTGATTCAAAGCAAATATTATATCTATATTTTTTTTACTTATATAATGAATATAATGAATATATAAGTAAAAATATGAAAATAATTCAAATTTTTTGACAAATACAAAAATTAATTTTCTTAATTATGAATTTCTAAATTTTAATAAAAGTTATATTAAGTATATTTTAATCGTTATACATCATCTATGTTTCTATCAAGGAAGAAATTATTTATAGAGAATCATACATAATCAATAAATAATTCAAAATGTCTTTAGAATTATGTTTTTTAAAACTTTAAAATTTTGAAACTTTGTTTAACATATTTAATAATAAAAATAAGTATCAATGATCATAATAAACTTTTGAATAAATCTTTGAATCAGAATTAATAATGTCGATTCAATTTTTTATTTTCGATAATAATTTCTATGATATTTAATCAACTTAAGATACACGCAAGACATTACATAAAATTATAATTATATATTAATAAAACAATAAAAAATTTTTATGTTACAAAATTATTAATTTACAAATATATTTCGTTTTCTAAATGAATTAATTCATGAAATTTTCACTAATAATATATTAGGGTGAGTTTCAATTGAAACATCATGTTATTGGAAAACAGGTGTATAGTAAGACATGAAAGATAAGAGAACAAAGAAAGCAGAAATTTCGATGAAAATGAAAAAACTTGCCTAAAGCGAGAAAAGTTGTGCTATATTCGAGCGATCAATTCGAATCAGTTGGAATATTTTATAAATATATTTTGATCAGCTCGAATTAAGGCAATTCATGCTAAATTCATTATCCATTTCGAAGCTTCTTTGGATAAAATCAGAAAGCTTCTGCTAAAATGAAAAAAATATTAAACACGAATAAACTGATAAATTATAACTATTTTAATTGATTGGACAATATTTGATTCGTGTGATTTCTTTCCTTCAATCTTTAATTCTTTCAAGGATAGTTGAAATTCTTGAAATATTTCATATCACGAAAACTTGAACTTTCTACAAATCTATCGTGTGGAAAAGTTTATTTCAATAATTGTTTAGAATAATGGATCTGATTTCTGAATAAATTCTAAATACTGTTAAATAAATGAAATAAAAGAATGAGAAATAAATGAATGGATACTGAAATTATATGTATATTAATTGTATATTATTAAATGATTATTAAGATATTCTTATTCTTCTAAATTAAACATAATCATTTTTAAATGATATTCTCATGCATTCACGAAAATAATCATGTTTAGAAAGATTAAAAAAACAAAAAAATTAAAAATATGTATATAAATATATAATATAAAATATAATAAAAATATAAATATATAATATAAAATATAATAAAAATATAAATACATAATATAAAATATAATAAAAATATAAATATATAATATAAATAAATAAATAAAAAATAGTATGTAAAAACTTATAATTTTTTATATAAAATGTAATCGTAATATTATTCGAAAAATTCAATTATCCGATCATTCTGCACGAATAATCGAGATTTTATTATATTTTATTGTTTGTAATAAGAATGCATTATTTAACATAAATCGTAATTCAAATTTGGCACATTTCATTTAGATTATGAATTCATACGGATTGTTCTTGCAATCCATGATACGCAGAATTCATCATCAAAACTTGATAACAAGATACGATGGTACTCGATATTAATAATTGCGTTAATGATCTTTTCGTTCGAAACAGAGCTCAATAGATTGCAGCACCAAGTACATTAAATTGGACTACTAGATTAATTTACATATCAAATGTAATTTCGCTTACGTATCAAATTGACTTGATTAATAAGCTCATTATAGAAAATCTAGCAATAAATTTTCTTTGGATACAATTGCATATACAATAATTGATCAATTGAAATATCTTACAGAAATATAATCGATGATCAAATATAAAAATTCAATAGAAAATAAATTCAATTGAACGATATTTAAAATATTGTTTTAAATTAAAGAAGATTATTTTCTAATAATTTAGAATTTAAGAGTTACACAATGATTTACATGAACTGTATTATATTAATATATATTATATAATATATTATATTTAGCGGATTTTTAAAAACTTTTTTTTTTAATATTGATATTGCCATTTTGAATTGAATTAGAAATAAACTTTAATTTATTTTAATTTAAAGTGTATCTTTAATTATTAACATAATACATCTAATTTAAAATATAATTAATAATTTAAAATATCGCAACATTCATGGAATAAAATTAAATTAGAAAGAAGGAACTTAAAATGTAATAAGATTTAAATTATATGAATCCAAATTTTAAAAATAATATATATTTTTTTTAATTGTAAATTTTATATCACATTCACTTTCTGATCATTAGCGACGGTTAGATTTATCTATATCTATAATCGAAAATTATTTTGTTATCTTTTAATAGTTTCTATTGCTTGATTTATAAAGTTAAAAAATTAATTTCTTAATTTAGAATGTCTTGAAGATTTTTTGTTATTATAGCTCTGTATATGTTTGTTTTTTTTTTTTTTTTGAGATTTTATTTTAGAATCCATTGATTTTTTGATTAAAGAAATCTTCATTCATTTTTATTGGGAAATAATCTATCGTAATCATTTAAAATTTTCTATTTTATATATTGTAATAATCAATAAAATATTAGATCTATCGTACTCAGATTTCCGGTAGTGACTATGAAATGGATTAAGTTTCTTATATAAAATAGAATAATAATCTTATATAAAGCAAAATTCTGAATTTTCGAGCAGTTTTTCAATATTTTTTCGATTATTTGTTTTATAAGAACCACAGAAATAATGATGATTATTAAAATCTTTCATTAGTAGAAATAGTAAAAAAAGTTTGATTATTAATTCTTTTAAGTTTATGTTTAAAGTTTAGTAATTATAATATATGTAAATTTTTCTGGGAAGTGAAATAATTATCTAGTGAAATAATGGAATTATTCCAAAACTACAATGCATATTCCTTTTGAATGGTCTTTATAATTTCTATTTTTTAAGAATATAAAAATTTTTTTAAATATTAGTAAGTGATAGGATTTTTTAAAATTAGTTTCTTATAAACAACAAATATTTTGATTGTGCCAATTTATTAATATTTTTAATATATATAAAAATTAATATTCTACTATAATATTTATTTCATTTTTATAATTATTGCCTGCACTGATATTCAGCTGTTGATAGAATTATTCCATTATGGTTAATTTTGTTTATAGTTTATGTAATTTTTTTTCTATATTTCTTTAAATAGGATGTTAAAGACAAAAACTAGAACTGACTTATAAAGTCAAGATAGCTTGAATTTAAGTTTTTAATAATTTTCAATAATTATAGTTTAATTATAGTTTTTAATAATAATTTATGAGTATTCTTTATTCTAAACTTTTCAAGATTCTAAACTATTCAGATTAAGATACAATAGCGATAATCATTTCATAAATCAAATTTGCGCGTCAAATATTGTCATACATCAATTTGTCATACAATCCTGATTCAATCAGATATCATTTAGATGCCATGGAAGCCAATCAGATCATAATTAGTCACTGTAGAAGTCAAAAATCAGAATTCAGTCAGATATCAATTAAAAGATACCGAATATAATCAATTGTAAAAATAATAAAAATCAATTACTAATATAAGAATGTAAATAGTTGCATTTTCATAACCGAATAATTTTTCGAGAGATAATAATCAGAGACATTTAAAACATTTTTTTTTGTCTTCTAAATATTCAAAATTATATTTTGTTGGATTTTAACATTTGATTTTTCAAATCAGATCCAGCCAAATACGGTCAAGAAATGAATATTCAGCAGCGAGCTCAATCAATTCAATGTATCGAATGAATAGCGATAAACAATGATCAAGAATCTTTATCATCAAAGAACCATTCACTCAATTTTAGTATCAAAAATCTTATTATGTTCCTGTTTTGATTTTTCTGAAAGGAAAATCAACACAGCTATCAACACGGGAAATATCGAGCTCTCGATTCAGCAGTATCTAGTATAATAATAACATCAAATGACCTCTTACGATCCCGTAACAAATAGCGTTGAGATAGCAATCAACTTTTCAGATAGTATCATCTATTTTCCCATCTAATTTTCGCAAGCGAATTTCTATTCCATAACATAAATAGAAATGGAAGATCACAGAATTGAAAGTATTAATCAATGAGTGGAGTTCAATCAAAGTGTCACTGACAAAATTTAACGAATTTTTTTGAAGAATAATTAGTAATACTGATGTTACTCTACTTAAAACAGTATGAGGTAATCCCATGTATGACAAATATATATAAATATATGCGCAAGAAAAGATAGAATAAATTCTTGCGGATACCGAGTTATAATCACTCAACTCGTAGTAACGATTTTGAAAAGACGTATTTCACTATAATGAAACTAAAATATGCCATAAAAGATTTTATAGAGGACACATGAGTGTATGAACAGAGAAAAAGATTTTTCCTTCGTTATTAAAACCGATCGTATAACTCGTCATCATCCATCAGCAACATCCGGCAATTTTGCCACAAATAAAATTGCCAATATTCGACGAAACTCCCAAAGATATTATGTTATAGATTGGATCAATTTCAGAGATATTTTTGCTTTATTGATTTAGAATAATAAATCTTTATCGAATTTAAAAATTCTATTATTTGTAAAATAATAAAAAATAATAAAAATGTTAAAGGATTATGTTCCTCATACCATTCAATCCTTGAGTATATTCAAAACAAACTATAAAACCTGGGATAACTTATAAATGCAATGTAAAAGATTCATTGAATCATTACCGTCATCATGAAGATGCATTTCTGTTATTAATTAGAAATAAATCTTACATCGCATTAGAAAAATTTATTAATAACACGAATAATCTCTTCACTTTCTAGGGACACGAGATAAAAAATCATAGAACACCATTATATATATATTAATCTTCTCAAAAAAATTAAACACAACGATGCTAGGTGAAGAACATGTATTAATTTTAATGCATAAAATATGTTTAATGATTTTCGTCTTTTAGAGAATCGAACGATATATGTAGTTAATAATTACATTTTGTCCAGTTTGTCAGAGTACTTTTCGTTAGTGTAGAAAATTCAAAGAATCATATAGAGAAAAAGACAAGAATAGTGCAACAGATGAAACTGTTTGAATTATTTACAATCAGAATATCGCATAAAAACAACTGAAAAATGTGTGAGTACAATCACTATATCGTTATTAATAACAAAATCTTTGGACAAAAAAACTCGAAGCTTCTTTAGTAAAAAATCTTGACTTGGAAAAAAATAATTCGGCAAAAGTCCATCAGTTGTCACAAATTTTAGTGCTCATTTTGTCAAGAAAATATATTATATTGTCAATTGCTGTCGAAATCAATCCTGAATTTCGTTATACAAGAATTATATAACAGATTCAATATATTAAGATAAAATTGCAGAACAATAAAATCGAATATTTCAAATATCAAAGATTTAGTTAGATTTATTTAATTTCATAATGACAGAAATGCAAATTAGTATTTTCTCCAAATGTACTAGTATTCTATTATATATAAAATTATATAAATATATTGAATTCTTCCATTAATTGAAAAATTAGAAATATAATTAAGGAAAAAATTATCTTTAATTTAATTAGTATAAGAGAATAGATATGCTTATGCGAGCACATTTTAGACATTGTATATAGGACAATGTTTTCGCTTATTATAGTAAAAAATTTAGTTCAGTTACATAGTCGAGTATT